>NW_024081125.1:309179-311193 GCF_003009895.1 Hyaena hyaena | reverse complement strand
GCACAGGGACGGTGGGTGTATGCACAGGGACGGTGGGTACACGTACAGGGACGGTGGGTGTACATACAGGGACGGTGGGTGTACGTACAGGGACGGTGGGTGTACGTGCAGGGATGGTGGGTGCACGGTCAGGGACGGTGGGTGTACGTGCAGGGACGGTGGGTGTACGTGCAGGGACGGTGGGTGTATGTGCAGGGACGGTGGGTGTATGCGCAGGGACGGTGGGTACACGTACAGGGACGGTGGGTGTACGTGCAGGGACGGTGGGTGTAGCACAGGGACGGTGGGTGTATGCACAGGGACGGTGGGTGTATGCACAGGGACGGTGGGTACACGTACAGGGACGGTGGGTGTACATACAGGGACGGTGGGTGTACGTACAGGGACGGTGGGTGTACGTGCAGGGATGGTGGGTGCACGGTCAGGGACGGTGGGTGTACGTGCAGGGACGGTGGGTGTACGTGCAGGGATGGTGGGTGCACGGTCAGGGACGGTGGGTGTACGTACAAGGACGGTGGGCGTAGCTCAAGGACAGTGGGTGTACGCACAGGGACGGTCAGGGACGGTGGGTGCACGCACAAGGACGGTGGGTGTCCGTACAGGGATGGTGGGTGTATGTGCAGGGATGGTGGGTGTATGTACAGGGATGGTCAGGGACGGTGGGTGCACGCGCAGGGCTAGCGGCTGGTATATCTTATGTGGACCCCAATCTATGACCGTATACAAGGGGCCCTCATGACCTTGTCTGACCCTGGTTACTTCCCATAAGCCCCCCCTCCAAATAGGGCTTCATCCTCAATAGGAATTTTGAGGGACATGAACCTTCATGCACAGCAGATGGTATTTCAATAGCTGAGACAAGAGGTGTGAGTGGTGACAGGTCACCAGACATATGCAGAAGACGTGGGCCCTGTGCCCAGAACTGTCCTAAAGACTGTGAAAAACCAGGGAAGGAAGACACAACCTGCTCTAAAGACATTACAGACTCAGGGCCTGCTTCCCATCTTCTCCCTTCCCTTTGGTGTGCCAGCAACCCCACCATTAGGGCCCCCTGCAGATTTCAGGCCTGACTGTGGGGGGGCGGGGGCACACGTGGGGCCAAAGAGAGGCTTTTACCCTGGTGGGGGGTTGGGCAGCAGCGGTGAAGACTGGGTGGGGGGCCTATGAGAGGAGGCCAGGGTTGCCCGAGATGACCTTGGCAGGCCCTCAGTTCAGTTCATGTGCGAGTCGCCTGAACACTGTCTGGGCTTCATTTCAGGAATCACGCAGGCAGCCCTGAAGCCAGATCTGGCCTCCATCTGGGCTAGATGGTGTTAGCAAGTGCTTTTGATAAGACTGAAATTTCATGCAAAAATCTAGATTCCCGGGGCACCTGGATGGCTTAGTCGGTTAAGCATCTGACTTTGGCTCAGGTCATGATGTTACGGTTTGTAGGTTTAAATCCCATGTCGGGCTCTGTGCAGACAGCTCAGAGCCTGGAGCCTGCTTCAGATTCTGTGTCTCCCTCTCTCTCTGACCCTCTTCTGCTCATGCTCTGTCTCTCTGTCTGTCTCAGTCTCTGTCTCTCTCTCTCTCAAAAATAAATAAACATTAAAAATTTTTGTTTCAATCTAGATTCCCACCTTCTTCAGAAACATAGAAAAATCTGGCACCACTGACCCAGCAACTCCCACACGGAAATCGGGGCTAGAGCTGAGTAATACCTGCCTGCCCTTGGCCTGGGCATGCCTCCCTTTGCCACAGCCCCCCTGCTCCTTATTGCATCACCCTTGCTGCCATTGCCTGGCTGTATTTCTGGCCAGGTTTCTGCAGGCATTTGAATCTATACTCCTTGCTTTATCTCTCTTCTTGGTCCTTTTTTTTTTTTTTTTCAGACTTTTTAGGACTTTGTTATAAACCCTATCTTAAAAAAAAGAAAGAAAAAAAAGAAAAAAGAAAAGAAGGGAAGGGAGGAGAAGGGGAAAGGAAGGGGAAGGGAAGGGAAGGGGAGGGGAAGGGGAGGGGAGGGGGAGGG
>NW_024081125.1:229973-309149 GCF_003009895.1 Hyaena hyaena | reverse complement strand
GGGAGGGGGAGGGGAGGGGGAGGGAAGGGGAGGGGGAGGGGAGGGGGAGGGAAGGGGAGGGGGAGGGGAGGGGAGGGGAGGAAGAAAGGAAGGAAGGAGGGAGAAAGAAAAAGAAAAAGAAACCCCAGTGCAGAGTGGCTCTCAAAATCCTATTAAGTCATAGTGACAAGAGGCTCTAGGGCCAGGATGGGAAAGTGACTTGCATAAAGACCCACCTACAGTACAGGCCAGAGGCGGAATTGGATCCCCGTCATCAGGTCACTGATCTTTAATGTGTCTAAAGTCATGTTCCAGAACGCTTTAGCCTTTCCTCATTAGCCTTTGTTAGCATCTTCCAGTCAAGGACTAATAGTAACCCCAGCCAGGGGAACAGCCCTGAGGTAATAATGGGCCGTTTTCAAGCCCCTCCACATTGAGAACACGTTCCAGGGAATGTTCACCCCCATACCTTTCCCTTCCAATGACAGCTTCCTGGATTGAAGCAGAAATGTCCTGTAGGAAAATGCACCTGGCTCTCTCTCTGGCCCTCATCCTCTGTAGCCTTTTTAATGGCCTCTTCTGTGACATGAAACAAAAATCAGAATGGAATATTTACCCAGTCTCACCACGGGAAGTTTCACCTCTGCACTACAAGATAGAAGCTGGCAATAAGGCTTTCGCCCACAAGTTATTCAAGGCTCTGTTAATGGAGCATCCCAGAAAGAATATCGTCTTCTCCCCTCTGAGTATCTCTGCCTCATTGGCCATGGTTTCCCTGGGGACACGATCCACAACACTCACTAACCTCCTGAAGGGCCTTGGATTTGACCTCAAAGTCATCAGGGTGTGGGACATCCACCAGGGGTTCCAGAGTGTCGTCCAAATGCTGAGCCAGCTGAATAGGGAGGGACATCTGAGGCACAGGGACATCCTCTTTATCGATGGCAACAGGCAGATCACCTCGATGTTTCTGTGGGACACAGAGGGCATATATGATGTGAAGGCCCACATGATTGACTTTCGAGATGCAGAAAAAACCAAGAAGCAAATCAACCACTTCGTGGCTGACAAAATGCACAAGAGGACCAAGGAATTCATCACCTCTCTGAACCCTCACACCTTTCTGTTTCTTGTTAACTATGTCTTCTTCAAAGGTAAGGTTTATCAAGTGCATGAATTCTGTTTGGGGGTAACCTCTGCCCTTGGGCTTCCTAAAAGATTTCAATCAGAAAAATATGTAGTTTTTGTACTTCTACCCCATTTTCCATAGACCAGCAGATCCAAAACTTTTTAATTTGCTTTAATTTCATTGTGTTGTCCACCATTGTTAAGCATTTCTGCTCCCAACCCTCTCCGTCATATCATTTGTCATACTTAAGATATTTTGGAGTAAAATGGAGTAACTCTTGATGGTAGAAAAATACTGTATGCAGGAGTGTGTGGACAACCATACGCATGAGGTGTATGTTTTTCTGATGAAAATTGTCCCTCCTTGGATAAGTAAAACCATTTCAAACAGATTTCTTTGTCATAGGACTTCTTAGATCTCTTAATACACTAAAAGGCATGGAGAGTTTTCAAAGAAGGATGTTGTGATCAATGGTTCCCAAATTCTTTGACAGCAAAATCCTTTCTTGGTGCTATAGGTCCAGAGGCAGGTAATGTTTGGTAAACATCTTCTGAGGAATACAGATTTAAAGAAATCCTATGGTGAATATTTTCAAAATTCATGTGTTTGCCTGTCTTTCCTTTGCATCAATCTGGAATTTTAAATATTCTGTTCACTGAGGTCAAGGCATCACTGGAAGGAGTGCTTCCTTCTCTAGATGATCACCTCCGGGGTCCTCCAAACATGTGGGTGTTGATGCCTTCTCCAACAGGTCACTCTTTGACTTTTTCCTTCCTGATTCCCCTAGGTATTTGGGAAATGGCTTTTCATACACACCTCATGTACAAGGAGAACTTCTTTGTGGACGAGCACACCACAGTGCAGGTAGACATGATGTGGAAGACAGAACAAATGATCTATAGCCGATCGGAGGAGCTGTTTGCTACAATGGTCAAAATCCCTTACATTGGAAACATGTCCATAGTCCTTATGCTCCCAGATGTAGGAAAGCCCGACCCTGCTATAAAAGACATGATTGTTCAAAAAGCTACACTTCTGAAATCCAGTGACATGAGGTAAGCTACTCTGGAGGAACATTCTAGATTCACATTGAAATTTTGCTCAGATCTCACTTCCTCTGTGCAAAGGTCTTATTTGTGGGGAACTGAATGTCTGCTTATCTCCTAGCATCTTTGTGGAAAATGAAACAAGCGAAGCAGGAAGAATGGTGGCCTGGCTTCCGTAACCAGCTGGACGCCCCTTAAACTGTCTTAATTATGGTTCCTCTGGCTGCATGTATCAGAAACCCATTTCATACAAGCTCAAGGGGGTAAAGAAAGGAATGTATTGGAAAGATACACATAAGGGGATAAATTCAGCTGGGTGTCATGAGGGATTAGAGGAGGGACAGCAACATCATGAGGAATCCCATTTCCCTGATATCACACTCATCCTTGCTCCTAACTTCTCTAGCTCTGCGAACCAGCTTTCACCAATTCAGCAGGTGGTTTACTCACCCAACACGTATTTTCTGAGCATCCATTCCATGCCAGACACCACTCGGTACTGGGAATAGAATGGCTAGCCAAACATGTCTCTGTCATTGTGGGATTTTCAGTCTGGTCGGAGAAGCAGTGAGTCAACTAATAAAGGTATAAATTCAAATTGCAGTAAAAGCTATGCAGAGAATGAGTAGAGTGATAGAAGAGAGGATTCTGTGGTGTGGTATTAACTGGAGATCTTAATTAAGTATGATGATCAGGGAAGGATCCCAAGAGGTAAATTTTAAGCTGAGACCATTGTGGGCAGCCATGGCTCTTTTCCAGTCAAGTAAATGCTCCACTCGAGAGTGAAACCAACATATTTCTGTCCCAGTTACGTATTCCCGGAAGGGAAAATTGGATTGATCCAGCTTAGGTACAATATCCACCACAGCCCAATCAGAGATAGACAGATTCCATTATGAAAGCATGATTCCCGATGGCCCACTCACTGATCTTGGTGGGAGCAGGGGCAGTCTTCAGGCAGTAAATGTGTAGACTGGGAAGAAATGTCCAAATAGCATTTGCCCCATGCCGTGTAGGAGCCTCGACTATTTCCCAGGCCGAATCTGCTGTGGTTGAGGGCCCCGGCAGAGCCTATGTGCCATCATCTGCCACAGCCATACTTGATGCAATGTCGTTGTTGGGATGGGGAGGGGAGAGCACACCAATAGAGGAACCCAACTGATAACTGCGTTACTATCCAGTTGGAAGCTTACCATCACATTGGCACAAGCTAAAATGTATTGCTCTGTGAGCAACACGAAGGGCAGAGGGGAAGGATAGCACTGTGCACTAGATCTCCTATGCCATATTTCTGGTCACTGCCAAATTCAGCCCCTGCCTATACCTGAAGGGTTGCAGGGACACAGAGCTGGATCCTCTGGCCTGACCCTCCTCTTCTCTGTGATGGGGAGGACATAGCTCGAAGAGTAAGGTATATTTTAAGGGCAAGTGATTTGTTTGGTTGCAGCCTGTGCTCTAGCACCATCCATCCCTCAGCATACACACAGTCATGCTCCACGTTTTCTCTCCTTGCCCTTCAAAGAGGCCTTAAAGCCCAAGCAAAATTCTTCCCCTGGACCTAGGAGAGAGACATATTTCAGCTTCCTTGGGGTTTTCACTCTTAACAGATTGGTGCACTTAATTATGCCCAAGTTCAAGATCTCCTCCAAGATAGACTTAAAAAAACTGCTTCCCAAGATGGGCATCAGAAATGTGTTTACTACAGCAGCAGACTTCTCCGGAATCACAGAGGAGGATTTCCCAGCTATTTTTGAGGTGAGGAGAGCAATTTCTAGAGTTTCTGTGTTACCCACAGCAGTTCTGATTGAAAACCAATTTTTCAGGGGTGCCTGGGTGGCTCAGCCAGTTGAGCGTCTGACTTCATCTCTGGTTGTGATCTCATGACTTGTGGGTTCGAGCCCCACATTGGGCTGTGTGCTGACAGCTCAGAGCCTAGAGCCCACTTTGGATTCTGTATCTCTGTCTCTCTCTGTCTGTCCTTCTCCCACTCTCTCTCTCTCTCTCAAAAATAAATAAACATTAAAAAAAGAATAACAAATTTCAAAAAATAGCAGTTATAAATCTTATCTGCCTTGGTCCATTGGCTCTAGGGATTTTTCAGTCATGCAGACCTTCACAAGTAATTGGACCTTCACAAGTAACTCCATCTTTGGAGGCTGTGGGGATGCAGTGGTGAGCAAGACAGCCACAGTCTTACCCTCATGGACGTTCCACTCTCCTGACAGGGTCAGACAGTGAGCATGCCAGCAGATAGGTCCGTGTCACGTCAACCAGTGACATGTTCTGTGAAGGCAGGAAACAAAGCTACTGTGAACAGTGTGTTGGGGTGCGGTGGGCGACTTGGGGAGAGCTGGCCAGGAAAGGCCTCAGGCAGAGGCCTGAAGAAGGAAAGAAGAGGGGAAGGGGACATCGAGGGGATGCATGTCCCAGACAAAAGGAACGAGTGCATCCTGAGGGAGACGTGGGCTTGACTTCCCTGAGGAGCCCAAGGAGGCCCACGCAGCTAAAATGGTGCGTGAGCCCCAGAGAAGTGGGCGGTGAGTGTGGAAATCAGGCAGGGTGGGCCTCATGGGTCCGCAGGTCCAGCACAGGCCTGGGGTCTGCTCTGACTGACGTGGGAGACCACCGAGGCTGCCACGAGCTGATGTGTGTTTTATAAAAGACCACGCTTGGGGCTTCAGGGGGGCTCAGTCAATTGAGCATCCAGCTCCAGCTCAGGTCATGATCTTGCAGTCAGTGAGTTCGAGCCCCGTGTCAGGCTCTGTGCTGACAGCTCGGAGCCTGGAGCTTGCTTTGGATTCTGTGTCTCCCTCTCTCTCTGCTCCTCCCCTACTCGTGCTCTGTCTCTCTCTGTCTCTCAAAAATGAGTACATGTTAAAAAGAAGTTTTAAAAGACTACGCTCTGCAGTGAGGAGGAAGCGTGGCTGATAACCCAGGGGAGGGGTGAACATAGCTTGAAGGGGCCTTGGTGGGAGTGTTAGCCGTGGTGCGGAGGCTCTGTGTGCATTTTGAAGACAGACAGGTACAGGGAAGGAAGAGTCAGAGAGGCTCCAGCTCCAGCTGGTGGTAGGAGAGACGGAGGAGCAGAGGGTGCGGATGATCAAGCAGGGACCGGCTCTGCCAACCTGAGGCACCTGTTAGATCTCCAGACGCCCTGCTGCATTTGTGGGCACAAGACGCTGCCCTCCAATTACTCCACCAAGGTCACTGCCTGGCCGGCTGCTCTGGGCCTCCCCGTAACACATCGCCCAGAACGTAAGTAGCGATCGCAATCCTCACCATCGTACAGCTCTTGACAGACCGCAAAGCACGTTTCCAGTGACCTGATTCTCCCAGTGACCTTGGGGGAGGGGACAGGGTCTGTGCTCTAACTGAGAGATGAGCGAGCTGTCACTCACAGAAGACACTGCGTGGAGGTCCCCCGGCCGGGACCTGGCTGGGGTGCAGTTCTCCCAGGGCCCAAGGGGTATAAGCTCTCCCTACTGTGTTCAATTCACCCAGAATCCGCTGGGCAAGCCCCCCCCCGCGTGGGGGTGTGGGGCCAGGTCTGAAGGATGCCACAGATCGGAGCAATGTGGCCACATCCCCGGCAGGGCCTCCTGTAGATCAGAGGGGCGGACGTGGGTACTCAGGTACAAGTGCTCCCACACGGAGGGGAAACTGTCCGTGCTCGGACACAGACAGGAAAAACTAGCCCCTTCCCTTTCTCTCCACCACATCCTTCCTGAAGCTTTAGAAAGGCTCCCCCCTCAGTGATTCTACAGGATTTTTGCCTAAGCCTTCAGACCACCGCACTTCCCTCTGAGTCCTAATCCCCCTTTCCTCCCTTGTAAACAACCAAACTCCTCCAACTGTCAGGCTACACTGGGGGAGACCGAAGTCAGCAGTTAGTGTGAACCCCTCCCTGAGGCACCTCACCCTCAAGGGCGGGTCAGACAGCCCAGAGCCTTGGGTGGTTCTTCAGGAATGGGAGCCAGCTTCCCCCCACCTGCCGTCAGCCGTGGAGGGAGCTGGCCTCCTTGCCCCGGGCCGCACTGGGCCGGCTGGGCATGCGCCCTGACTTGTGCTTCAGCCGGCTGAGCGAGCTCACTCCCAGAGCTGAGACGGGACCTGCTTCTCCCCAGGCGATGCATGAAGCCACGATGGAGGTGAGCAAGGAGGGCAAGATGGACGCCCTCAAGGACGTGAACTCGGATAACGTCATCCCCCTTCACACACATACGGCAGCCCCCTTGGTGGTGAAATTCAACAGACCCTTCTTCCTGCTCGTGGAGGACTGGATGACTCAAAGAGCTCTCCTCATGGGCAAAGTCTTCAACCCCACAGCCGAGTAGAGACGGGGCCAGGCTCTGCGAGCCTGGAATCCAGTTGTTCCTGAATAAAGTGGATAAAATTCACTACTATTGAATCCAAAGAAGCTGAGTCGGAGAACTGTGGTCTGAGAATGGAGTTGGGATGGGTCATCTTTGCTGGCTTCTGTCCCAGAACAGGACAGGAGGCGGGGGGGAGGGATGCTAGGGACATTTCACAGGTGTATCTTCTGTCCTAAGAAAATATGGACATATGCAGGCAAGCGTCCCTGAGGGTTGTGAGCTGGGTGTGAGAGGACCTCTTCTGTGTGTGGGTGTCTCATTGGTGTTGCTTCCTGCCCAGCTGGCACTCAGAGCCGCCCCCTCATCTACCCTGCCAGGCAGCCCCAGGCAGGAAGCTGGGGGCACAGAGGCAGGGTCTTACCATAGACAGGAGGGGTCAGCATCCACAAACACCTCAGCATGGCTCTGTGTGTCCACCCAGCTCCAAGGGGACATAGGGAACCTAGGAAGGCAAGGCCCCCAAATATGTTGGCAGAACTTTCTCTGTCCAGATCCCTTATGAGAAAGTTACCATTGCCCTCATTGCCCCCACAGTATAAGTGAAATGGATGAAGTGAAAAGAGCCAGGAGGGTGGCCATGCACAGAATGGGGTGTGTGTGTGTGTGTGTGTCTGTGTGTGTGTGCGTGTAGGGGAGGCTGGGACTTGGATACTACCTGGCTGGCCATGACTTGCCTTGGACATATGACCATGAGGTCTGACGGTGGCAGGTCATTTGACAACAGAGGTCAGACGCAGAGGCCATGGGCATCGCTGGCAAAGACACTGAGCAAACAAATTGATCCCAGGATGACATCCAAGAGGCTGGACGTCACCTGGGTGAGCTAGTTCTGTTTAGGAACCCAGAGAAGAGTAAGTCAGAGGGTGAAATAGAACTATGGGTGTAAAGAGCCAGGCAGCCATGTTGAAAAGGCAAAGCCAGGGATGAGATTGGGTACCAAGAACGGAGCACGAGGGGCAGCCATGCGATGATGTGACCAAGTGGGGGTCACCTGGAGGCAGGCCATTAGATCTCAGAGCCAGGAGAGGGATGAGGGAGGCCAGAGCCAAAAAGTTCACTGCCAGTCCAGCCATGGTGCAGTTTAGGACAGGACACAAGCGTTTTCCTTTCTGGGGACAATGTGACCCTGAGCGAACCCCATTTGTTACCAGAGGAGTCACTTTTGGGCTTGAACTTCCCTTCATTTAACAAGTGTGTCCAAATGGCCAAGAAAAGAGTTTGCCATCTGTGTCACTTAGCACAGGATCTCCATGAGAGGAGAGGCCTGGAGAAGTAGCTCAGGCAAGACGCTCAGCTGAGAGAAGACCAGTAAGGTAGATTGTTCTAGAAAATGTGGAGGAAGTGGTGTGGGCAGCATAAGCAGGTGGAGGAAGGCCTGGAGATCTCCGCCTGTGTGTGTTTCATGTCCAGGCAGATCCTACGGCAAAAGCGCAGGGGGGTGGGGTGGGAGTGTTCACAGAGGAGGCTGAGGGCCAGGTGTCCTACAAGGTAGATGGTGTCCATGGAGGAGAGTGAGAGCGTCGTGTCCTTCGTGCTGAAGGGCACTCACGAACGCTGTTCAGCCCTGATGCCCCGTAAGCCGAAGGGTGTGCACGGAGGAGGGTACGGCTCTGGTGTCCCACACTAAAAGAGGGTGAATGGTGATCTGTGAAGCAAAATAAATATATATTGGCACGTGTACGAAAAAGGCTGGGGCAGGACTGAGAAGAAATAGACACCCAGGTCAGTTCTGCAGGCTCAGCAAAGCCTGGATGTCCCAGTGTCACAGGACACTGTGTCACCTCACAGACCTTGGTGCCACAACACGTGATGCCTTCATGGGAGGTCAGGATAGGCTTTTTCCTGCCTGTGGCATTGAACTCGTATGATTCCAAGGCAAAGGGGAAGATGAGATGATTTTACATCCCTGAAAGTGTGTCACAACACTTTTTTGTGTTCTTTGACTCTGAGATGGGATGTACAGGTGAGGTGTCCATGCACCAAGGTCAAAGATTTTCACTCCAGGAAGGGAGGTGAGCATCCCCTCAGAGATGGTGCTCAATCTCGTTTTCCATGGTTAATTTTGTGTCAACTTGCCTGGACCAGGGCGGCCACATATGTAGTCAAATATTATTCCGGATATTTCTGTGAAGGTATTTTTGGAGGAGATTAACGTTTAAATTGGGGGACTTTGGATAAAGCAGAATGCTCTCCATGATGTGGGTGGGCCTTCTCCAATCAGTTGAAGGTCTGCTAACAGACCTCCCCCAAGCAAAAGGGAATTCTACCAGCAGATGGCCTTTGTACTTGAACTACATCGACTCATCCTCGTCTCCAGCCTGATGGGCCCATTATGCAGATTTTGAACTTGCCATCCTCCATATCCTCCATAATAAGTTCTTTAAAATTTCTCTCTTTCTCTGTCTCTCTTTCACTCGCTCTCCCTCTCTCTTGCTCTCCCTCTCTCTTGCTCTCCCTCTCTCTTGCTCTCCCTCTCTCTTGCTCTCCCTCTCTCTTGCTCTCCCTCTCTCTTGCCCTCTGCTTGCTGTGGGCCAGGGACAGTTGAGACCCTGCCCACATAAAATCATATTGGCTTTCCATCACATCGCCCCACTGGCGAAGCAGATTCGGTCTCCTATGGGGCCTTTGTGTTTTAAAAGTACCTGTCGATTGAGGCCACTGTACCAACCTGGACGCACTTTTATTTTGCTTTATGCATATGATTATATAATTTTATATGGGGTGGGGTTTTTTGTATAAATAAGATACAAGCTCTTTGTGAGAAATTAGGTAAATACAAAAATTTACAAAGAAGAACACAGACATCATGCCAAGGTGACTTTCCAACACCGAAATTTCACTCACGTGAAACATTCATTTAGTTCCAGGCTTCGTTCTAGATCTTGGGTGATTCGTGGTGAGCAAGAGCCAGTGGTCCATTTTATGAGGATTCAAAACAGCAGGAGAGAAGATGTTGCTTTGTTTTCTAATTTCCTTCTGTCTTTTTCTTTTCCCATATTTGGACAATATTTATTTAAAGGATCAGTAAAGGGGCACCTGGGTGGCTCAGTAGGTTAAGCGCCCGACTCTCGATTTCAGCTCAGGTTGTGATCTCATGGTTCATGAGATCAAGCCCTGTGTCTGGCTCTGTGCTGGCCAAGGAGCCCACTTGGGATTCTCTCTCTCTCTCTCTCTCTCTCCCCCTCCCACCCTCCCTCCCTTTTCCTCTGCCCCTCCCCCCAGGCATGCTCTCTTTCTAAAAAAGAATTTAAGTATCAGTAAAGTATTGGAATGGTAAGAATCAGTAAAATATTGGAGTCTCACCACCCACTTCACGAGCTAAGGAATTTAACCTCCCAGAATATCAGTATCCCATCTGAAGGGTAGGGATGATTGTGTCTTTCTCCCTTTGTTTTCCTGTCCAATTTTATTGAAGAATAGCCTAGGTACATCACTGTATGTGTTCAAGTGTGCAGCATGATGGTCTGGTTTACCCACATTGTGAAGGGACGATCACACGGGAGTAGTTAGCATCTCACATTCTCATCCTTAGGATGAGCCGTAAAGCACACTGTCGGGAACACACAAAATGTCAGTGGTGGGTCAGCAGCAACCACATCGTGAGCCTTGCCATCCTCACCGGTATTAAAACAGCCTCAAAGGGAGTTGGGTCCAGAATCATAATTCACTCTGTTTGTAGGACTGACAGGCAGGCCAGATCCTTCAAAAAAAAAAAAAAAAAAAAAAAAAAGGTCCCTTCCTGTTTGTTGCACAGGCTTTGCACTGTTCCAGGAACTGACCGGCAAATATTGACCAGCCCGCTGTGATTTTCAAACACCGTTTCCTGCGGGTAGGAAGCCATGCAGTGCTGAAGACCCGGGGCCCCAGCCCAGGGAGCTTGGCTGTGAGTACCTGGCTTATGCCTGAAATGGAGGCAGGGGTGACTCTGCTCCTCTCTCTCTCTCCCTCCCTGCCCCTGTCCCATCCCTCCCTCCCCCTCCTCTGGCTTTGGCAGCAGGGATAGGAGAAACGAGCCCCATAAAAGAAAAGTACAATGATGTGCTGCTTCTAAACTTTAAGTAGGAATTCTGACCTTTATGGAAAGCTTGGTCATCAAACATTTTGAGAGAGGAA
The DNA here is from genome assembly GCF_003009895.1 of Hyaena hyaena. Lineage (NCBI taxonomy): Eukaryota > Metazoa > Chordata > Mammalia > Carnivora > Hyaenidae > Hyaena > Hyaena hyaena. Next base: position 298,509 of record NW_024081125.1, on the reverse strand, counting down.
CTCCTGATATTCCTGGGAGAGACAAGAAAACAGAGTAATACAGCCCAAAGCAAAATGACAATGTTGCTGTAGCAAATTTACGAGAGACTCGGTTATAGCAAAAAGTTTGAGTTTCAGAGCCCGTGTCTGGAATCCAAATCACCCTCCAGCCACTTAACAGGTGCTTATCTTGAGCCTGGGTCCAGTTTCCCCATAGGCACAAGGATGTACCAATGCCTATGTCTTAATGTTCTCATGCGGATTCAATTTAGTGACGCGTGAGAAGTATCTCTCATGCCACTGGCATTTGCGCAGGCCAGTCTTCACTGCATGTGACTATTCTGACATTTTGAGAGCTATCTCTCTCCCACCCCAGTAGCATCCCCTTCTCCAGTCTCTGAGCTGACCCAAAATACCATCCCCCTGCATTCGAGAACACCTCTGATTGGGAGGAGGCTGTGATACAACGGATCTAATATCCCCACACAAAAAAAAAACAATACATGGGAATACGATCATTAATTAGTGGAGTTCTTAGTTTTCCTCTGGGATCTTTCTGGAAGAGAAATAAAGAAGTAGATGAGGTATAATTATACCTGGCTTCTATAGAAAGCAGTGTAAATTAACACTGCATGCTTTCTACATGTCAGATGCTTGATACATCGTTTGCCTTGAAATCCTTAAGTGACCCCACCCTGGGAAGGTGGGTATTATCCTTTGCATTTTGCAAATGCGGACACTGTGGGTCAGAGAGTTCTCCTTCACACAGATCCCACAGTGAGATACTGCAGAGCCTTCATTGAAACCCAAGCCCTCTGACTTTCCATCCTCTTTGGGAAATAGAACCTTCTGCAAGTCTGGGGATCCTCGGGGTGCAGAAGGGTAGAAAATGGTGAATTCAATGGATAAAAAGAATAAACCAGAACAAGTTTCATTATGGTTCTATTTTTTTTCTTTTTTTAATGTTTATTTTTGAGAGAGAAAGAAAAGGAGCGCTAGTGGGAGAGGGGAAGAGAGAGGGGGACAGAGGATCCGAAGCCAACAGCACAGACCCCAACACAGGGCTCAAACTCACGAGTCGAGGGATCACGACCCTAGCTGAAGTCGGATGCTTGCTAACTGGGCCACCCAGACGCCCCACTACAGCTGTATTCCTGATTTTCTCCAGGAGCAGACAGATTTTTTAATTGTTCTACTTCCCAATGTGGTTGGAACTTGACATTAGGGGAGCCCACCAGAGCTTTGGGGGAGGGAGGGAGGTCATGGTCTTGGGAAATTGCCCACAGTACTTTGCCCAGCAAACTGTTTCAACATAACTGATAATCAGGCTGTACTGGTCCCTCCCACCAACAGTCCTCTGGGTGTTTAGGGCTCCAAGTGTTATTAACCATCTAAAAATATGATCTCTCCCACACCACCATGGCATCTGTAAGAGATCCAGAAAACATTGATTCGAGCAAAATGTGCTGATTGAGATACAAACATGGGGCATCTGTGTGGCTCAGTTGGTTAAGGGTCCAACTTCGGCTTAGATCATGACCTCACAGTTCCTGAGTTTGAGCCCCTCGTAGGTCTCTGTGCTGACAGCTCAGGGGGTGGGGGTGGGGTGTCCGAGTGACCATGTGACAGTGATGCACTGTGAACATGTGCGGTGTATGTGTGGAGATCCTGAAAGGGAAAAGGAGCACTAGACAGGGGTCAGAGTGAGCAGAGGTCAGCCACGTCTACACTGCAGTTTCACCTCGAGCTGGAGCTCTGTTCCATGCCCCGAGGAAGGAGAAGGAATCCCCTGCTCTTGCACCACTTTAACTCCCTGGAAGCAGCTTGAAGGCTCTTCTGGAACATTCTATAACCTGAAGTACAAGAGAGATGGTATTCATTTCCTAGTGCTGCCACCACAAAGCACCTCACACTGGGTGGTTTCAGTGACAGACATGTATGGTCCCACAGTCATGGTGGCTGGAAGTCCAAGATCAAGGTGTCGGCAGGGTGTCCGCTTCCTTCTGAGGCTGGGAGGGAGAACCCACTCCAGGCTCCTCCCCGAGCTGCTAGGGGTTTGCTGGCGACCTCTGGCAGCCTTGGCTCTAGGGGCTTCACCCCAATCTCTGCCTTTGTCTTCAAAGGGCATTCTCCTTGTGTTCGAGTCTGCACCCAAATGTTCCCTTGTAGAATGACACCAATCATATTAGATCAGGGCCCATCTAATGACTTCATCTTAACTAATTACACCTCAACCACGCCATTTACACACAAGATCACATTTTGAGATACTGGGGAGTAGAGCTTCAAGCTATGAATTTGAGGGTACACAATTCAACACAAGTCAATAGACATCTTCCCTAAACCTCTGCATCAATTAAGATACAGCCACTGCATGTGACAGCCACTGCATCAGACAGCAAGTCTGATGGAGACAGAGTTGATCTGTCCTCCCTGGGCTCCACCCATCGTGTGGCTTCGCCTCCCCTTGTGGGTGGCCCTCTTCCATGGGGCCCCCATGACTCATCACCACATACATCAATACTCCAGCTAATGAAAACCCAAAAGACTAGAGAACACTCCTTTTTCTTTGAGGACCTGACCCAGGAGCTGCTCATTATCCTCTCCCTTCCAACAAGCAAGAGTGGAAGTTGATGGCCACACCTAGGTGTCAGTAAGGCCCAGGGTCCGGCACTGTCATAGGGTCCTGAATACCTGCTCTGTAGTCACCCCAATCCTTGGAAGTTAATGAGTGATTCAAAGAAATACTTGAAAGAAGAAAGAAAAAAGAAGAAGGAAGGAAGGAAGGAAGGAAGGAAGGAAGGAAGGAAGGAAGGAAGGAAGGAAGGAATGGAGGAAGGGAGGAAGGGAGGAAGGGAGGAGGGAGGGAGGGAGGAAGGGAGGAAGGGAGGAGGGGGAGGAAGAAGAGGGCCAGGGAGGCAGGGTTAGAGGGAGAGAGTAAGAGAGAATAAATCAGGGAAGTTTGTTTTTATAGCCCAGAGTCCTTTTCTCAACAAAACCTTATAGATGTATCAATAGTCAGGCAGATTTAGGGATGCTTCTCAGAATGCAGCTTTGGGGGAAAGTGTCAGAGCCTTGCTTGCCCCCCACCTCATCCTCTGCAGGGCCCCCCATGACACCTGTGCGGGGGACAGTTTGGATGCGAGGCTCATCGTGTGAGCAATGGGGAGCCCTGAAGTTCCGTATGAAGTAGAATGGCATGTTCAATGTCTTGCTTTCAGAGCATGGGTCCAGCTTGGCTGTGGCTGCTGGGATCATCAATCCTGCCCTTTGTCCCTTGTCAGCCGTTTCCTGCCCATGGAGATAAGAGTCTGGGGGTTCCTCCAGCCCCCAGTGACCAGCTCTCTGCCTACCACAAAATCACACCCACTATCACCAACTTTGCCTTGCGCTTGTACAAGCAGCTGGCCACAGAAACCTCGGGAAACATCTTCTTCTCCCCCGTGAGCATCTCTACCACCCTGGCCCTGCTCTCCCTTGGGGCCCAAGCTGACACCCCGACTCAGATCCTGGAGGGCCTTGGCTTCAACCTCACGGAGACCTCAGAAGCGGACATCCACCGGGGTTTCCAGAGCCTCGTCCACACTCTTGACCTGCCCAGCCCCAAACTGGAACTCAAAGTAGGCAACTCCTTGTTCCTGGACAAGCAACTAAAGCCTCGGCAGCACTTTTTGGACACTATCCGGGAGCTGTACGGAGCTTTTGCCTTTTCTGCCAACTTCACAGATTCCGCCACGACCAGGAGGCAGATTAATGAGTACGTGAGAAAGCAGACGTACGGGCAGGTGGCAGACTGCCTCCAGGAGTTCACACAAGACACGCTCATGGTTGTTCTGAATTACATCTTCTTCAAAGGTGAGGGCTAGCTCGGGCCGAATTCCTTCCACCACCACCTCCCCCAGCCTTGCCCCTGAAAGGCACCTGCCTTGAAGTCTTACAACCGCTCTCTGGCTAGTCCCCTCCATTTGTTTAAATAATCATAGGTGTCTACTTGATCTATCAACATTTGTTTTCTCTTGCCATTATCCTTCTGTTCAATTTTTATTTATTTTTTGTTATATACTCTATCATACTCCCTTAGGAGTAATTCCTTTTTTAGAAAAATTTTATTTTTTATATCACTATTTTGAGCAGAGAAAAATAAATTGTTAATGTTTATTTATTTTTGAGAGAGAGTGAGAGACAGAGCATGAGCGGGAGAGGGGTAGAGAGATGGAGACGCAGAATCTGAAGCAGTCTCCAGGCTCTGACGTGTCAGCACAGAGCCCAACACAAAGGGCTCGACCTCATGGAGTATGAGATCATGACCTGAGCCAAAGTCAGGCGCTCAGCCATCTGAGCCACCCAAGCCCTCCTGAGCATATAAAAGTATACAGAATATTAAAACCACCATACACTCCGTCACCAAGAATGAACAGATGTTTACATTTTACCATTTGCTTCAGATTTTTTTTATTTTTTTAAATGCAATGTTGAAGGTAGAGTTCAATTCCTTTTTAACCCTTCCCTGGTCCCATTTCCCTCCTTCCATCCCCTCCCAGAGGCAACCACTGTCCTGGGGGCGGGGGAGCGTGCTCACCATCCTAAGCATAGGGAGTATGAATCCATAATCCTATCTCATGCAGTGTATGTATTCTAAATTTTACCAGAATCGTATTGTACTGTACATATTACCTTGTGCTTATGTTTTAGTGTCCTCACCACATTTAATTTGTATGAACAGCATATTAGCTTATTGTGACTGCTGCGTGAACACTTCTACCCTATAGGGCTCATTCCTTTTACTCGTGTTATTTTCTGACTTGGTAACATATATCTCTATTATGATACTAGTAGAGTTCCTCCATTTTTTTGAACACAGGTCCATTCAGAGGTTGTTTGTTTTTACCTAATGTTTTTGTCTGTTCCAGCTTGGGTGACACTGGGTCGCCATGTCATTGTGGGCTCCTCTGGGCTGTGACAGTTTCTCAGATCTCCCTTGCTTTCAGCAACCTTGCCAATTTTGAGCAGTCCTGGCTAGGTACCTGGTAGCGTGTGTCTCAGTTGGGATTTGCTTGTTTTTATCATGATTAAACCTGGGGTAATTGGACATGGACAGGAGGGCCAGTCAGGTGAAGGGCCATTCTTATCACATCCCATCAAGGATACGTAACTCTCAGCGTGACTTACCGCTGTTGATGTTGACTTTGACCATCTGGCTAAGGTCACGCCTGTCATATTTCTCTGCTGTAAAGTTTCCCTTTTCCTTATTGCCAGACTGTGCTCTTTGGAGGAAGTCACCATGCATACCCCACACTTAGGGAGTGGGGAGTCAGGTTCCTTCTTGAGCAAGGAGGGCCTACCTAAATTATGTGGAATTCTTCGCCTGGGAGATTTTTCTCTTCCCTCACATCTGTTTATTCAATCGTTTACTTACATCATTATCAACTCAAGGATATTCATTTCATATTCTGGGTTGGAATCCACTACCACTTAGTTCTGTTGCTTAAAATTTTCTGACACTGGTCATCGGGAGATCTTTCAGCTGATTCCTGTGTCCTTCGATGTGTCCCCATCATTGCTGGTTTGATTTTTTTCCTTGTCGGTGCACTTCGTTACTTTCTGGAAAGATAGCTCAAGCTCATCTTTTACATCTTCTGCCCCCCTGGAAAACATCTGTCTCTCTATGCTGCCACCTACCTGATTTCTTCAGCCCGATTTCCCTTTTCCTGATGATCTCAAAAGCCATGCTTCCTATTATTTCACCCATCCACTGAGTTTTCAGTCCCACTGACCATAGTTTTTGCTTTGATGTCCTATTTCTTCAAATCCAACTATTGTTTTGTCCTAGTGGCCCATGTGATGAATTTCACTCCTTCCATTTTTTTTTTTTAACACACTTAAAAACATACCTTTCAGATTTTTCTATGATCTGGAGATCTCGAACTGTGAATTCATGGGTTCATTACCCCAACTGCTTCTCTTTGAGGAGAGGATTAAGATTTTCAGCTCTGAGCTCATCTTCAGTGGAAATTATCTTTCTGTGAGTTTCTTATGGCCTGTTTGGCAAGGTCTCCGGGAAATAGGTTCACATTTGCCTCTGATGTAGTCTTTTGGTTTCACTGGCTCTATTTTAATTTCTAGGTTGGGGAGTCCCTGCACTGAATGAGTAATAACTACAAAGAACCCAGAGCGGGTGACTCCTCCCCCTGCCCCCCAGCCTGGAAATGTGGTGACCTATCCTACCTCACCCCTGGACAGCTGGACAGAGGTTTTCAATCCAGTCTTTCCAAATGGGGAAGGGATTGCCTTTCATAGCTTTTGACTATTTGCAGAAGAGATCAGTCCCAAATATGGTCCTGAGTTTTACTTATTTCCCCTGAGAAGACATTAAACGCCACTCTGAAGGGTTCTATCTGATTCTGATAACCCATGAGCCAAATGGCCTCAGTTCCAAATCAGAGATGCACATTCCTGCTTTGTATCTGGAAGCTTTGAGTCTTGTTTTTTGGAATGCAGCTATTTATTTATTTATTTATTTTTCCATTATATTAGCCAGCTTTCCTAAGTGTTTACTCAAGGGGAAAAATGGGTTTTTCTGTCTTAATTTAGTCTATGATACTGATCAGATGTCTCAAGGACCTAAGTCTTAATCATTTTTGATTCTCCAGGGTGAACTATTTTTTTTTTTCATTTTTTTTCCCCAGTTGATTAAAAGGAAACTTTACTGAGGCCCCAGGGCCTTGGGGCTTGGGCAGGGGGCTGAACAGCAGGTAAGGAAGAGCTGGTAGAGGGGACTTATTTGAGTTTCTTCTTGAGGAGCAGTTTTGGGGCAGGGGACAGCACGGGGACGCATGTGAGACCAACCCTTGTGGCAGATGATCTTGCCGTGGTTGCATTTCTGGGCCAGCTGGTGGAGGGAAGGCTCGGTGTTGCCACCTTGTAGGTGATACACCAAGCACAGAGTGACTCTTCCCAGATATTGTAGCCTGAGAGAGGGCAGCCATCCTCCAGCTGTTTCTCTGCAAAAATTAGATGAGTTGTCTTGAGTTTTGGCTTTGACATTCTCAGTGGTATCACTGGGCTAGACCTCGATGGTGATGGTCTTGCCCGTCAAGGTCTTCACAAGGACCTGCTGCAAGGCCACTGCCACCAAACCACTCAGTTGCCTAGTCAGAGAGGAAGAGAGGTCAAGAATGTTTCAAATGTTTGCTGAATGCATGATTTCAAATTAAACTTAGGTCTCATTTTGAGACTTCTAGGAATGGTATTCATTAATTTGTTTAAAAATATATATCGAAATTAGTCGGCCAGAGAAAGACAAATATCATATGACTTCACTCATATCTGGAATTAAGATATAAAACAGATGAACATGAGGAAGGAAAGCAAAAATAATATAAAAACAGGTAGTGGGACAACATATAAGAGACTCTTATGTTTAAATACAGAGAACAAACTGAGAGTTTCTGGAGGGGTTGTGGGTACGGGGATGAGCTAAATGAGTAAGGGACATTAAGGAAGAATCTAGTTGGGATGAGCACTGGGTGTTATATGTAGGGGATAAATCACTGGAATCTACTCTTGAAATCATTATTGCACTAGATACTAATGAACTTGGATGTAAATTTTTAAAAATAAATAAATAATAAAAATATACATCAAGTACTGACTACATTTCAGGGACCTTGCTAGAGTCTTAAGAAAATCTATGAAAGAGATAGAGTTTTCCTACTCCTATGTAGCTCATCATCCCATGAGAGCTATAAATAAGTAAAAAGGCAATTGCAACTCAATGCTAAAGTAATGTTCTGCTTGAGTCAGTATGGGTGCCATGGCACTGTCAAAAGATACAGCTTTCCAGACTTGGGGAGTGAGGGAAGGCTTCCTGGAAGAGACGGCATCTAATCTGAGACATGAAGAATGAGTAAGATTTACTCAGGCAAAGAAGCTATAGGAGAGGTGGGGAGAAGGGGGTTCAGGTTGAAAGACCAGTGTGTGCAGAGGTCCAAGGAAAAGAAAAACTATTGCCCTTTAAAGGAACTGAAATAAACTTAGTTGGACTAGAACATAGTGTAATGCCTGGGGACAGTGTCAAGAGTTGCAATAAAAAGATAAACAGGAGCTGTGTTGAGAATCCTAGGATTTACCCATAGGACACCAGAATTAGCAAGAAGTTTGAAGCAGTGGAGTGACATGAGTACATCTGCTTTAAAAAGATCAGTCTGGCTACAATGTGGAAAATGATTTGGAGGCAAGGAAGGGAGAGAGAGCAGAGACCAGTCAGGAGGCTCTTGAAATGGTCCAAAGTAAGCAAGATGGCGGCTTTGGATAAAGTTGCAGCCTTGAAGGTGGAATCAGCAATACTTGGCCACTGAGATGTGGGCAAGAGGAAGAGGATGAGCCAGCTTCCCATCACCAAGGCAGTGCTTTCAGGAGGCCAAGTCTGGATGCTGTTGTGCTGGGAGACTGTAAGTAGAGAGAAGATACTACACATGTGGACAAGGCTATGACTGACAGATTCCACATTTCTAACTGTGTCTTAATGAGCTTTTTTGCATTATACTTAATAGTCTATTAACTGAAATATTTCTCCTTTTTCAACTTGAATATTAGGAAATTCAGAGGTGGTGGGGAGCTCTTGACTTTCTCTGTAGAAGGTTGTTGTTTAGAGGCAGCATGGCAGAGAAGTGTCAAGTTAGTGTTTGCAAAAAACATGAGCTGTGGAGCCAGTCAAGCCCCAGTCCCTGCTCTACAGCTCATTTATTTTGCTTTACCACCTAACAGCTCTGCAAATTGGGTATGTTTCCATAAATTCACAGGGAGTCAATTTCTCATTGCTGACATGGAGATCATAATACTTGTTCAATATTAATGTTCATGAAGATGTAAAGAGATAATGCCTTGTACATGGAAGGTGGTTAATAGAAGGAAGAACCTTTTAGCTTCTTGAAAATTAAGTTGCTCTGAAATGGAAAATGATAGACCATAAGAGCTGAAATTCTGGAAACTCACCCTGATGGCAGAGCCTACCCTAAGTTCTGTATCGATGCCACTTTTCTGCCTCATATTTATACACACCCAAGAAGAAGTCACCAAACCAGTGTGGCTCAGTGCGTGTCCGCCCACAGTTACTCTCTTGTATGTTCTCATAGCTTTATGGATTTTGTGTCCTAAGCTAAGTGGAAGCATCCTTTCGATCGCGACCAGACCCAGAAGCAAGAGAACTTCTTTGTGGATGAGTGGACCTCCCTCCGCATCCCCATGATGCACCAAAAGGAGATGCACAGATTCCTCTATGACCAGGAACTGGCCTGCACTGTCCTCCAGATAGAGTACAGTGGGAACGCCCTGGCCTTACTGATCCTCCCTGACCCGGGGAAAATGGAGCAGCTAGAGGCAGCGCTACAGCCAGAGACCCTGAGAAAATGGGATCGGTGGCTTCAGCCCAGGTAAGTGTCAGAGCACACAGACCCCAGCAGACCTGGTTCAAGGATCCAGGCCGACCTCGATCAATGTCAACTGCAAAAGCCCAACCCTTAGGTTTGGCTCATTAGTCTACCTTTTAACTATGTGGGTTTGGGTCAATTTTCTGGCCTTTTGGGTCTCCAATTTCCTCAAATGTAAAATGATGTCATAATAACTGCCCCATTGGGTTGCTTGGAGGACTGATCAAGTTAATACACACAAAGCACTGAGACTGGTCAAGATAAGTGCTCAGAGGGTACGCAGCATTCTCATCCCTTCCCAAGTGCTTTCCTGGCCAACCATCTTCCCCATTCCTCCCTTTGTCCAGAATAATGTACCACTAGAATGTAGTGAAGGGCAGGCAAAAAAATCAGATGAAGGGCAATTATTAAGAATAATTATGGCTCCCACAGAACACTGTATATTTCTTCAAAGAGCTTCTATTTTTTTTTAGTCTATTTAAAAATTCATTTGACCAAACTGTAGTAAAAGCAATACTACTGCATGTGATACAGTTGCAAGAATCTAAATGAACAGTGTGGGTTTTATTCAAGTGCACAATTTGCTAGCGCACTTCCTGGGTGGCATGATGGTTAATAAAGAAGAGTGATGGACAAAGCATCTGCATAAGTTAGAAGTAGTGTGATTTTGTCAGAATAGTAAACCTGAGTTGGCCTCCACACTTCGGGGGAATGTGGAATGCTTCACCTCTGAGGTGTTGACCAGGAATCTGGAAATATAACAAAGCCAGGGAACCTGGGTGGCTCAGTGGATTAAGCATCCGACTTCAACTCAGGTAATGCTCTCACAGTTCATGGGTTCGAACCCTGTGTTGGGCTCTGTGCTGACAGCTCAGAGCCTGGAGCCTGCTTCGGATTCTGTATCTCCCTCTCTCTCTGTCCCTCCCCTGCTCGCTTGCTCTCAAAAATAAATTTAAAACAACATTTAAAATATTTAAAAGAAATATAACAAAGCCAAAATGTGCCACCCTATCAACAAAACACTCCATATTCAATCAAATCAGGACTCTCTTGGTCTTTTATCAACCTGGTCCCAAAGAAGAAATTAAAGTCCTAGACAGATAAATCCTTAATTTTCCATTCCTGGAAGTATAGAGGAGAGATAAAGTTAAGCCCCCTTACTTTATCTCTGCCTTGCTGTTAGAGAGGACCCCTGCCCAATGTTTGGCTAACATGGCTCAATTATTGATGACTAACAGTCTTTTTGATATGGTTTTTCTGAAAAAAGTGCCCCTATTTTAATAAAAACTTTTCTTCAGGAAATTAAACATGGAGAAGAGCACTATAAAAATCAAAGTATTCATTTTATGGGAGCTCAGCCCTCCCCCTTTCTATCTCACTCACTTTTCAGTTCATGGTTTTCTTACAATAGTTTCAACCTTTTCTGGTATGCCCATTTTCTGGCTCACTCCTTCCTGGGGTTTTTCTTGCTTTATGGGAGCTGTGGGATGAAATGTGACCTTGAGCTCCAATTACCTCTTGCAGCATAATAAACTACCTCAGAATGGAATGGCTTGAACAAATATTATCTAGGTGCACCTGGGTGGCTCAGTTGGTTAAGCATCTGACTTCAGCTCAGGTCATGATCTCACGGTTCATAGGTTTGAACCCCGCATCAGGCTCTGCACTGACAGTCTCTGCACTGACTGTTATACTCAGACCCCTCCACAGGCCCGCCCTCGGGGCTGCCTGTGGACAATTTGACAAGTGAGCCAAGATAGCCTTGTTTTCTGTTCTCCACATCTTTTCCCTCCTCTTCACTGTTCAACCCTGAACTTCCACCTGCCTCGTACTTCCATTAGGCATCTGGACACTCCTATTATCCCAGAAGTTAACTGGCAAGGGTTCGCTCAGCAGATTTAGGGTCTGAATTCATTAGAAACAAAGGTTTCCAGGCTGGATATTACCCAGCCCAGCTTGCAGGTGCCCTACCCTGGCAACTCCTAAGCAACAGTCAAGAAGAAGAATCCCAAGGAGGAAAGGACAGATTTGCTCAGTGTCAAAAGAGACATGTGAATTTCCTGCAGGTGGTGTGCTGATCTGATGGCAAAGGCCAGTCACTGGACAGAGATTGGCCCACATTCTACATATACCTTCTGTCATCAGATCCTCACAACAGCCCAAGGCCCAGACAGGAAGGGCTGACAGTGGCTTGTACTAGAGGGTTACAGGCAGATGGATTCAGGACTCAGTCCTGAAGAGGGGCCAGCAGAACCTGCTGATTAATTGAATATGGAGGCGGGAGAGTGTTGACAATACTTACCTTACATGGCTATTGTTTGGATTTGATCAGTTAAGCCTTGTAAAATCCCTTGCCTGATGTAGAAAGTTCTCCACAAATATGCCCAAGATGAAGACATGTGGCCATGCGAGGAGTCTTGTCAGGTCCAAACACAGGAGGGCTGATGAGGTCACGAGAGGTCTGTAAGGCCTGAAAAGAAGGGGGTTCTGGGTGGTGGAATGTTCTGGCACAGAAGGGAATATTGCAGTAGGACTGGCTCCCCCTCACTCTGGGAAACACTTCTCCCTCTCGAAGCTGGGAGTTGCCAGCAGACAGGGCGCAAGCAGCACATTTAACGAGATGGCACCACCTCTCTGATTCTCTCTCCAGCCTGTTGGATTTACACCTGCCAAGGTTTTCCATTTCTGGAACATACCACCTTGAAGAAATACTTCCCCACATTGGTCTCACCAACATCTTCAACCTAGAAGCTGACTTATCAGGAATCACTGAGCAGCTCAACAAAACCATCTCCCGGGTAAGGTGGTGAGCGTGGACGGAGGAGAAGGTCTTTTCTCCTTTGAAGTGTGCATTTGCAAGTCAAGTTTCCCTTTCTGTTTCTTATTCTGGGTCTTGATCACAGTTTGTAAGGCTTCTTTTTAGGTGTCCCTGCTCTGAAGGATAGAGAGGAGTGGTGGAAAGGGAGCTTCCCCCGAAAAGAGAATCGACCCACACTCGGGTCATCCACAGAGCCGGAATTTTCCCAGGTGTGGGAAAAGCTTTGCCTTCATTCCTCCTACTTCCCCAAGGACAGGCAGCAAAACTCCATCTGTCTTTGTTATAGTTAGAAAGAGTAGCGGGGCTTGAGCAAAACAATGTATCCGTCAACCTTGCTGCAGAGACAAGCAAGCCCCAAATCTCAGTGCCTTATGATAGCGGCTTATTTCCTGTCTGTGGTACATGTCAGAGGTGTCTCACTACCACTGGGCTACAGACCTACCTGACACTGCTTCTCCCTTCCAGGACACAGGTGAAAGGAGAAGTCCCTATTTGGGACATGCCATTCCCATGGCAACAGGAAAGAAGCAAGAGAAACTGTGTGATCACTCTCCACATTTCTCTTCACTGTGGCCTATGTCAAGGCCACTCATGTGCTGCTGGCTAAAGCGAGTCCCATAATCAAGAGGGCCATCAGTGGGGTGGGTCTCCGTTCTCTTCCTGAAGGAGGCCATTGCTAGTCACGAGGCAAGGGTGGGGATCCACGACTCTCTACCAGAAAGGGAGAGTTAATCACAGGGAATAACCATGCAGTTTTCCTTCCCTGCTCCATCTTTTATGTTTTAGGAGAGAGTCATTAATTGTCATTTGAGTCTTTGCTACAATTTTTTTTTCTGAAAGAGAGGTTGCAAGTGAGGGACGGACAGAGAAAGAGAAAATCCCAGGAAGGGCACAGAGAGAGAGAGAGAGAGAGAGAGAGAGAGGAAGAGAGAGAAGCAGGGCTCACACAAAGCAGGGCTCATGTTCACCCAAAGCCGGGCTCGAGCTCACCCCAAGCTGGGCTTATGCTCACCTGATGTGGGACTCGAACTCACAAACAGTTGAGATTATGACCTGAGCTAAACTCAAATGCTTAACGACACCCAGGTGCCCTTTGTTACGAATTTCATGGGGGAAGAATTCTTTTACTTGGGAAAGACCAGCTGAGATCAGGAATATAAATCAAGGCAATAGGGAGTATGTGCATGTGTGTGTATGCAAGTAAGTGTGTACATGCATGTGTGTGTGCATGTGTGTGCACACCCATGGTGGAAAGGGTGAACAAGAAGAAAAAGAAATAACTTGGCTTTTTAAAGGATTAATTCCAAAGTGACCTTAAACACTAGGTGTGTCTTTTCATAGAACTTTTAAAAGTGAAAGGGATTGCCAAGGCCAAAATTTTTCACCTTTTTTTAATGCCTCAGAATCCTTTCTTCCTAAGAAGTTGTGTGAAAATGAGTTTCAGTTTTTTTTGTTTTTTTAAAAAAGAACCTTCTCACAGAGGCAGATAGAGTGTTTGGCACATCAGACAACCTGGTTTTCTGAGCTCATGAGAAAACATTGATTTAGGCTGAGCAAGTCATTATGGAGATGAGGCCACTAAGGCTTAGAGAAAGTGCACACAGCTTGGAGCAGGAAGTGGCGCTCAGCCTGTGTCTTCTGCGCCCAGATGCTCCCAAACCCGCTGTTGGCAGTTCGCGGCCCGGTTCGTGCTCGGCCCTGCTCAGGCCCATTTGTCTTCCACCATCGAGCCAACAGCACCGTCGAGGCCACCCCCAGGGATGTGGAAGAAGAGAGAAGCAGAAAAAAATGAAGGCTGAAGTTGCCTCCTTGGAAGGCACGGCCCATGGGGCCTGACTCAGCCTCTGTCTCCCTAGAACCACACCAGGCGGGATCTGTCCCTGGAAAGCACCTGAGCTGACGCTGTCCCTGTCCCCTTCTCCCCCTCCAGGTGTCACACAAGGCGGCCGTGGACATGAATGTGTGGGGAACCCGGGCAGCGGCTGCCTCGGGCCTGCTCTCACAACCCCAGGCTCTGAACACAACTTGGGCCCCACAAGCACGTTTCAACAGGCCTTTCCTGGTGCTCTTTTGGGAAGTGACCACTCGGAGCTTGCTCTTCCTGGGGAAAGTCGTCAACCCAGCTGCAGGGTGACCATAGTGGGAAGCCAGGTGGTGGTTTGTCTGCCCCCAGAACAATCAGGAAGGCCAGCAGAAGCCTGTACCAGCCTGTACCGCGGGCTGCTGTGAGGACCAGTTATTCAGTGCACAATGATCCTAATAAAGTCAACCTTGGGTTTTGTGAACATTGAGACGCAGTGTTTACAAGGGAAGGTCAGGGCGCAGAGCAGCCTTGAGCCCTCTGTTCTATGATGTCATTGATTGACTGTGATTAGATGGTTAAAAATGAAAACAGCTCATGCCATGCTCATCCTACCTACCCCCCACCGTAGGAGATGCCCACCACTGCTCCCACCATAGCAGGTCTTTCCTGAGCACCCCAGGAAAAGGCACAAAGGGCATCAGGAAGAATGAGCAGCTTTCTCCCTTCACGGTGGTGACCTCGGCTCTACAGCAAAGTGAGGCCATCCTGAGATGTCATGGTCCAGATGTAAGGGACTAGATCACCTTCAGAGGAGACTGGGGCCAGGGCAGGGGCTCCAAATCACGCTCTATGAAAAGAAGGGAGGGTGAGGGTGGCCAATGCAATAACAAGCCAATGCAGCATGGGAGGTCAAATACCCAAGGGCAACCCCAAGGTGAAAGAAAGTGGAAGGGTCAGCGTGGCCAGGTGGGCACAAACGTGGTCTGTGGGATGAAGTGGGGGCCATAACCAGCTGTGATGGGGCATCCTTAGCGGCCTGAGGCTCCACTACCACACTCGTCCCTCCAGTCTCTAGGAGGTACCTCTCTGAATCCAATGGGGGAACACAAAGGAAGCCAACTTAGCAGCATGTATGTGCTATGTGTGTGGCAATACCCATCCCCATAGTGAAGTTGGTACCAAGACCTAGCGGGTGGCTGTGGGTGGTTCACATCTAGGAAGAAGTCTTTGCAAAAAGTGCCACTGGAAGAAATACTCCTATCCACGCCCTAAGAAGGTCAGACTTGAGTTGGATCCCGAAAACCAGGTAGACCATAAATAAAAGGTTAGAAGGTAAGACAGTCTGGGGGAGAGTGGAGACCCTCTATGGGCAAGGGCCACTGGAGAAAGAAAGGAAAAGGTATGTTCTGATAAAAAATAAAGAGAGAGAAAAACCCAGTTTTGCAGTAATAGAAAATTCACATAGGATCACAGTGGAAGGTAATACCGGAGAGGTATTTTGGAGTAAAAGGTTGCAGGCTTTGGATGACAGAGAAGCAGTGTGGACTTTGTTCTGTAGACGGTGGGGAGGAGCTGTATGCCAGCGAGGAGAAGTGGATGTGGACAAAGTGTAGCTGGGGCAATCATCTGAGAGCTGAGCGTAGATAAGCCCCAGTATGGTGAGGCCCGGGTGAGGCCAGCCAGGAAGATGCTACACTGGGGTCCATCTGGCCATATGCCCTGTCCTGGCCCATCTCCCTCCTCTACCAGACCACCAGCGTACACGTCTCCTGTCCCGGCCAGACCACTGTGGCCCTCGGCATCTCCCCATCCTACACTCCCTAACTATGGGTTCTGTGGATACAACTTCTCTTATTAGAAAGGAAGGAGTCCCAGAAAGCCTACCCCTTGCCTGGGCAACCTAACACATGCCATATTTTTCTGTTGCTTTGAACTAGACATTGAATAATAGCTACCTTCAAACACTTGAAGATCTGCCAAAACTCTCTCCAACCGTGGAACTGGCTCCTGTGGAAGGAAGTGGTTGATTTTCCTGGAGGCATGGAAGTCAGAGATGTTAAAGGAAGAGGTTCCTGAATCGAACATTTTATATTAGGTCAGGCATTCTGGAAGATTCTGAGTGAAGTAGAGAACCCGATGAACATGGGTCCCATGCCATGGGGCTCACAGACTTGCAGGGGAGATAGACTTTGGACAAGTACTTATATTAAAACGTGTGGACAGCCATTGCTTGGCTATATGGAGGGCTATCAGGACACATGTATCCACTGCTTCCCCAGAGCCTTACTTAACATGTGCTGTGTGCTGGATACTTTTAGTTAGACACGGGGAATAGAGCAGCGAACAAGGCAAACAGTAAGCCCAGCTCATAGGACTTCCATTGTAGGACAAATGTTTACCCCAATGCCTCATGCTGCACATGTGATGGGGGCACTGTCCTTCCATGGCTGTCCATGAATGAAAGAAAACCCTTCCCCCAAGTTAGAAGAAGGGGTGATCAAGACCTATTGAAGGGCTTTGCCCTGGACCACCTTACTACTGGACTTGTACAAAGTTGTTAGAAAGTAGGTGTGATAGCCCAGCCTTCTCCCATGTGGCCAGAGACCCAAAGATGAGACCACATCCTTTGACTGACATTTTAACCCACAGGGTCTTCACACATGGACAAAGTTCCCAATCCAAGTCCTGAACTCTGCTTGTGGGCCACCAGCTTGAAATATTATAAAAATGTTCAGGCTACTAAACATTTAAATAATACCAGGATGCCCTGGGCTGAGAAGCCCATCGGCTTCAGTACCGGACAGAGCATCACGAACGAGGCAGCACTGACTCATACGCATCCCTGCTGATGCCTCCATCAGCTCCGTGTTTGAGAGGGAAATCTTTCTCAAATTAATGGGGATCCCTCAAATCATGGTGACCTTCAGCTTACTTTTTATCATCCACTGTTTATATGGAAAGAAGCAGTGAGAAAGATCTGGATCCCACGCCTACTACCACATTGTCAAAGGCTAGTCCTGCCCCCTGCTGGTTACAGAGGGTCCTACATGCACCCTAGGAGCAGGTCTGTGCGCTCTCTTCTCTCTTGAGCTTGGCTCAGGGGTTGTGGGAGGGGAGAGTTGCCAGATAAACTACAGGATACCCAGATGAACTTGAATTCCAACAAAGAATCATTTGGTATAAGTATATCCCAGGCAATGTTTGGGATATACTTGTACTAAAATTTTTTTCTTGTTGTGTACATAATATTCTAATGATCTGAACAGGGTGTCCTATATTTTTAATGTAAGTCAGGTAACCCAGGGAAGGGTATATATGGGCAATACTCATGGGAGGGGGTCAAAGAAAAAAAAGTTCATTAAGCTAAAGAGAAGGCTAGCCTGGTCGTCAGGGTAGAAAGAGCAGTGGGTATGGTTAAAAGAAGATTCAGAGGAGAGAGAACTGTGAGGTGGCACCAGCTCAGCACTCTGTGTCTGCCGTGTAAGCGAATCCAGGCTAGTCTGCTAAAGGATTGGAGACACCCGACTCAGGTGCCACCAACGCCATGGTTCTAGCCAGTCACAAAACTGTGAGTGAGGCCATCTAGATCAGTGGCCCAGCTGACCTGCCAGCTGACTGCAGAGCTTGTAGATGCAGGCTCAGCTGGCCTTCAGGTTCAGGAGCTAACTCCTGGATGGTTTCTTATGCAGCAGAGGTAAGCCATGCAAAGAGGGGGACTTGGAATTCGAGATAGAAAAGACAATATGACAGATTGAGGGTCTGAGCACCCAGACTCTCTGAGTTCTCCCCCAGTCCTCTCCCCAAAGACTGACACAGCAGGTTTTGAGGAACTTGCTCATGTACTCCATCTCAGGAATCTTCCAGACCTTGGGAGCCAACTTAGTAGGGAAAGAACCTGATTCAAGGGCATCCAACGCCATTGGCTGACTGCCCATGTGTTGTGTGGCCTGGACCAAGGCCTTCCTGGCAATTTGTCAGAGGGCTGTGGGTTAGAGCTTAAAGCTTTGTACCCCATGAGTCACTAAAGGCCACGTGTGACATGGAAAAGCAGAGGTTGCTTAAAAGAAATGGAGCAGATCTACAGAGAGACACGGAGTGACCCAGGAGAGAGAAGGGGGAGAGAGTGGCCCTTCTCACAGTCATCACTGGCACCGGGAATTTGCTGATGATCTCTGGGTCTAGGGAGCCAAAGACCCTCACACCAGTTCCGGCCCTACTGCACCAGCTCTGTCCCAATGCCAGTTGTTTTCTCTGCACTGATGGACTTTCCTTGTCTACAGTAACCCCATTACCAGGTTACCAGACCAAGACTAGATCCCTGCCTCCCAAATTCTGCTTCATAAAGAACTCAAGTTTATGGATGGAATACAGTTGAGGAGAGGCCATGTCAAATCCCTAATAATAGAATTGCGTGTGAGAAATGACTTCAGCTAATCAATTAAACTTAACGTAAAACTATGTTTTGAGTCCTAATATGCATAGGTAGTGTATTCGTTCATTCAATGATGCATTCCCCCATTTATTTGTTTAGAAACTACTCACTGAGTACCTGCCGCTTACCAGGTAGTGCTGGAGGTGCCGAGGTTATAGGAAAGAACAAGACAGGGGACTCTTGTCATGTTCCTGAAAGGGACTGTGTGACACACAGGTCCCTCAAGCAGCTCTATGAAAAGGTTATATCTAAATAACTTTGGGGAGCACAGCATTAGGTACCTCCCTCATAGAGACTTTAAATGCATCATCATATCAAAGGCACAGATAAGTCCTCCAGTAAAAAAAACTTGCTTTGTTCTGTGTAGTCCAGTAGTTATCAAGGACATTGGATCACAGGAATATTTTTTTCTTATAAAACTTCTTTGCATCCCATAGACTGGGTGCTGCATGTGACCCACTCTAAGGAATAGTGCTCTGTGGCCTGCACTGTGTTTGTATCTAAACTCTTTTCTTCTTTCTTTCTCCTTCCTTCTCTCCTTCCTATACCCATTTTCTTTAAAGAAACATCTGAGACCAAAACACATAGTTGTCCTGCTCAAGGTCACCCAGTCCCTTAGGGACAAACCTGGACAAAGCCTGGTGCCCTTCCAGCATAGACTGCCAGGCAGCATTAGAAACGCTCACCCAATACGTAGGAAAACTAAAGCATACCAGCATACTTCTCAAAACTAGAACAAACTATCCTAAGATTTGTATGGAACCACAAAAGACCCCAAATAGCCAAAGTAATACTGAAAAATAAAACCAAAACCAGAGGTATCACCATCCCAGACTTTAGCCTCTACTACAAAGCTGTCATCATCAAGACAGTATGGTATTGGCACAAAAATAGACACAGACCAATGGAATAGAATTGAGAACTCAGAAGTGGACCCAAAGGTATACAGCCAACTAATCTTTGACAAAGCAGGAAAGAGTATCCAATGGAAAACAGACAGCCTCTTTAACAGATGGTGTTGGGAGAACTGGACAGCAACATGCAGAAGAATGAAACTAGATCATTTCCTCACACCATACATCAAAATAAACTCAAAATAGATAAAGGACCTGAACGTGAGACAGGAAACAATCAAAACCCTAGAGGAGAAAGCAGGAAACAGCCTCCTTGACCTCCACCGCAGCAACTTCTTACTTGACACATCCCCAAAAGCAAGAGAATCAAGAGCAAAAATAAACTATTGAGACCTCATCAAGATTAAAAGCTTCTGCACAGCAAAGGAAACAACCCACAAAACTAATAGGCAACCAACGGAATGGGAAAAGATAGTTGCAAATGACATATCAGGTAAAGGGTTAATATCCAAAATCTATAAGGAACTCCCCAAACTCCACACCCGAAAAACAAACAACCCAGTGAAGAAATGGGCAGAACATATGAACAGACACTTCTCCAAAGAGGACATCCAGATGGCCAACAGACACATGAAACGATGCTCAGCATCCCTCCTCATCAGGGAAATACAAATCAAAACCACACTGAGATACCACCTCACACCAGTCAGAGTGGCTAAAATGAGCAAATCAGAGAACTCTAGATGCTGGCGAGGATGTGGAGAAACGAGCACCCTCCTACACTGTTGGTGGGAATGTAAACTGGTGCAGCCCCTCTGGAAAACAGTGTGGAGGTTCCAAAAATTAACAATAGAACTCCCCTATGACCCAACAATACCACTGCTAGGAATTTACCCGAGGGATACAGGAGTGCTGATGCTTAGGGGCACATGTACCCCAGTGTTCATAGCAGCACTCTCAACAATAGCCAAAACATGGAAAGAGCCTATGTGTCCATCAACAGATGAATGGATCAAGAAGATGTGGTTTATCTATACCATGGAATACTACATGGCAATGAGAAAGAATGAAATCTGGCCATGTGTAGCAACATGGATGGACCTTGAGGGTGTTATGCTGAGCGAAATAAGTCAGGCAGAAAAGGACAAATATCATATGTTTGCACGTATATGAGGATTAGGAGGAACTTAACGGAGGACTATGGGGGAGAAGAAGGGGGGAAATGGTGGGGGAGAGGGAGAGAGGCAAACCATGAGGGACTCTTGAATGCTGAGAACAAACTGAGGACTGATGGATGTGGGGGAGGGAGTGGGGGATGGGCATGGAGGAGGGCACTTGTGGGGATGAGCACTGAGTGTTATATGGAAACCAACTTGACAATAAACTATTTGTAAAATAAAAAACAAAACAACAACAACAACAACAACAACAAAACTAAAGCAAACGGCAGCCACTGCTGCCCAGCATTAAGTGAAAGGGACTGGTTTGAGATATGATGGGGTTTGAGAGGCAGGCAAGAGAAACCTCTGGGTTGAAGGAGAGTGAAATCAAAGAGGGACAGAGACTCTTCTTTGGCAAGTTCAACTCTGCACCTGGCCAGACTCCTATGCTCGCATGCTCAGTGATGCTCTGCACCCGGACACAGAGGCAGGTCCCCAGAGGCAGGGGGCGCTCGCGAGCCAGAGCAGATTGAATGAATTGGCAGATAGGCGGGGAGTCCCAGGCTTTGTTGGAGAATCGCAGACCCTGGAGTCAGGACTGGGACCCAAGCACAGGGATGCAGCCACAAGTGCCCTGTGGCTGAATGATGGAGTGAGCGTCCCCATTGTGGCCACCACCAGTGAGCCTCGCTGCCAGTGCCTGCCGGCCTTCACGTGCTGCAGAAGACAACGTCCTTGGCTCCTGATATCTACCCCCACAGCAGGGCCCTGTCTCTGGGGTCATCCCCCCAGGCTGAAGCCTGTCTCTGGAGCTGGGAGCGCTCAGGAATGCTCCTTCCAGACCTCATGCGTGAGAGAATCCGCAGGACACCCCGTCTCCAGCTCCGCACCAGGCTAGGTGCTGAATCCTGCAGCACTGGGCCTCTTACCAGCCGGCGGGGCTATCTCTGTCTCTGAAGGTCACAGTTTGTGATCTTGGCCTCCTTGGAAAGGGGTTCCAAAGCTAAGCTTCTTCCCAAAAGATCTGAGGCTATTCACAGAATAAAACAATATGAAAGAAGGTATCTCAAGATGCAGAACAATGATAAGAAAGGCCATTTTAAAGAGTATGATAAAATGCAGAAATAAATATTGCCAATCATTTACAGCATCCGCACTGTGCACTGAATTCATTTATAAGATCTTGGCTCTCGGAGCAAAGGAATATATGTGACCTACATAGCTTTCAGTGACAAGAGACAGCATGGATGTTTGTGGGCATAAAATGCTTTTATCGTCTCTTCCTGGAATCCAGCTCCAATTGAATTGAGCTTTGTACTGGCACAATTCTTTCTGCTCTGATTTTAAAAGACACAGAAGTATTGTTCAAGTGAGTGACACCTTCAATGGCTTTAAAAAGATCAAGGGTACACCACGGATGTCTGACTTAGCTTGATGAGATAAGACCATCCGGACAACTGGGCTTTGAATTTGAAGTTCAGGTTTTAGGTAATCGAGACAAATAGGAAACTAAATCAGGGTGCAAATTTTTCAGTGTCTGCTAAAATACTTCCACTCCCCAGTGAGCTCTTCCTTAGGGCGAATGTGCCCTGTAGCTGAATGAGTAAGACATTTGATGTCATCAATTGTATGGTTTAGCAAAGGAGAAGAGAGAACTGCTCTACCAGCAATTGGCTTTTCAATCCCCTCTACAAAAGCTGCCTTTATTAATGTTTAGTTACATGAGTGGTACATGCTCTTCATACACACTTCATAAAAGCCATAAAAGCAATATGAAAAATAAAATGCAGTCGGTCAAAAACCCACCACCCAGACTGAGTCCTATTAGCCCTTTATAATATGTTTTTCTTATGTAAATACATTCATGCTAAAACAGATGCACACCCATGTGTGCACACGCACACACACACACAAATATACACTAAAATGGACTCCTTCAGGACACACTGCTTCTCAAACATTTTTTAGACATAATAATATATTGTTTTAATAAATGTATAATATCCCATATTTTAGGTCTGCCATACGTTTTTAGTTTGAAGATTCTCTTTTAATAGGCTTCTCGGTTGTTTCCAAATTTTCAAAGCACCAAGATGCATACCCTTTAACTCTACAGATAGAATTCAAGTTGCCCACTCCAAGGACATGCAGATTATAGGCTACCAAAGCATCTTTGTTCAGATAATCTTCCCCGAAAGTTGTATCAGATCAAGTGGATAGCCATAGTCTATTTGAACTGTGATCTTTCGTAAATCAAATTCTCATATACACATGGACCTGTTTCCTGAACCTCTTGGCTAGAGTGAAGTGTCTGTGTGTCTGAGCCCTGGTACCTTACAAATACTGTGGTTTTACTTCATGGAATAAAGTGTCCTGTGTAATTCTTATTTTGAAAAGATTTTCTAGAATCATTTTCAAAACAAAGTGAGCCTTCTAGATGAATTTTAGAATCTTTTCATCAGAACCCAGGAAAAGTTCTGCTGGAATGTGGATAGGAGTTATATTGAATCCATAAATCAATCTTGAAGAGACGTTTACCCTATAACATGTAGAGTCTTCCCATTTAAGAACGAGAGGAACTTCTTCTCACCCTCATCTTTATGCCACCCTCACCAGGTTTTCTTTTTGCTGATTCTTTTTCCCCTAAAGCTCCTGCACATTTCTTGTTCCATGGACATACTGTGCATGTTGTTGTTCTTGTGCATAAGACCTTTTCTTCCATCCACTGACTGCCTTTTATACTACATACGGGCTCACATCTTGACTGACTGCCTCCATGAACGTTTTGAACGTGAGGATTGCGTCTAACAACTTTCCAGGCTTTCTCTTGGCTTTTCTGTCGCTATAACATACCGTGTTTGTACATAATGATTAGTCTCACACAATTTATCCCACTCAGGGCCAGAGATGGAAGGAAGAATCTTGAACTTTGGATTTGCAAGCAGGATGGGGGCAGAGTTGAACAGCTATCTCTGCAAAAGGTAGCCTTGGCTGGAATGTTCTAAAATCGGACTTTTACGTGTCGTGGCCCAAAGCCTCCAATTCTCTAGCTCATGAGGCCATGATCCATCTGCACCTGTAGACATGCGTGACTTTTGTGCACAGAACGGCTCCTGATGAATAGTTGCCTTCTATCCTCCATCACACGAATCCTGGTGGCCTCAGCCCCCTTGCCTCGGCCCGAGAGCCACCCTCTCTTCCAGATGGCGGATGTCCAGCTGCACTCCACTGAGCTGCCCAGCCTCTCCCGTCCCTCAGTGGTGCCTCAGGACAGCTGACTGTTGTTTCCACCATGTACTCTGTCAGCATGAAGTGCTGCTTTCCTTAAGTGGTCTGTGGGGTCTCAGACAGAACAGGAGGAGATAAAAGACTGGGAGCCTTTCCCTAATTTTCTCTCGGATCTTGTTCTACCTCAACGCCATGGTAAGATTTCAGGCCACAGTAAGTGTCCTGGAGGAATAACGCTCAGGGAGGTGAATGTTGAGAGCTGGCATAACTGATGCTTTAAATACCGTCTCCCCGTCTGCTTCTTTCTGTTGATTCCCAATTCTATAGCCAGAGCTTCTTATTCATTTTGCTTTTCATTGTCTGTTCCTTCTACTCTCAACGAGAGGTGCTCAGAAGACTCCCTTACAAAAAGAATTATTATTTCCATTATCCTGGAATGGAAAAAGAAAAGGAGAAACGGCATGCGGATTGTGCAAATTGTCTAGAGAACAAACACTAATGGCTTTTCCCTCTTTCCCTCCAGTTCTAAGAATTTGGCAAGCAGTTAAAAATAACTGAACACATCAACATTTCTGAGAAGTACACAGCTTCAACTTTTCAGTTTTTGCCATAAGAATGGCAGTCCCAAACAACAGATCTCTGTTTTTCTCCTGGTTTCTCGTTCTTTTAGTTCAACCCCCGTAGAAGCCTTTATCAGAGACCTATTGTATGGCTGGGTCCTTTTGCTACCTCTTTGAAGCTGATTGTCACATGTTTATCATAAGCCTCAAAAACAAGTTTCTCTCTGTGCTTCCCAGATTCCTCCACAAACTTTTTATTCAAATCAAACTTCTACCCAAACTTCTATGTTGGCTCCAAAGAACAGCAGGCAACATAGAGTAGTAGAAGAAAAAAAATAACCACATATGTATGTATACTCATGTACATGTATACATATATATAACCACACATATATATAACTGCATACACACATATATGTGCAACTGCACATACATATATATATATAATTGCACAAATATATATAACTGCACATATATTTATAAATGATCATACACATACACACATACACAGTAAAACCTTGGATTGTGAGTAGCTTGTTCTGTGAGTGTTCCGCAAGACGATCAAACATTTCTAATCAATTTTAACTTGGTAAATGAGCAATGTCTTGCAATATGAGTAGTACATGATGCCGAATGTCACATGATCACAATTGATCCAATGTTTTTCTCCCTCTCTCTCTCTCTCTCTCTCAGTGCAGGATTGTGGGTGATCGTCTCCCATGCTCGGATTCTCTGTCTCAGGACATGGCGTTTGGCAGAAATCAGTGATCAGAAATCAGTTTTTCAGAACGTTGGAAGGTACCCACAACTGGCACTAGTGTATTTTTTGTCACTTCCAAGCACCTATGGACGGTCCTTTGCTTTTCCAGATAAGAGTGAGCTTAGGAATGTTTTGCTCCATTCTAGGTCAGGATGCCTGCAGATAGAGACCTTTCCTCTTCTGCCTTATTGACAGTTCCATTACATACAGTATATGACAAGAATTTATTAATACTGTACTGTGGTCAACATCTGTGCAAGTGTCTACAATGGCCCCTATGCAGAGAAAGATTCCATTGATAGATCTATCCTGATAGATAGAAAGATTCCATTGATAGATAGCAGTGATTCCATTAGTGATAATGAAAGTCGCCCTACACAATAACCCTCCTCTCTCTCGTCTCCCTCACACCAGCCATGAAGGCTTTCAAAGTGAAATACAGGTTAATTTGTTTATTTCTCTTTATATTTTATATTTTCTTATTATTTTGTATTATATTACAGTATTATATCATTTTCCATGAATATTTTTGGGTTGTAGAAACGAATCATCTGAGTTTCCATTATTTCTTATGGGGAAATCTGCTGATATACAAGTGTTTTGGATTACAAACATGTTTGTATATATATATATATAAAACTTCACACACTCATATATAACACTTAAATCCCAGCTCCTCTCTTTACTATGTGACTTTGGAAAGTTACTTAAACTTTCCTTTTTGTTTTTTAATGTTTATTAATTTTTGAGAAAGAGAGAGAGCATAATCACGAGAGGGACAGAGAGAGGAGGACAGAGGATCCGAAGCAGGCTCTGTGCTGACAGCAGAAGCCTAAAGTGGGGCTCGAACTCACAAACTCCGAGATCATGACCTGAGCTGAAGTTGGACACTTAACTGACTAAGCCACCCAGGCACTCCTGGAAAGTTAAACTCTCTAAATATTTTAAAAATGTTTATTATTTTTGAGAAAGAGAGAGAGAGAAGCACAGGGACAGAAAGAAAGGGAGACACAGAATCCAAAGCAGGCTCCAGGCTCTGAGCTGTCAGCACAGAGCTCAATGAGGGGCTCAAACCCACAAGCCATGAGATCATGACTTGAGCTGAAGTCAGATACTTAACCAACTGAGCCACCCAGGCTCCCCAGTCACTTAATTTTCTAAGTCTCTGTTTTCCTCATGTGTAAAATGGGTATAATAATGTCTCTGTTTTATTAACAATCATAATAATGAACTCTTTTGAATGCTAACTGTGTCAGGCACTTTCCCAGGCACTTTGCATGTGGTATTTCACTTAACCCTCACGATAATTTTGGACATAGCTGCGCTTACCACTTCCCCTTTACAGGTAAAAGAACAGAAGCTCGAGACAGTTCTATAACTTAAAACTGCAGCTCAGGGCCTTAGCAAACACACTCAGAGATTTGCATGCAGGAAGTTTATTGGCAAAGGCTCTTAGGCACACTCCCTGCAAAGGGGAAAGTGGGTGCTAAAGATCATTCTGCAGAACCGTGCTGTAAAAGCAGAAAGCATTGCCACCAAGTACAGAGCACCCCACCGACATCATGACAGGAGAAAGGCACTTTTCTCTGTGGATATTTGGAGACTGTGTGATATTTCACCAGCAGACTTTCTTGTGGAAGAACCAGTTGTAGACTATGAGGGATGTGTTATATGACATGGCCCCCAAGCACAAATTCATCTAATTCATCTTAGATCTCTCTGTTCCTCAGGCAGTTGCTTCAGAAGATTATTTAGAGAGTTTAATCAGTATATTTTGATGCTTTTCACCTGACATTGAAACAGCTGATACGCTATTCCCATTTTTACTATGTGTTCAGTCTTGGGGGGATAGTCCTAAAATAATGTTATAGCACTGAAAAAGAGAGGAGAGAAAATTAAGTGAATTGGCAAATAGGTCAGAAGAAGTTCTCCCAGGTGCGGGCTGGAGAGATAAGGCCAAAAAAATAAAGAGGGGTCCATGGATGTAAACAGTGTCGTGAGAAAGCCTAAGATACACATAACTGGAGTCAGAAAAACAGAAAAGAGAAAATGGACAGAAGCACGTCTTAATAATGGCTAAGAATTTTCCAGAACAGATGAAAGATATTGCTTGCAAATTTTAAGACACCTAATAAATCCCCAGGAGAATTAAATTTAAAGAAAAAAAAATGAAGAAAAGAAATCCAAACACAGGTGCAGAATCTTTTTTAATTGCAGACAATAAAAAGAAAGATCAATTTTCAAGTAGCCCAGGTTGTGTGGTCACATTCTCTTCAAAAAGACACTGACCACTCATGTTTCAAAGATGACTATTCATACCAAAAGGCAATGGGAACATTGCAAAAGATGTCATGAAAATAACTGCTGATGAAGAAAGTAGAATTCTATCAATCAGCCAAAATATCCTTCCAGGATGAAGATGAAATCAAGTGTTTTCAGAGGAGGAAAAGCAGAGAGAATTTGCAAAGAGCAAACCCCACTAAGAGTAAGAAAAAGCCAGGAGGAAAGTCAAGTGTAGGAAGAGCTGGAGAATGCAAACCAGCAAACATGTGGGCTTACCTAAGTAAACATGGCCGTATACAATAACACCAATATAACTGCATAATATTTATATGGATTTGAAAATACAGAACAACCACAGCTTGTGTGTTAGGACAGAAGTCTGTGAAATTAAGGTGTTCTAAGTCCCTTGTATCATCCAGGAAGGTCAAAGTACTAATTAGTATTATACTTCAATAAATCAAAGAACATGCTCCAGTTTTAGGGTAAGTACTAATAAGTATCAAAGTGTTTATTTTCCAATTGACAAAGCAAAAAATAAAATAATAAAAATATCAATCTTGGGGAGCCTGGGTTATTCAGTTGTTTGGACATTCAACTTTTGATTTCGGCTCAGGTCATGATCTCACAGCTGTGAGATTAATCCCCTCTTCAGGCTCCATAGTGAGCTTGGAGCCTGCTTAAGATTCTCTCTCACCCTCTCCTTCTGCCCCTCCCCCCACTCACAGCCCTCCCAATAAATTAATTAATTAATTAATTAATTAATCCTAAACAGATTAAGAAAAGAGAGTAAAAGGATAATTAAATAAAAAAATTAGCACATGACAATGTAAATGTAAACCCTAAAATGGCAGGTATTCTTTAAATATAAATAGAACATATCAGGCTGGGTTTTGGACACATCTAGGATCTGAGACCTAAGCCCAGGAAGTGAGAGACAGAGAAATGAGAATGGTTTTGCCATATATTTTAAAGTCACTGCCAGGAGCATGTTGGTTTCACATCCACAGCTGTCGCAGGTTGAGACGTGCAAAGAGAAGGAATCCATGGACCCCAGAGACAGGTGCTAGGATTTGGCCAGGACTTTGTCACCAGGAATGGCCAGAACTCTTATTCTAAGACCTTTGGTCCCAGTAGCTAGTGAGTGGCACCAAATCCAGGGAGATGAGAAGGTAAGTGTTGGGGTTAGCTCAAGCAGCCCCTGGAAATGACACATCAGGTAGGTAAAAAGGACATGACCAGGGAAAGAAAAAGACAGAAGCCAGAGTCCACAGAACCAGCCAGAAAAATTGGCAGCATGTAAAAGGAGATCGTCAGACTTGAAAAACAGTGAGCATTTTAAATGGGAGGAGAAGCTGTGAATATCATTTAATGGACATCAAATTGGAGGAATCATAAAACAAGGGTGATTCTGTCTCCGTGAGTACATGGACCCTCACCTGGAAAGCTTAACACTGGGTGATGGTGATGGTCATTGTGATTATAATGAAGAAGAGAAAGAGAACATAATTTGATATCCAAATAGTGCCATGTCCTCTATAATGGTCATTTATTTTAGCAAACCCATCAGGTGCATAATAATAACATTCAGCATGTGAAAAGCCCTTTGTTATCCCTGAAACACTGTCAGCTTCTCTATCATTGTCTAGCTTGATCTCACAGAGCCTACTCTCCCCTCAATTATAGGAGAGGAGACAGAAGCTCAGAGTGGGGAAGTGACATGTTCAAGGCCACTTGGAAAACCCATACTTCAGACTTTGTCCTTTCATGTTATTCTATTTCTTTTTTTCACAGAAGGAACTACGTATACCAGAAGACTCAATACTACTAAGATGTCAGTTCCCCCAAATAGATCTAAGATTCAATGCATTGCAAAAATAAAAAATCCCACTACGTCTAATGAATACATTGAAATGCATAGGACCCATATAAAATGCATAGCACCTTGAACAGATATAATGACTTGGAAAGAAAAGAACCAAGTTGGAGGATTTACAGCACATAGTTATATTAACAATGAGGTGTAAACACAAATATAAATAAATAGATCAAAGGAACAGAAAGCATAGAAATAAACCTATAAATGCATGCTCAATTGATTTTTGACAAAGTTGCATGAACAATTCAATGGACCAAAGGATACTCTTTTTAACTAATGGTGCTGAGACAACTGATATCAAGAACAACAAAGTGGTTAATCCATATCTTACAGTTTATACAAAAACTAACTCAAAATCTATTGTAGAATAAATGTAAAACTTGAAACCACCAACTTCTAAAAGAAAACAAAGAAGAAAATCTTTGTAAGCTTGGATTGGGCAAAAATTTCTTAGGTATGACACTGAAAGCACAATCCATAGAAGAATAAATCCATTCAAAGTTCATCAAAATTAAGAACTTCCTCTCTTTGAAAGATGCTGTTAATGAAATGAAGAGACAGGACAATGTTTGGAAGAAAATATTTGCAAATCACATATCTGATAAAGGACTTTCCTGAATATATAACAATGTTCAACACCAAATAATGAGAAACCCCTCCCCAAAATCCCAATTTAAAAAAATAAGAAAAAAATTTTTCAAGACATATCACCAAAAAGACATACAGATGCTAAGTGAAAGGAACCAGAGCAAAAAAGAGTACATTATGTACAATGCCATTTACAAAAGTCCTAGAAGGTACAAAGTGATCCTTAGTGACAGAGAGCCCACCAGTTGTCACTGGGCCTATGGCAGGTGGGGATGGGAGGGAATTCACTGGGACACTTAGGGGAGAGAGTTATGTATATGTCCATTACACTGATTGTTGTTATGATTTCATGGGTGCATACATATGTCAAAAATTATCAAATTGTATGCTTTAAAATGTAGTTATCGTATGTCAATTATATCTCCATAAGTTTGTTTAAAAAGAAACAGACTATGACCAGAAGCCCTCACTCACCTTATTGTGCTCCATTTAAATCACAAATGCTCCCTCAAAGGTAACCAAGGTCCTGACTTCTAAGAGCATAGATTATGTAGGCTAGTTTTGAGCTCTACATAAATGGAATAACACATATGTAACCTTCTGTGTCCAGCTTCTTTCACTCATGATTATATGTATGAGGTTCATCTATGTTATAATAAGTCTGATCAAAGTAATTGTTTGCTAAAACAAATCCACCAACACTTCTCAGAGAAATATAACAAAATCCAGAATCTTCACATCATAATATTCACAATGTCCAGAATACAATCCAAAGCCACTCACAACACAAAGAGCCAATGACTTTAAAGCAATTAACATAATGATGCTCAACAAGGAAAAGGAAAATAGTGAATGAAAAATAGGAAGTTTCTGGAAAGAGAGGATGCAAAACCTAACCACATGGAAATTATAGTACTGAAAAAATGCACTACCTAAAAGACAAACGGAGGCACCTGGGTGGCTCAGTTGGTGAAGCATCTGACTCTTGATTTCAGCCCAGATCATGATCTCATGGTTCATGAGATTAAGCCCCACATCAGGCTCTGCACTGATAGCATGGAGCCTGCTTAGGATTCTCTCTCTCTGCCCTTCCCCTGCTTGCCCACTCATGCTCTCTCTCTTTCTCTCAAAATAAATAAATAAACATTAAAAAATAATAAGAGTGCCTGGGTGGCTCAGTCAGTTAAGTATCCAACTGTGGCTCAGGTTATGATCTCATGGTTCATGAGTTCGAGCCCTGTGTTGGACTCTGTGCTGACAGCTCAGAGCCTGAAGCCTGCTTTGGATTCTGTGTCTCCCTCTCTCTTTACCCTTCCCACACTCATGCTCTGTCTCTTTCTCTATCTCTATCTCTCTCAAAAATAAATAAATATTTTTTAAATAACAAAAAATAAAAATAAATAAGCAAATAAAATAAAAATAAATATTCACCAAATGACCCTATAGCAGAACAGAAATTACAGAGGAACAAGCCAATGGACTTGAACCTATAGCAATAGACAATATTCAATCTGATGAAGAGAAAGAAAAGAGATTGAAAAATGATCAGAATTCAGGTTGTCATCATATCAAAGGATTTAAGATATCAGCAATTGGAGTATCAAAAGTAGGAAAGAGAGAGAGAGGGAGCAAGAGAGCATGATCACGCGCAGAGCAAAAAATATATAATGATCAAAAGTTCCAAAATTTGGTCAAAGACCAGAGTTTCCTGATTCAGAAAATTCAACCAACTTTAAATGGGATAACTAAGAATGAAAAAGAAATCATGCCTGGCACATGACAGTCCCCTTGCAGAAAACCAAAATCCAGAGACAGCCTTGAAAGTGGCGAGAGACAACATGGTACATCACAATTCATGCAAACATCTCATCAGAACCACGAAGGACAGAAGACTGTGGAACGGTATCTTTAAACTGCTGAAAGAAAAATTTCCACCCAGATTTACAGAGTCAAAAAAAATACTCTTCAAGAACACAGAGGTCCATGGGGCACCTGGGTGGCTTAGTCGGTTAAGCGTCTGACTTTCGCTTAGGTCATGATCTCGCGGTTCGTGGGTTCAGGCCCCGCGTCGGGCTCTGTGCTGACTGCCGGCTCAGAGCCTGGAGCCTATTTCAGAGTCTGTGTCTCCCTCTCTCTCTGACCCTCCCCTGTTCACGCTACCTCTCTCTCTCTCTCTCTCTCCTAGAAATAAATAAAAATATTAAAAAAAAAAAAGAACACAGAGGTCCTCACAGGGGAGAATGGGGGGCATGAATGTGGTGCCATTAGGTTAGGAAGAATAAGTGTGGGAAAATGAGATCAAGACTGTCCCATCTATGCAAATCTGTCATGGAGTTGGCAGGTGACATTGACTGCTGGTGACGGACAGGATGAGAACAGCCTCAGGAAGGCACAGAGAGCTTTAACAAGCTGCTTGGGAGCACAGGAAAGGAAGGCCAGCTGGAAGGGCTGAATGGCGGCTCAGAGGCTGGGGGCTGATGTTTGTCCTGGCACCGTATATATAGCAGTTTTACCAGCATATTAATGGAAGACAGGGTTTCACAGTCAAAATCTCTTTGGGAAAACTCTGCCCCTATTCCTCTCTATCCCATTAATTGTCTGTGGAAGTAACCAAGATTTCTCTGGAAAAAGAAAGGGAGCTGGAGACAGGAGGATTGCACCCTGACCAAAAAAAAAAATCAATGTGCTTGGTTTATGGCCCACAGTGTATGCCAAGTCCTAAACGAGCCCTGAGATAACCAAAGCCTCAGTTTACTCAACAGCAATTGGTTAAAAACATTGTTTTCATGTTGAAACAGATATGACTTATAGAGCAAAAGGATAAAATTTGCTAAATTTTCAAAGGAACTCATGGAGTTCCTTAGACTTCTTGAGTCCTTAGACTCAAGGAACTTCAAAAGTTTCCAAGAAACTTTTGGAGCCCCCCCATTCCAGATCCCAGGGGAAAATACCCACTTTCCCCTGCAGCTTGGTGATGACAAAGTCTAAAAAGGGCTGACCCAGGTAGCTCTGAGCAATGTCCAGCCAAGCAATCTTGGAAGAAGAGACTCTCCTGGCAGATCTAAATTGCTCTCAGCACAGCATCCATGGTTAATCTTCTGCTAGATGAGACAGGTGTTGGGTTCACATTTCTGTTTCTTTATTTTTTAGACATAGAACAACCCATAGCAACCTTATGCCATTTAAAACTTGGTGGATCCTCATTGATGTGTTCTTCCCAAAAACCTCAGTACCTCAAAGCATTAAGTTATAGACACCAAATCTGACCTGCTCAGCAGACAGCACAATTTCTGGCCATCCCATATTCCTCATGAGGAATTAAAGACCTTTTAAACATTTATTTAAAACTTGCTACCCAAGGGAAGTCATCGCTAGAGCTGAGATGATCAATTTGGTGGAGACACATTGGCTTACAGACAATGAGGGACACCATTCTCTCTTTCTCTCCACCTCTCTCATGCTACATGTGATCTTTTTCTCTTATTCTGCCTTCATTCATGGCCATTTTCATTATTTAGAGGTGTCTCTCCATCTCACAAGCCAGTAGAACCATCCAGTTGCATCATCCGCCGTGTAACGGAGGGCTGAGCCTACTCTTGAGTTTTTCCTCTGGACCCGTGGCTGACCATTGGGCTGCAACACACACCCCCACACACACCTTGGACTCACTCCACACACTCTAATTATCTATGACCAACTGTCCTACACACCCCCTTTCAGTTTCTGACACAACTTCTATTCTTTTCTCCAGAACTTTTCAGTCTTCTGCTCCCAGTTATAAATCTATTCTTCGATACAACATAGGTAAGAAGAAATGGGCATAGAACTTGTAAGCGAGCACACTCTTAACAAAATGGGAAGTAAAAAAAAAAGAGCTTATAAACTTGCAGAGCTGCTCCAAAGGAGACCAAGGACAGTTTCCAATGATACACACAGAACAAAGCAGACAGCTGCAGTGGGACACCGTGTGTGGTGGCCTCAATACCAAAACTCCCTTTCCACTAAACCACTAACTCACAGACCATCTAGAGGGGACCGAGTGCTCTCCTTGAGGAAATGAGATTATTTCCTGACCACTTCTAGCTGCTTCACAGTGAAGCCATGAACAAACACTACCAGAAATGGTCATTTGGTGGTTCCTTTTATAACAAAGGGACACAGCAAGAACAGAAGCACTGGATTCATATATAATATAGTTTAAATTCAGCCAACAGTGTCTTCTTTGCTCTCTGATATGGAACTTTCTCTGCCTTGCACCTTGCTTAAGAGTAGGTCAATAAGAATCCAAAAAGATTCGTTTGAAATCTCCTTTTTGCCTCGGCCCAGTCTTGAGCCCAGAAGTCATGAATGATGACCAGTGTGCAGAAGCCAGGGGAGAAAGCTCTTTGCTGGGTACACTGAGGGGACTAAGAAGTTCAAAAGTGAGGCACCTGCTTCCACACAGCTGGTAACTAAGGGGAAACACAAGCATTCACTGGTGAAAAGGCAACCGATAAAATAAATACCTGTTGCCGGGTAGTGGTCAGCTTGGTTATTTAAATCAACCCTGCCATTAAAAACTGCTCAGAAACCTGGTTTCAAACCAAATTCTTAAAAGTATCAGATAGATGATACATCAATTGCTGGGACAAAAGGGTAAGAAACTAAGAACCCAGAAGAATAAGCAAACCTAAAAGCTTCTTTTACTCTGAAGATGTGTCTTCAGATGTTTGTCTGACCTCCCATAATTCAAACCTTCAGCTGTCCCCTGATCCTGAGGCACAGAAAGAGTGTCTGGCATCTGGATTACTCACGTGAGCTCATGTACATGTCTTTCTCTGGACAGAGGGCCAGATATTGTCCATTAGATTTTTTTTAGGGTCCTTGATCATCCTGCCCACCCCATACACAAACAGTTAAGTGAAGTGAATGCAAAGGAACCAGTCAACCTTTTTTTTTTTTTTTTTTTGGTGGGAAATAAGATTTGGTCTGGGAAGACACTTACTTCTCAAAACCTTCCTTCTGTCTTGTCACTAAAGCCTGATATCATCCTACCTGGGAAGAGGGACCTGCCTCAGTGGGCTCCTCACATTTGCAGCCTTTCCTACTAAAGCCTGTGGTCAGATCTCCAGCAAACAGCCTGTGACAAGCCAAGAATCTCAGAGGTGTGGAGGGGGCTTGGGGGTAAGGAATTACACTGGAAAAGAAGATGCTCTTGGTAAAGGACAGAATTCACGAAATGGTGACCAGAGGTGGGTGCCGGCACTTCTTTTGGTCTTATTAGAATCCAGATACCTTGGTCCTTACCCAGCCAGTTTTCTGCGATGTTTACCTTCTGCTTCCCTCATCCCTCCAGCAGGGGACACTGTTCCATGTGAGCAGAGCTGGAGGTAACCACTAAAGCCGAACCCAATTCTACCCTGAGTCCAGTGGGGGGAAGCATCCTGCTTGCAGTTACCCACGGAACTAATGTCAAGGCTAAGCCGGGACCCTTGTTTTGTGACTCTCTGAGACCCGGTCCCTCACCTGCCTGGCCTGTGCAAAAGTCAAGTAGATGTGACTCTGGACTGTCGTAAACATAATCACTCAGGTCCATGACTCTGATGACATTATGCACATTGGATCCGATGAGCAGGTAACAGCAGGTTATGTTAGCTCCCTTAGGAGTACATATGCAGAGTAGAGGTATTCATAGGCCTGTCACCTCTCTGGTGTTCCTGGGGATTTGGTGGTCTGGAAGTGAGTGGGGATATTACTCTGGCTTGCAGCAAACCAAAAATGGGTATAAAGATTCCCTATGTTTGATGCAAGATGAGATCGTAAGCCTCATCTATCCATTCATGGACATACGAATTCAGCTTTTACGTTTTTAGATAAGACTCCACATTATTATATCTGAAGGCGAGACATTTCAGCTTTCCTGTGTGCTGGCTTATTAATTTATTTTTCTTCCCCAAAAATCTCAGGTGTATCAGACTTGAGGCGAGATGGCTTCTGGAAAAGTCATGTAGGATCTATTTTAACAACTCTCCAACTGAGGCTGGTTGCCATGAGCCTGGACCAGCAGCATATAGGTCCAGATTGCCATGAACCTAAACCTATATGAGGAACCACTAATATAGGCAGTACCAGTGGCCAACGTTAAGTGAGGGCTGGCTCAGATGCCAAATTGTTGATTCCTGATGTATACTGCAGTCTGTTGACCTTACCTCTCCCTCCCTGACAAGAGTTCTTCCCTAGTTCTGTGAACAGTGCCAGTGATATTCATCAGCTCACCCCCACATGCACAGAAAACACACCTTGCCTGGACCTGCGTTGCCCTGATCAAAAAATACCCAAGACAGGTTTCTCAACACCTATCAGCAAAATCTATGTCTCAAACACAAGTGAGGCCCAAAGAGTGTTGCAGTGATCAGATCCCAGGATTCAGGGACCTTAAACAATGACTCTGGGTAGTAAATGGAAGTAAAGGTAAATGGCATTTGACTCCAAGCCCCGTCTTGAGAAATGGATGGAACTCCATGTACCCCAACTCAGTGCTGACTTTCTCTCTTATCTTTCCCCTGACAGTGTTCTAGGTGTGTAGCACATGGTTTCTGGTAACCCTTAATCCCCTGGTGAGAATCCATGCTTCTCTTCGCTGCTTTAATCCATCGCAGTGCCTCTGGGGCCTCCTCCCATGTCTGGGTCTAATTCTAACTCCTCTGTGTTTCCTTGTTTAGAAGTGGTCACACCAGTCTCTGAAATCCCAGAGCATCTCATTCCAAGATGTGGTACCAACCAAGGGCACCTGGGTGGCTCAGTCAGGTAAACGACTGACTCTTAATTTCAGCTCAGGTCATGATCTCATGGTTCATGAGTTCGAGCCCTGCATCGGGCTCCACACTGACAGTGTACTTTGGATTCTCTCTCTCCCTCACTCTCTGCCCTTCCCCCACTTGCGCGCGCGCTCTCTCTCTATCTCTCTCGCTCTCCCTCTCTCTCATAAATAAATAAATAAACTTTTTAAAAAAAAGATACGGTACCAACCTGCTGGCAGATTACCACTAGCAGGCCCCCTCTTCCAGGTGTCTTGGATCTTTGCTATGTCTGCACTCAGGGTCTCTGATGACCACCTTTCTCCCCAAGGTTGGTTCCCTGGTTAGCTGAGCAAGCTCATGTCCTTATGAGAAGTTTCTAGTTACTGAGGGAACAATGGTCAGGAGATGCTGGAGGGATTGAAATTGGTCCAATCTTCAGCCATGTTGTCTGTAGCCGGCACACAGGAAAG
The DNA here is from genome assembly GCF_003009895.1 of Hyaena hyaena. Lineage (NCBI taxonomy): Eukaryota > Metazoa > Chordata > Mammalia > Carnivora > Hyaenidae > Hyaena > Hyaena hyaena. The sequence goes on along the minus strand of NW_024081125.1, from coordinate 261,490 downwards.
CTGAAATATCTCACCTTCAGATATAATGATATCGAGTCTTACCTAAAAAGGTAAAAGCTGAATTTATATGTCCATGAACGGATTGATGAGGCTTAGGATCTCATCTTACATCAAACATAGGGGATCATTATACCCATTTTCAGTTTGCTGCAAACCAGAGTAATAACCCCACTCACTTCTGGGATAAAAGATTTACTACTTTAACATGGCTCTTTTTAAAACTTTTTTAATGTTTATTTTTGAGAGAGAGAGAGAGAGAGAGACAGAGTGTGAGCACGGGAGAGGCAGAGAGAGGGAGACACAGAATCTGAAGCAGCCTCCAGGCTCTCAGCTGTCAGCACAGTGCAGGATGCAGGGCTCAAACTCACAAACCGTGAGATCATGACCTTAGCCAAAGTCAGACATTTAACAGACTGAGCAACCCAGGTCCCCCTAACATGACCCTTTTTATAACAGGAATTCTATGGTCATAAAAAGAACCAGGCTGTAGCATGAAGTGGCATCAGCAAAGTATCTATGTCTCGCTATATGAGTCAGGACAGATTAACTTATGCTTGGCTAACAACCTCTACAATTTTAGTGGCTTACTGACAGAATTTCTCTCATGCAACTTGGCTATAGGTTTAAGCCACTCTCCAGGACATCTGTCCTTCATGAAGTGATCCAATAACCCAGGTTGTCATGGGGTCACATCTCAGCATCAAGCCCCACAGTGACTATTGTGAGGAAAAAACAGACTCCAGAATCACTCAGAAGCTTTATACTCGTTCAGGCCAGAAATGATACTCAGCATTTCTTCTATATTTCATGGGCCAGTGCATGGACCCACAGAACTTCAAGATGACTGAAAAGTGCTGCCTCTCAGAAGAAAAGGAGACCAGACATTGAAAGAAGTAGCAGTGTCTCCATGCTCAACTTAGTCCTCCCTCTTCTGGAAGTTTCTATTCAGTCATCTGTAGACTGACTTTGGAGTTCTGGAACACCCCAAGGAAAAGGGGCTGGTCCTCTGATTGTGAATAATCAATAGTTTCTTTGATAGCATCACTTTATAGTCTCTGGAGGACTCAAGACTCATTGAAATAGCCTGGTCTTTCTGAAAATTTACTTTTTCAGGTTTATGAATGTATAATTGGCAAATAAAAATTGTATATATTTAAGGTATACAGCATGATGTTTTGATATACACATACATTGTGAAATGATTACCACGTCCATCACCTCACATAGTTATAGTTATCTTTTTGTGGGGGGTCAGAGGGTGGTGAGAACATTTAAGATCTACTCTCTCAGCATATTTCAAGTGTACAATACAGTATCATTAACTATAGTCACCATGTTGTACACTCCAGCCCAGAACTTGCTCATCTTATAACTGGAAGTTTGTACCCTTTGATGTCTCCCCATTTCCTGCACCTGGACCCTCATAACTACAGTCCTACTCTCTGGATCTATGAGTTTGAATTTTTAAGCTTCCATATATAAGTGAGATCATACAGTATTTGTCTTTCTTTGGCTTATTTCGCTTAGCATAACATGATTGCTAATCTTCTTGACATGAAACCCAGAGGTAGGGAATTTTGGACAACAATAAGCTGCTGCTTTTTTCTTCCATCACACACTTCCCCATTACCTGCACTGGAAAGCAAGCCCATTTTCCCTGGTTACAAAGGCAGAATGGCTGTGAATTCCAACGCACTCAGAATGTCAAGTGCTAAACCCACGTGCATGACTGTGTGGATATACATGTGAACTCACACACTAAGTATGTGAACTTCTTGAATGTCTCACATCCCATCAAAGGGTGGGATAACCCATAAAACTAAGGGAAAATGAATATTTCAAGTTGTCACGTAGGCACAATTGATATAGCAAAACCCGTCAGTATGCTCTAAAAGGGTAAAATAATTTTTTGAAAAGCTCATGCAAACCACAGGGTCAAGGTGGTGCTCCTGGCATCCACGGGGAAGCCCATCAGGAAAGCTGTGTGGAGAGGTTTGCCAATCGGACTTTCTGCACCATGTGGTAGACAAACAGTCAAGAATATAAACTGGCTTCCTGCAGGAGCTCTTATGAATCCCAATTTTAAGCAAAAGAAGAGAGAAATTGGGGCAAAACATAGAAAATGTTAAGTTGTGGACTGAAGCTATTTTATTCAGCACCTTCCTCAGATCAAGACCTCCTAATCCCAGGGCTCTGGGGAACCCAATCTGTTAGAGTCCTAGGGGCTCACAGACAGGTAGCTCCTTCCCGATGTGCTGATTTTTAACATGCTATGCTTGAAGTTGCAGGGGAAAAATACCAAAAGCATATTTTTGTTGATTCATTCCCATGTTCAGGCATGCAGAGACATACACTTAGTCTGGAATCATGACCTAGAAAATCATACCTGGAGACTTGTTTCCAAACTGCCCTGCTCAGGAGACTTGAAAATCCTCAAGAATCAGGGCACCCAGGTGGCTCAGTCAGTTAAGTGTCCGGCTCTTGATTTCGGCTCTGGTCATGATCTCACGGTTCATGAGATGGAGCCTGGTGTTGGGTTCCACACTGACAGGGCCGAGCCTGCTTGCGATTCTCTCTCTCTCTCTCTCTCTCTCTCTCTCTCTCTCTCTGCCTCTCTCTCTGTCCCTCTCCCACTTGTGTGCACACATGCGTGTGCTCACTCTCTCTCTCTCTCTCTCTCAAAATAAATAAACATTTTACAAAGCCATTACTAAAAGGGAAATCCTCAGAAATCACCAAACTTTTATATTTATTGCAGCATTATTTACAATAGCCAAGACACGGAAGCAACCAAAGTTCCATCAATAGACGAATGGATAAGGAAAATGTGTTCTGTATACACGCTGGAATATTATGCAGCCACACAAAGGATAAGATCTTGCCGTTGGTGAAAACATGGGTGGACCTAGAAGTGAGATAGGCTAAGTGAGATAAGTCAGACTGAGAAAGACAAACACCATATGATTCCACTTATAAGTGGAATCTAGAAAAATGAACAAACAAAAAGCAGAAACAGACCTATAAATACAGAGAACAAACTGATGGTTGCCAGAGGGAAAGGGAGAGAGGGTTGGGCAAAGTGGGTGAAGGGGTGCGGGAGATACAGGCTTCCAGTTCTAGAAGGAATAAGTTACGGGAATGAAAGTCACAGCATAAGGTATGCAGTCAATGCTATAGTCATAGCAGTACAGTAGCCATACTTGTAGTGAACACACCATAATACACACACTTGTCAAATCACTAAGTTGTATACCTGAAACTAATGTAACATTATGTGTCAACTATACTCAAATAGAAAAAGAATAAACTGGGGTGCCTGGGTGGCTCACTTGGTTGAGCATCTGACTTCGTCTCATGTCATGATCTCACAGTTCATGAGCTTGAACCCCGCTCTGGGCTTCGCACTCTTTTCTCCCTCTCTATCTCTCCCTCTCTTTCTGCATCTCATGGGATTCTCTCTCTCTGCCCCTCGCTCACTCATGCTCTCTTTCAAAAATAAAAATTAAATTAATTAAAATTTTTAAAAAAGAAAAAGAATAAACTACAATTTAAAAAAAGAATTACCAAATGATTTGGGAGAAAATAAGTCATAATTTCAGAAGAGTTTGTGCATGAAATTTAGAGATTTTAAATGTGTTCCTCACATATTTATTCAACGGTTGTTGTACATATGTGTATATCGGGCAATGTACTAGAAGCTGGGTGTGGCTATGACGATAAGCACTCAGAAGTACCTACATGCTCCCCTTCACCTCCCAGCTTCCCTTGCAATTAGGTGAGGGTCATGTACAGGATGGGGGCCAATGCATGGTGAGCAAGGTGAAGTGTGTGGCTTCCAGGCCAATGCCGTTAAGAACCAGTGTGTCCTTGGGGCGCCTGGATGGCTTAGTCAGTTGAGCGTCCGACTTTCGCTTGGGTCATGATCTCGCGGTTCGTGGGTTCGAGCCCCGCGTCGGGCTCTGTGCTGACTGCCAGCTCAGAGCCTGGAGCCTATTTCAGAGTCTGTGTCTCCCTCTCTCTCTGACCCTCCCCTNATTTCAGAGTCTGTGTCTCCCTCTCTCTCTGACCCTCCCCTGCTCACGCTGTCTCTCTCTCTCTCTCTCTTAGAAATAAATAAAAATTAAAAAAAATAAAAAAATAAAAGAACCAGTGTGTCCTCTCCAATTCTCTTTCCCCGCCCCTTGGAAGCCATGTGTTCCAGAAGCTATAGCTACGAGATGGAGGAGGACCCCCTAATTCTCTTGTGCTAAAGCCCCTGGCATTTGGAGGCTGTCACAACAGCTAGTGATTTTGGCTGTGGACTCGGCATAGAACAGACATGGTTCTTGCTCTCATGGAGGCTACACTCTGGCAAGAAAGCTGGTCTAAGTGTTTGCAACTGTCTTTAGAGTTCAGACCTCAGACTTTGCCGAAATTACTAACCTCAGTTTTAAGGGAAAGCAGGGTACCAAAAACAAATTATGCCTGATTTCATTCCACTCATACAGTCATGCAGTAATTTTTGAGCTCCTACTGTGTACCTGTTATTGTTCCAAGACCTGGGGATACAGCAATGGGCAAAATAATGTTCATGCCCACATAGCCTAGTGGGAGAGACAGACATAAACAAATTAGCAAATAGATGAATAGTACAATTAACAAGTAGTTATATACAATGTAACTATACATATACAACATCATGTTGGGTAGTGGAGAGCGTCATGAGGAAATACAAAGAAGGTCAAGGACATTGTGTCGTGGTGTAGGAGGGCAGATGTTTCAGATGAGGTGACCAAACAAACATTCTCTGTGAAGGCCCATTTGAGGCAGGAGCTGTTCGCAATGCAGGACCATGCGTGAGAATTCCCCGGGGGGAGAATGTTTCAGGCAAAGAGGCCTACAAAGGCGAGTACCAGAGCTGTCCTGGCAGGTTGGGCTCTGTGCCCAATATCTGAGAAATGGCTAGATCCACCAATTAGCAAGGGAAGCTTGTGGTCAGCCTGAGGAGGGCCTTGACCAACTCACGTTTCTGGAAAATAATTTAGGCTCTCAAATCTACGTTACCATTGATTTCACCAATCTTACACCCTGGCTTTAATCTGTGTCCATGCATTTTTGAGCGAATAAAGCTTATTAAATTTACTTTTTATATCTTTTTTTTCCATTTGTATAAACTTTTACTTATGTATTTATTTTGCTTTTTATTTTTTTATTTATTTTTTTACAAATGGTTTATTGTCGAATTGGTTTCCATACAACACCCAGTGCTCATCCCCACAAGTGCCCTCCTCCATGCCCATCCCCCACTCCCCCCCCCACATCCATCAGTCCTCAGTTTTTGTCAGCATTCAAGAGTCTCTCATGGTTTGCCTCTCTCCCTTCCCCCCACCATTTCCCCCCTTCTTCTCCCCCTTGTTCCTCCGTCAAGTTCCTCCTAATCCTCCTATACGTGCAAACATATGATATTTGTCCTTCTCTGCCTGACTTATTTCGCTCAGCATAACACCCTCAAGGTCCATCCGTGTTGCTACACATGGCCAGATTTCATTCTTTCTCATTGCCATGTAGTATTCCATGGTATAGATGAACCACATCTTCTTGATCCATTCGTCCATTGATGGACACTTAGGCTCTTTCCATGTTTTGGCTATTGTTAAGAGTGCTGCTATGAACACTGGGGTCCATGTGCCCCTATGCATCAGCACTCCTGTATCCCTTGGGTAAATTCCTAGCAGTGCTATTGCTGGGTCATAGGGGAGTTCTATTAGTTTCCTGAGGACCCTCCACACTGTTTTCCAGAGGGGCTGCACCAGCTTACATTCCTACCAACAGGGTAGGGGGGTGCCCGTTTCTCCACATCCTCGCCAGCATCTAGAGTTCCCTGATTTGCTCATTTTAGCCACTCTGACTGGTGTGAGGTGGTATCTCAGTGTGGTTTTGATTTGTATTTCCCTGATGAGGAGGGATGCTGAGCATCGTTTCATGTGTCTGTTGGCCATCTGGATGTCCTCTTTGGAGAAGTGTCTGTTCATACCTTCTGCCCATTTCTTCACTGGGTTGTTTGTTTTTCGGGCGTGTAGTTTGGGGAGTTCCTTATAGATTTTGGATATTAACCCTTTACCTGATATGTCATTTGCAACTATCTTTTCCCATTCCGTTGGTTGCCTATTAGTTTTGTGGGTTGTTTCCTTTGCTGTGCAGAAGCTTTTAATCTTGATGAGGTCCCAATCGTTTATTTTTGCTCTTGATTCCCTTGCTTTTGGGGATGTGTCAAGTAAGAAGTTGCTGCGGTGGAGGTCAAGGAGGCTGTTTCCTGCTTTCTCCTCTAGGGTGTTGATAGTTTCCTGTCTCACCTTCAAATCCTTTATCCATTTTGAGTTTACTTTTGTGCATGGTGTGAGAAAATGATCTAGTTTCATTCTTCTGCATGTTGCTGTCCAGTTCTCCCAGCTCCATCTGTTAAAAAGGCTGTCTTTTTTCCACTGGATATTCTTTCCTGCTTTGTCAAAGATCAGTTGGCTGTATACTTTTGGGTCCACTTCTGAGTTCTCGATTCTGTTCCATTGGTCTATGTGTCTGTTTTTGTGCCAATACCATACTGTCTTGATGATGACAGCTTTGTAGTAGAGGCTAAGGTCTGTGATGGTGATGCCTCCCATTTTGGTTTTATTTTTCAATATTACTTTGGCTATTCGGGGTCTTTTGTGGTTCCATACAAATCTTAGGATAGTTTGTTCTAGTTTTGAGAAGTATGCTGGTGCAATTTTGATTGGAATTGCATTGAATGTGTAGATTGCTTTGGGTAGTAATGACATCTTAACTATATTTATTCTTCCTATCCATGAGCATAGAATGTTTTTCCAACTTTTTATATCTTTCATGTTAATATCCATGTGGATTTCCAGGGACGCTCCTCTAGTCTTTGATGCCACAGACTTCTGCAGCCTTGCCTGACCCTCCTTGCCTAATCCAGTGGTGCCTGAATGGATGCAAAGGATCTACTGCTGTACAGGAGAAAATAGTGTAAAATTTATTAATATTTTTATCTCCTTCTTTAAAAATTTCTTTTAATGTTTATTTATTTTAAGGGAGAGAGAGAGACAGAGTGTGAGCAGGGGAGAGGCAGAGAGAGAAGAGACACAGAACCCGAAGCAGGCTCCAGGCTCTGAGCCATCAGCACAGAGCCCGAGATGGAGCTCAAACGCATAGACTGTGAGATCATGATCTGAGCTGAAATTGAATGCTTAACCGACTGAGCCACCCAGGCACCCTTTCTCTCCTTTTTAAAATGTCTATTTTTATTTGTTTTATTGAGGCAAATGATGCATCAGGACAGCTGCACATGTATATAACTTATAAATAACATATTTGGAGGTACTCTTTTTTACTTTCCTCATAAGATGCATCAGCCCATTAGGATAATTAAAGCCTTTTTTCTCCACGCCGTTGTGAGTTATGGCTGCCCTCATTCAAGAGAACAGCTCCAACCTGCCCTAGTTGAGCATATGACCAGCACACAATTAAGAATGATGACAAAAGATCTGAACAAGGATTTGGGTGGGTGATGGCTTTGCATCTGGAAAATGTTCTTTGGACGCCAAACTAGTAGATTTTCCAGGGTCTTTCCTTGTTGAATGAGGCTACGTGGAAAATCTTGAAAGCCAGCCATGGAGATGCCTATCCCCGGGCCGGGGGGAGGGGGACCTCCGATCTCCAGTTAGAGGGTACTCACGTTGTACAAACTGAACAGGGACGCGTGTGTGACAAACACAGACCTTAAAACCTGTCCAGGCACCAGAGTCAAAGCCAAAACAGGGCACAGTCATAAGGTACACCACGTTCATGTTGTTGTATCCAGGGAAGAAGGGACACTCCTGGTTTTCCAAGGCAAACCTGGGCAAGTCACTTAAATTCTTGGAGTTTTGGTTGCTCATCTTCAGACAAAATGATGGCAGGCAGTGACTGCTGCCCAAGCTTGCTGTGGGGCTTCCAGGGGCCACATCCATGAAGACTGTGACCTAACACATTGCACAAGAGGAAAGCCACCATGCCATTCCTTAAGAAGCTTCTGTATACTTGGACCGTATGCAGCCGTCTCATCCGGACCTCCCCAAAGCACGGTAAGGTAGATATGATCTCTATTTTATTGCTGGGCTCACAGAGACATTAAGTCATCTTCACATGGTCCCACAGCTGGTAAACAACTGACTGAAATCTGAGTCCCACGCTGTCTGACTTCATCATGGAAGGTCTTCCACTCCATCAGGTTGGCATCCATGGGCAAGGGTGTTTGGAGGAAAGCCAAAAAGAGAAGAGAAATCTGGGGAGGTCACATTAAAATATATATATATATATAAATTTAAAATATATATATAGAGAGAGAGTATCTTTCTGTGTGGCTGTTAAGTCAAGAGGCCTTTTTAACTTTTTCGTAAATGCAACCCATTCTTGTGAAAACATAAATACAGAAGAATATACAGAAGGAAGCAAACATAACGCCAGCTGGGAAGTATGTGATCCAGAATAACCATTGGTTTGTCTCCTTCCAGAAACTTCTATGCATATACTTTAATTTCTACGTACGTAATCTCTTACTCTCTCCAATATACTCTGAATGACTTGTTCTCTTTCTTCTTCATGATCAAAATGAACCAAAAGACCAAGACAGAAGAGGGAAAGAGGAAGAGAAAGGGAATCAGCGTTTTTACAGAGTGCTCACTATGGGCTTATCTTTTCTGATTATTCACTTATTTTCCCTAACAGCCACCCGAAGACCCTGAAATCCCATCTCCATTTACAGATGATGTCAGTGAAGCCATAAAAGATTGAGTGACTTGTTGGCAGTGAGCGGACACTGCCTCTAACTGTCCCCAAGTCCCATGGGACTTTACTACCAAAGTCCACACTGTCCCAGACTATGTCAGGACCGTCATCTTTTCCAGGGATCTGCATCCTAGAAAAGGGTCCCCCAGCGTGTCCTGGGGTGGTGGTAACGTGTATGTGTGCCTGCTCACACACACGCATGCAAAAACATTTGCCTTCAACCCCCTGAATGAGCCTAGGCTCCAGCCAGGACAGGAAGGCACTTCTCCCACCACACCATCCAGCACCTGAGCCAAGTGGCTTAGCCCACCCTTCCCCACCTGCTTCCCCTTTTAGCCCAGTGAAGGCCACAGGAGAGGGAAGAGGGCAGAGGAAGGCCGAAAACACATGTCCTCATTGTTTGCTCTGCACAGACCTTCTTCACAGAAGGCAGTGTTGACCTAGCTTTGTTTATCTTAATTGCCCAACACTCTGCAAAGTGGAAAGTTGAATACATGGCCCTGAGAACCTGGCTAAGTGGAATGACAATCATTGATTTCTCGCTACATTTCTGGAGCAAGTTTGTTGTTTGCTCCCAGCCGTCTCACTGAATTATTTCATGTCTCTTTGCCTGCCATTAAAACAGGCACCGCATTGCCAGGAACAGGAAAAGAAAGGGAAATAATATTTATTGAGGCTGGGTTTCCGTGATCCGTGTCTCCCGTAACCTTCACTGGATCCCAGGGAGGTCCAGAGTATCATCCTCATTCCACACAGGGGGCGAAGTGACTGGCCTCGGGTTCTCAGCATTGAAGGCAGAGCTGGGATCTGGGCCCCATCCCCACTGCGGGTCCGGAAGCCCTCACAGTCATCAGGAGGGAGAAGGTAGCCAGGAGGGAGCCATTTCCTTTTAGAGTCGAGCATGTGCTACCCTGTAACCAGCTCGTCCACCAAGAGAAATGAAAACATGTTCACACAGAGACAGCGTCCGTGAGTGCTCATAGACGCCTTATTCATAATCGTCAAAACTGGAGACACCCAGACACATCTGTCAACAGAAACTAATTGCGGTACGCCCGTACGGTGGAATTCTACTCGGCCAGAGACACGATGGATTTCAAAAACATGATGTGGATCAAAAGAAGCCAGACGAGAAAAAAGTACATGGTGTGCCCTCCTAGTCTCCCCATGTCCTAGAAGAGGCGAAACTAACCCGTAGAAACAGAAGTCAGAGGAGAAGGGACGTTCGGTGGGCGACCAGAAAACTGATGGAGGGAGCTTCCCCGGCTGATGGATTTGTTCTCTTCCCTCCGTCAGAGGGGCAGTTACCCAGAGGTACACACATGTAAACATGTTGAGCTGTACGCTTAGGATTTATGGCTTTACTGCATGTAAATAATACCTCTGTAAAAGTAAATACATAAAATGTAAGACAGAGAGGCAGTGACCACACACGTCAGGCGGTTAACAGTGGAGAGGGGGAAGGAAGGGAAGGTTCAGGAGAGGTTTCGTGCAATTATCCTGTGTATCTTCTCTGAGCCTCACCTGCAAAGTGGATATAATAAAACAATCTTTGCAGCGCTGTTGGAAAGAGCAGTTTGTGCACACGGTACCTGGCACCCGGCAGCCACGGAGAGAATGAGCTGCTTTTGCTGGGGTTAAGCTGTGAGTGGTTGGGGATGGGGGGGCAGCAGGGGCAGCTCCTGGGCAGTGGGACCGAGGAGAGAGACCCCTGCACCTGCCAGGCCGAGTCACGGTGGGGTGGGAGGGCACAGCGGATATGATATAATCCTCGTCCCTAGGGGCTCTTCCCAGGAGCCTTTTCCCTTTTCTCATGGGGCAGACAGAGGTGGTGGATGGGGGCCACAGGTTTAGGAGGGGGCAGGACAGCCTCGCTCTAGGACCTGGCTGTGAGCCCGCAGCCCCTCTCCCCTTAGCCCCCCTGTGGCAGGGACATGGAGAGGCTACCCCTCAGGATGACCTCCAGCTCAAATAGACAAACAGCTGGCTTGCAGTCTAGGGAGCTGTGTGTCTTGTACATGTTTACAGCTTTTATAAGTTTTCACACTCTCACCCTGGCAAGATGCCTTGACCATCTGAAAGAAGAAACTCTCAGTTTCTGCTTCCTCATCCTCTTTGCCTCAGTTCATCAAGCTGACTCCGTGCTCCTGTTTTGTGCTCAGCACAGAGCCAGAGTCAGAAAACAGGTGGCCCTCCCCTCGGGTGACTGTGGTCAGTCTGGTGTCAGAGCCAAGTTCTGGGTCTGTGCCCTTGCCCTGCATCCACCCAGCCTGGCTCCATTCCCCCTTTCCCCACTCACCAGCTCCATGACCTAGGGCTAGTTGGCTTGACTTCTATGAGCCTCAGTTTCCTCATCTATAAAATGGGGATCACAAAAGTGCCCACCTCATAGGCCTGTGGGTGGACGAGCTAGTTATAGGGCAGCACATGCTCAGCTCTACAAGGAATGGCTCCCTCCTATCATGAGGATGAGCAAAATCAATCTCTCTGAAATGCTTTAAATGGCGTCTGGCATGCACTAGGTGCTTAATAATTGTCAGCTCTCACCATAAGCGTTCCAAAGCATGCTGTAGAAGCAGCAAGGAGGGAGATGTCCCCCAGCACGGCCAGGTTGTGGGGGCAGGAGGTCAGGAAGGCTCCTCGGTGCCTTCGTCTGGGCCCCAGATGTGATGACTCAGGGTGACCCTCCGGGGACAGAACAGCCTGTCCCAAACCTGGCAGCCTTAAAGGCACTGCTGAGAGGGACCAGGGGAAGTAGTGTGGTCTCTGGTCTCGGGCACAGCTCAGCAAATTTGTTCTGGAAAAAACAGGTAGTACATAAGCCTAATTTTAGGCTTTGCAGGCCACACGGTTTCTGTCACAAGCATTCTATTCTGTCACCGCGGCATGACAGCAGCCGTGGCCAGGAAATGACCAAAGTGACTGTGTTCCGATGATGCATTCTACGTGGACAGTGAAATCTGAATTTCACCTCATTTCCATGTGTTACAAACCCCTTCCTCGCGCCACCCTGACCTGTGCTTCTGTTTCACACCCCCTCTCTGGCTCTAACCTTCCTGCCCCTCTTTTACGAGGCCCCTCGTCATTACAATGAGCCCGCCTCTATAATCCAGGATAATTTCCCTTTTCAAGGCCATTACCTTAATCACATCCACAACAACCCTTTCACCACATAGAGTGACATGTTCACGGGTCCTGGGGCTGAGGACATGGGCGTCTCTGGCGACGTTAGTCTATCGACTGCAAAGGCACAGACTGGAGAGTGGCTGGCATGAAGGTTGCTAGACGCAAGACGGATAGGAAGCAAAGGGCTAGGGGTTCAAAAGGCCATGCAGAGTGATGTTGAGTGACATGGGACAGACCAGGCCGGGCCCTGTTGTCCTTCTGTGATGTAGGCTGTGGCCCACGGGCCTGTGGATGTCAGGGATGAGGCTGGGAAAAGGTGGGCCTGTCCGGGGGCGTGGCTACGATTACCAGAGAAGAAGAGGCTTGGAGGCAACCATGGGCCAGGAGAGCTGGACTTTCTCATGGCACCCAAGTTCAGAGATGCTGGAGAAGAAACAGCCCCCACTGCAGAGGACTTCAGGAGAAGCCAGGCTTCTTGGGAAGCTGGGTATTGGCTATTTGCCTAGTACCTGGGAGGAGGGTGGAGGGTCTGCTGGGTCAAGTGATGGGGGACTGAGCCCCAGGGATGAAATGGGGTGGAAGGGAGACGCAGGTAGGAAAGCCATCGTGAAGTCCCCTGTCCCAAGGTCCCGACATCTGACTGTGGACCTGCCCTTGGAGCCTTTGTTCCTTCCCATCACAGGGGATGAGGAGACTGTGTCCAGGGAGGTGGAGTGGTTGGCAGAAAGAGAACTTAACAGAAATTCTAGAGATATGGCAGCTGCAGGGGGCCCTGGGGCCTTCCTGGCGCTTACCCCAATGTCAACCCACGTCTGTTGCTCCTGCCTCTTGTTTATCCCCTGAACCCAACCCTCCTCTTCATCCTTCGGCCTTATCCTCCCTCACAGGGACATCTGAAGGGGATTCTGTGGTCCCCAGGCTCAGCCCCCACTGGGGTGCAAGTTCGGGGACAGTGGGGAGCACACCTTTCCCCTTTGCAAACTCTGAGCCAGTAGGTGATCAAGACATGATATTGAGTGAGTGAATGAATAAATGACGGATACATTAATACATGGGGAGGATTAAAGACGATGACCAAATATGATGATTAGAGCTAGAGAAAGAAAGGGAAGGATGGGGGAGGGAGAAGGAGGGAGACTGGCCATATTGTCAGCATCAGGGTCACTCTCTGTGCCTCAGTTTCCTCATCTGTACTAAGGGGATACAAATGCTACCCACCGCACAGGATTAAAACAGAGCCCAGCATCACGCTCTTGGTTTCTGTTCAGGTCATGATCTCACGGTTTGTGAGTTCAAGCCCTGAATCGGGCTTTGCTTGGGATTCCGTCTCTCTCTCTCTCTCTCTCTCTCTCTCTCTCTCTCTCTCTGTGCCCCTCCACCCCACCCGTGCTCAAGGTGAATAAATAAACTTTAAAAAAATTATAAATAAATAAAACAGAGCCCAGCAGATAGTAAGTGCTTGAGAAGTATCGGCCACGACGCACGTGGTGACAGCCACACGCTGGAGTCAGTCTGGGGCTTTGTCTCCCAAAACGAGAGCAGCAAAAGGCTCCTTCAAACCAAGCAAACAAATGTTTAAAGTCAACAGGAACGAAGACAACGCAGTGGATCGCACCATTTCCCCCCAAGGTCAGAGTTGGGTAAGTTCAAAGATCCCTAATTGCCCTCTTTATCTGAGCCGCCCACGCAGGGCTCGAATCTGAAAAACAAGTCCCAAAGTCCTTCAGGGTCCCCCCCTCCCCTTGCAGGAGTGGGCGCTGCACATCCAGCGCTCGCTGGGCTCCTGGGACGACCCTTGCACACCTGTTCCCGTCCTCCCCCAGAGAGGGCTGCTGGCACCGTGTCTAGGGGCGAGAGAAGATGACGATGGCCCTGGATCACCCTGTCCTTGCTGGAATACGGGCGCATGCTTCCTGAAGCTCACTTAGGATCGCTCAAAGGAGAAAAGAGAAAATTTTAAGAGGAGCCCATTGGCCAAAATGTGCAATTGGACCATCCTAAAGGAAATAGTGCCATAGGAAAATAGGCTGCGTCTCCTAAAAGCCAAAAGGCCATAATGATCAAGATGGCCCATCAGTTCAAGAGACGAAGGGTTAGTGACACTAAAAATATTGGCTTTCTTAGTTTTAACATGTAGAGGATAAAGCTATAGACGTGTGCTCTATGCCTTCTATTAATTCTATTAATAGGACACACTTAAAACGCATGCATTTACCTTCTTTTTCTCCGAGTAAGGACGAGAAGGGAAAGCTGTGAAGAAGCCAAGCATTTCCAGAAAAAGTAAGAGTCAAACCACACACAGGAAGCAGGCCCAGAGGTCATGTACAGGAAGGAAGGGGGTCCGGTAGGGGGTTGCAAGTTGGATGATTTGCAAGGTGCCAACAGGAGGCAAAGTCATAGCGTAAACGTAACTCGTGTCCTGGGAGAGAAGGCCAGGAGCATCCGACCAATGCTGCTAAAGGGAATGGGCTGGGAGAAGGTAGACATGGGTGTCAGTCACATTCAAGAGCGGGCCTGGGGTAAAACACCCCACAAGCAGCCGCTCCCTTGAGCCTCACAACTGCTATCTGAGAAAAAAGACTCTCACTATCCCCATTTCACAGGTGAGGAAACTGAGGCTTGGAGAGGAGATGAAGTCATCTCCTGCAACCCAGTCAACTGGTCCAACCACCCCACACCCGACTTGGCCCCGGTTCTTTGCCTCTGAGAAGCAAAATGAGCGCAGGGCCCAGGAGAGGGGATTGTGGGATCCGCAGAAGCTTGAATCCCAAAGGAGGCATGCCTGGACCAAGAGAACCGCTCCCCACATCTTTCTCCTGCTCAGCCCTCCGGGACCCATCTGAATGGACCCCCAGGCCTAGGACACACCTACAGAGATCACGTGGCTGTTGGTGCCCACTTAGGGCCCATTTGTCCCAAGGCTGCCCTGAGTCTTACATGCATTCATCCCATTGGCTCTTCACAATCCTGGTACAAGTGATACCTCTTATCTTGCCTATTAGGGATGAGGGAACCGAGACACTGGGAGGTCAAGTGGTGAAACGTTCCATGTGTTGCACGGGGCAGTGGGCACACTGGCCCCCACACTCCCCAGGAAATGGCCCCGAAATGCCCCTGGAGGTCACCTTTCCTCTCCTGACCGGCTTGATCTACTTGGCCCAGGACCCCTCCGACACCTTCCCCCTCACTCCCTTTCCACTGCAGACCCCGGGATTCAGCTCTCAGACTCCTCCCACCTCTAGACAGGGCCTGGCAGGGAGGGGGAGGGGGACCCCAGAAGCTTCTTATTTAAACCAGCCTATGGATCTTCCTAGGATGCGCTCACCCCTGGAGAATCAGCTCAGAGGCGGCCACAGTCAACAATTCCAGAAGTAACCAGGTAGACAAGGCTTACCCCGCCATGGCTCTTGGTTCCTGGGCCACTGTCCTCGAGAATGGTCACTTTGGTGCCCCCTCTGCAACCAGGATTCTATCCCAGCTCAGTCTCCACTGAGCATGGAGTCCCGATTCAGACGGGACAGGGCCCCAGAGCCCCTCCCATGCTCCCCTGCAAACAGCCCGGTCCCCACTGGGATGTCAGGCATCCCTTCTGCCTGCAGCCAGAGTCCGGGACACACACCTCTGCACACACAGACCCTTCTCGGCTTCCGTGGGGCCCTCCGTGGACATTTCTCAGGTGGCTCAGTCCTTCCCTCCATGGCTGGCCCTGGAAACCCACCAAGACGCTGGTGCCAGGCCCTGGGCCGGGAGGGTGACCCCGTTATCTGCATTAACCCTCTGAGCCCAGGGCGACCCTCCCTCTTACAGACACTCAGAGGAACTGGGTGACTCGTCGGGGCCCCACAGGCCGGACTCACAGCCAGAACAGCAGGTGACTAGCACCCGCCTGGCTACCCACAGCTTTGTGCAAGGCGGCTTCCTGTCTCAGTTCCCCGCCCCTCCCAGACCTGCTGCCTCTGACACCCAGAGCCTCCTTTCTCCACGGCTGGCAGAGACCGTGCTCTGCTCAGGGCGCACACGGAGTCTCAGAGAAGGCGGCAGAGGAGGCCGGGCTGTCACAGGAGGTGTGGAGGCCACCACAGCACGAGGATCCCAGGTAGAGGGGGCATGGGGTGGTCCCTCCCACCAGCCCCAGCGCCACCGGGCTGAGGGGGCCGAGCTTGGCAAGAGCATGGAAGGCTTGGCACACTTGGTGTTGCCCATCCACTGTGGGGAGGGGGGGAGCAGCTGGGGTGGGAAGGAGGCCATTGTACAGATGGAGAAACTGAGGCATGGGAAGAGGAAGGGATGCCCGGGAGGTATGGAGGTCAGGCCTGGCCTCAATGACTGCCCAGCTCTCCAAGCTGTGAGGGGGTGTAGAGCCTCCGTGGGGAGGGACCCTGAAGCCATATCATGGTACTAGGGGTGAGAAGGGGAGTGGGGCCTTCTCCCCTCTCTGAGCTCATTCCGCTCTTGTTCAGAGCACCAAAGACAAGTACTCCCCTCAGAGCGCCCCTGAGAGCCCTGTGTGGGAGCAGCCTGAGGGGGATATTCCTGGAATGCCTCCCTCCCCCACAGCGACACCAGGGAGAGCCACTGGCGTGGGGTAGGGCAACCTCACAAAGGGCACACCCGACGCTGGGCTCTGAGCTAACCTTGAACTGCTGCGTTGAGCCCTCACAGCAGCCCAACGAGGTGGGCACTGTTGCCATCTTCAGTTTACAGGTGGGGAAACGGAGGCCCGGGGACGTTAAACAGCTGCTCTGAGATCTCACAGTCCATGAATGGGGGAGCTGGGTTCCCGGCTCTGCACCTGTGTCGCAGAGGAAACTGCCACTCATCCACCTGGCAGACTCCCACACTCGGGACCAGAGGAACGAACGATAGGAGGGACAGAAACGCTCTCACCCACTCATCCGCCCCTTCAACACATATCTGTAGGGCGCCCGTCCTGCCCCAGGCAGCTGTCAGGGCGCACAGAGGGGAGTGGGGTGTGCCTTCGGTTCTTAAAGGGATCACGGTCAAGTGAGACTCTCCCAGCCTCAACCCTGTACCAACACCTCCACCCCCAGCGGAACTCCTGGAGCCTTTAATAGCCCCAGAACAGGGCCACAGCCCAGGAAAATCCAAGCAGCATGTGCACCACATTCCTCCGCTGGGAGCCACACCCAGTGGAAACAGTAACAGGCTGAGGCTGGCCGACAACTAAGCCCCGTCCTGCCTGGAGAAGCTTGGAGAGCAGGGCTGAGCAGAGGGGCTGCGTGGACCAAACGGAAGAGCCTGCTGCGTCCTGGGCACTTTACAGAAGCCATCACGTACGTCCCCCCCGCCACAACCCCTCTCCGAAGCAGGACTTCCAAACCCCTATGATGCAGACTAAAGCGCCTCCTGGTTCAGAGAGGTGAAGCAGCTTGCCTGAGGCAGCACAGCCCTTCTTTACAGATTTGCCAACTGGCCCGTGCCGCTGGCCACCCATGGCAGCCCAAAGTGGCTGTGTCACCATGGGCTATGGCCCGTTGTCTCCTCAGGGAAATCGAGGGAGTTTTTGTATCTGGGGCTAGCTTGGTGACTGTGAGCAGCCTCTCCACCTCAACCTCAGTTTCCCTGTCTGCCAAATGGGCTTTCAGCTTGCCCGCCCACGCCCAATGCAGCAGTGCGCCTTCAGCAGAAGGCATTTCAAGGTGGCTCCTTGCTACCAGCAGGGCAGCCACTGAGAATCCCCAGCGGGAGGGCAGGCCACCAAAGTAATGCTGTCCCAAAGAGTGTCTGATTCATGCCATCGCTCCCCCCCCCCCCCCCCCCCCCTGCCGGGATGCAGGACGCTGTGGTTTATGAGCTGGGTACAATGACTCCCTTTGGTATAGGGAACAGAGAGGGCTGCGGGCTGTCTAGACAGAGCACATACGGGCAGTGCGAGTGGGCTCAGAACTGGCCTATGGACTTAGCCCCTGTTTGCTCCTCCGATAACTGGGGTGACCTTAGTTAATATTCACCAGGAGCCTCCCCCGTCGTCCCTCTGGGTCCACTGCTTAAATACGAACCACGACAGGGCTCGGTCTCCTCAGCCTTGGTCACCAGCCCCGGCCTGGGACAGTAAACCGTAAGTACGCGTTCCACTGGGAAGGTCTCTGGGTGCCCGCGCTGCCAGGCAGGCCCCGGGAATGCAGGGAGGATGGAACCGGCTGGGGCTGGACCCCCGTCAGCATAGGCACAGCAGCCCTGGAGCTCTTTTTCGGCTTGCGCCCCTGCCCAGGCCCCCCGCAGTACCCGGGCCCTCTGCGAGCGGCACGTACATAGAGACCTCAGGAGGGGGCATGCTTGCGTTGGCAGAGCTCTTGTGTCCGACCCGTGGGTGGTCGCCTCCAGGCACCCCCCACCGCCTTCCCTATGCTGGGGTGCATATCTTCTCCCCCCTTCTACGGATGAGAAAGATAAGGCACAGAGAGGGACAGCAGGGAGCCCAGGCCCACATAGGGGCCTCAGGCAGGACCAGAGCCCAGAGTTCCCGCTCCGTGGGCCTCTGGGCGCCCTCGTTCGTGGTGCAAGATGCAAAACCGTGGGAAACGCACCGTCCTCGGGGCTTTGAGCTGTGTCCCCGAGTCCTCGCGGTAGCCAGGCAGCTGCTGGGCCCCTTACATGCAGTCAGGACTTTAGACCTCACCTCACAGCAGCCTTTTGAGGTGGTTACTGAGGTTATTCCCATTTCACAGATAAGGACATCGAGAACAGAGAAGTTTATAACTTGCCCTCAATGGCACACCATCCAGGATTCAAACTGAGGCTGCCTCGCTCCAGAGCTCATGTTCCCAAACCTCTTCCCCCCGCCAACATAGCTGCCTCGCGGCTCAGGCGCCAGCTGGGGAACGGGGCGCCTGGGCTGGCCTTGAGGCCTCTTTGACGCTGGGTGACCTTGGACCATGCTCAACCTCTCTGTCCACATGGACAAACCAGAGACACCCTTTGCCCTCCTCCCCTTCACCCCTCCCCTCCAGCCTTGATCCCCGGAGCATGGGAAGGATACAGTTTTTCGGTCGTTGGCTTTTGGAGATGGAGGCTACAAAGACGGCCAAGGCTGCCAGCCCCCCACATTGTGTTTCGAATGATCTATAACATATCAATAACGGCCGAGGTTCCCTGACAACCGACCGTGTGTCAGGCATTTTTTGGCACACTGTACGTGTTTAATTTGCACAATAGCTCTATGAGGAAATGCATGCTTGTCATCTCCCGGAAACAGAGAGTCAGAGAGGTTAAGTAAGTTGCCCAAGATCACACAGTTGATATCAAACTGAACTCAAGCCTTGTGGCCTCACAGCCTCTGATCTTGACCACAAGCGATGCCCCCCCTCTTCCTTTAGCCTGACCCCCTCACAGATGTCCTGCTTCTGGCTGTCTGGCTGCAGCTTTGTACTCAAAGAAGGATCGAATGCCAAGTTCTGGAATCAAAATGCCTAGTTAAGCTGAAACCCCAGATCCATAGGCAGCTAGGTCTATGGCTCTCAGTGAGTTATTAAACCTCCGTGAACTCACTTTCTCCATCTCTAAAATGGGGCTAATAATAATTCCCACTTCGTAGGGTAAGCTCTGGCGACACAGATGACATGGAGACAGTGCATGTGGAACACCTGCTATCTGCCAGTCACAGTGACGGTGACATGCTGACGCTGGTGCTTGCTAGCACGGGTCTGGGCACAGAATCAAATTTAAAATTCTCCAAACTCAGAGGCAGCCCATTGCTGAGCAGAGGGACTGCTCCTCTGATCCTGGGCAATATGGCCAGGGAGAGATCTGCCAGGTTTTACACTTGAACCCTACCCGTGCGTAGGCACGAGCGGGCCCCCACACCTGGCAGGTGCCCACCCACCCGTCACCTTGTTTGTGCCTCACATCTGCCACGCAAGGGAGTCTTTCCTCCTCTCTGCAGACCGGAAGCCAGGGGTCACAGGAGTGAAGTCACCTGCCCAAGGCTATTGGCCACAGGGGCCACACCAGGGCTTACACGAGGCCAGGCTATAGCAGGTGGTTGATGTCCCAGTGGCTTGCCTGGCCCCCACTGGGTCACTCTGGATCATTCATTTTATGCTTGTGGGTGGAAATAGTATTTGACTAGGCAAAGGGATGGCTCACCTCACTCGCCCCCTGCCGGCAGGCTGCTCCCACCTACTCCCGATGC
This sequence comes from Hyaena hyaena, assembly GCF_003009895.1. Lineage (NCBI taxonomy): Eukaryota > Metazoa > Chordata > Mammalia > Carnivora > Hyaenidae > Hyaena > Hyaena hyaena. Next base: position 241,410 of record NW_024081125.1, on the reverse strand, counting down.
CGGCAGCGTCACCATGACACCTTCATTCTTTAGGTTGAAAGCTGGGTGGGTGTGCCTCCGAGTACATCACCAGCTACCACAGCACCTCCCGTTACCTTCCCCAGCATCAGGCTTTGGGGACGCAGGGCACTGCCTTTGACAGAAAGGAGGGGCAAAGGTAGAAGTTTGGAGGCCCTGAGTTGGAGGGAACACCTGAGAGGCTAAAGGGAGCCAACAGGAGGGCTCAAGTTCAGTGTCAGAGTTCCGGGGGCCCAGGTCGGACGCCCACAGAGTCTGAGACCTGAGGACGTGGCTGCCTCAGGCTGCGTCCAAGTGAGAGGAATATCAGGCTGGGATCCAGCTTTGACACCGATTCGCTGGGTGGCCTTGGCAAGGCCCTGACCTCCCTGGACCTCAGACATTTTACCGTAAAAGAAAAAAAACAGAGTAGACGATGTTACACGCACGAATATGGCTGTGCTCACCACGGCAGCGGCCCCTCCCCAGCTCCCCCCTCCCCCCCCCCCCCCAACCCTCACCAGCAGCCCTCGGAAGAGGAGGAGGGAGTCTCCCCCACCCCCCTCCCCTGAGCCCGCATGGGAAGTCTCAGTGCATTTTGTGTCACCAAACCCAGACACCTAACTGAGAATCCAGCGTTAGTGCAGGGGACACTCGTTTAGATTTCCCCCCACCTGGATTTCTGCAGCTGGGGAGAGCGAGGCCCGGGACAAGCAGCCACTTGGTATATTTCGTGTCTCCCCCCCGCTCCCAGCAGAGGCCCGACCCCTCCTGCTCTCTGAACCCTGCAAAGATGGGGGGTTTCCAGGAAGCCTGGAGCCCCACCCCCTCCGCCGGCCGCCAAACTCCAGGGGGAGTGGAAAGAGAAGCCGGGAGGGGGGAGGGGCGAGGGGAACACACAGAGCTACAGGGACACTCGCACCTCAAGAACCATTGGCTAGTTTCAGAAAAACATAAACATGTGTTGCATAACATGCGGTCTGTCATGTTTGGATTATTTGGAGCCACGAAGGCCAGGAAAGGGGCGCTGGAGAGAAGCCAGTGCTAGGCTGTATCTTGTTGTTTTGTTCCAAAGAAGCTTGTAAAGGTCGGGGAGGCTCCGAGACCCAGCATTTCCTATTGCAGCTTTTCCCCCTCAGGTTTTCAAATTCAAAGATTCCTTTGCCTTTTTGTACTTTCCTAAAACGATGGTTTTAGTTACGTGAGAAACAGCCAACTGATGTGGCTGCCAGCGCGATCTCCTCTGCTCGGACCTCAGTTTCCCCAGCTGTGAAGAGAGAAGGCTGTGCTGAGGGGGTGTAGGCTGGTGGCCCGCGGTGGGGCCACGTCTGGGGTAGGGGGAGCTCTGAGGGGCAGGGCGGGCTCCGGGCTGCTGTGCGTGATGCAGACCGTGGCCGGCGCCAGGCAGAGCCCGCTCTAGCTGGTGGGCCACCAGCCTCACTGTCTCCCTTTGTGTCTCCAGCGCCATGGGACACATGTCCCTCCCCTGCCTGCCCTCTGAAGGCTTCTGGCTAACAGCCCCCTACCAGCCACTAGAACCCATCAGGGTTCAGCCAGGTGTAAGGACGTACTTCCACCGATTCTCCCATACGAGGCAACATGAAAACCAGAGAGGCTAAGTGGTTTGTTCTGGTCACCCAGATGGTAGTAACAAAGCCCACCTTAGAACTCAGGTCTGGCTGAAAAAGAGATGCTTTTTCAATGCTTAACTCTCCCCCCCTCCGCCCCACCCCACATAAGCACACAAACCTCTGATTTACTGGAGAAATCAGTATCTTTACTGCCGGCGTCAGTGACAACCTCAGCTCTGGGATGGAGGTGGTGACAAGGATGCGTGGGCAAGCTGACTTCAGGGACAGTACCCTCGTCACGTGGCCAAGGCCACGGACCCCTGAGGGCTGCCCTGAAGCTCAGGCAAAACTGCTGGGGGCTGAGGCTCACCCTGCATGCTGAGTGGGACAGCCCGTGTCTCCTTGCATGTTGGCTGTGTGTCATTGGGTAAGATCTTACCCGCTCTGGGCAGCAGCTGCATGTCCATTTAATAAGAAGAGTTAATCCACATCCAATCGTACCTGAGCCCAATCTGGCCCATTTCCTGAGAAAGTGTGCCCAAGGTTCATTGTGCTCTAGTTTCCCCTTTTGTAAAACAGGGACCTGCTTCCTGGGTAAGTGCACACATGTACATTATGCTTGCTGTGCCTCAGTTTCCTCTGATGTAAAACAGGGGCCATGGCACTTGCACACGGGGCCATTGTAGATGTCAGCGCCGCCGTCAAGAGCATGGACTCCAGAGCCAGACTGCCCGGCTCTGTGGTTCTGGGCTCTGCTCTGTGGCCTGGGGCAGGGGACTTAGGCCTCTCTGGCCTTCGGTCTCCTCATCTGTAAATAGACAATTGTCAGATGCCCTGGGTCACAGGTCATCACAAGAGGGCCAGGAGATGAGGCCGCACGGGGCTTACATGGGCTGGGGTGTGGGGAGCACTGTCAGTCTCTGCCTCTGTTCTGTTCTCCATGATGAGGACGTAGGAACGTGCTCGGCACTGGGCACTGGGCATGCTTTACGTGGTGTCAGTGGGTGGCCAGGGACTCGCCGTGTGGCCTGACGTGGGCGTGGGGCCCCTTCTCTGCCTGCAGGACGATGCCATCGTCCACTGCGTGGGGCGCCCTCCTGCTGGTGGGCCTGTGCTGCCTGGCCCCCCGCTCCCTGGCTGATGGAGACGCAGCCCAGGACACACACGCACCCGAGCACGACCATGCCCACCACGAGGTGCCCGCCTGCCACAAGATCGCCCCGAACCTGGCTGACTTCGCCTTCGGCATGTACCGCCAGGTCGCCCACGAATCCAACACCACCAACATCTTCTTCTCCCCTGTAAGCATCGCTACGGCCTTTGCGATGCTGTCTCTGGGGGCCAAGGGTAACACGCATGACCAGATCCTGGAGGGCCTCGGCTTCAACCTCACCGAGAGAGCGGAGAGCGAGGTTCACCAGGGCTTCCAGCAGCTCCTCCGCACCCTCAACCAGCCAGACAGCCAGCTGCAGCTGACCACCGGCAGCGGGCTCTTCATCAACGAGAGCGTGAAGCTTCTGGACAAGTTTCTGCAGGACATCAAGAACCTGTACCACTCGGAAGCCTTCTCCATCAACTTCGGACACAACGAAGAGGCCAAGAGACAGATCAACAATTACGTGGAGAAGGGAACCCAGGGGAAAATTGTGGATTTGGTCCAAGACCTTGACAAAGACACAGTTTTTGCTCTGGTGAATTACATTTTCTTTAAAGGTAAGGCTGTGACCGCCACCTGAGCTGACTCCCACGAACACGCACCCGAAAATATTCTGAAACATGCAGTTCTTAAACATTCCATGGCAGGGCGGGGCGACTAGGTCAGTGCGTCTCTGCCTGTGTTATTCAATTTCCACCATCAACTAAGGTCAGGGAGCCATTAATGGGTGGGACAGTCAAATCATCATCTTCTCTGCAGGACTTATCAGAGCCTTTAATGTCTCACTGTACATTTCAATCCCCAGCAGGGAAGGAGGTAAAAAAGAGGCAGTTTTAGCAGAGTGGATGAAGGGAATGGGGGTTCTTGGAACACACTTCCGTCATCTCCAGTGCAGTGGAGGGAGGGACAGCTCTGGAGTCAGAAACACCAGGGTGCAAATCCTTCCTCTATTGATTATTAGCTGTTTGACTCTAAGCAAGTCACTGTACCTCTTTGAGGTTCTAGTTTCCTCTCTGTAACGGGCACATAATCATACCCTTGTCGGCGGGTTTCTGTGAGATTGAACAAGTTACAAAGAACAAGGGAGACTACATGCTCACACAGCAAGTGCTCAACTGAACTTGAACCTCAGCCTGGCCTCCTACCTGAGGGATGGCAACTCAAGGGGAGGTTGAGTGATTTCCTGAATGGTAAGAGCCACGAGTTCACAGGGGGCAGGGACACTCGGACAGGGAGGTGCTGAGTATGACCAATGTCAATAATTTTCATTTAGAAGCTCTCGAGCCACCCTCAAATACATGAGCAAGAAATACAAGTAAAAATGCTCGCTTTGCATATCCAGACCGGCAGGCATTAGCCTCGATCATATAGAAATTCTGGATCCTGCTCCGGTCCTGCATTCTTCTTTCTAATGTCCTTTCAGTAGACTGTTCATTGCGGCCCCATTTTACAGACTGTGAAACTGAGGCTCAGGGAGAAGTATCACACCACGGAGGGGCTCAGGGCTTTCTTTATTCCGCCACATTGTCCAAACCTCCTCCCACCGCCGGCTGATGCCCAACTTCCCTTCTCTCCAGGCAAATGGGAGAAGCCCTTTGAGCCCGAGCACACCACGGAGGAGGACTTCCACGTGGATGAGGACACCACGGTCAAGGTGCCCATGATGAGCCGCCTGGGCATGTTTGACGTCCACTACTGCGACAAGCTCGCCAGCTGGGTGCTGCTCATGGACTATGTGGGCAACGCCACCGCCTTCTTCATCCTGCCCGACCAGGGCAAAATGCAGCAGCTGGAGGCCATGCTGAGCAGGGACGTCCTGGCCAAGTTCCTGGAAAAGCAACACACCAGGTGATTCCCAAACCAGAGAGCAACCCAGGAGCCGCCGTGTCCGGCGGGAGGGCGGACGGCGTCCCGTGCGCCCCACAGCGGTGCGGGGGCCGGCGTTCCAAACACAGGCAGGGCTCCGTGACAGGCGGTGCCCGCAGCGAGGAGGCCTGAGTCCTGTCCTTGGGGACTCCCTTCCCCACCAGGGAAGCTGTCCCTTCCCAGGGCCAGCACACCCCCGGGAGACCCAAGAAGGGAGAGGTGGTCTTCTAACAAGGGGAGCAGTGGATGTGGAGTCAGAGCCTATGAAGTCCAGGGCTGGACAGGGACGTCCTGCCTGGGGTCGGCCGGGAAAGCAGAGGCTCCAGGGGGCCACTCAGGCACACCTTGGAGTAAGGTTTGCGCTCCTCTGTCACCAGATCTGTGTGGACTGATTGGGTCCCCGTAGTGAGGTAATGCATGAGCAAGCGCTCCAAATCAGTGCGTAAAATGCACGAGCCCTCGTGAAAGATTTGATCATGTGCACGATAAAAATACACATGCAGGTGTAAATGTATGCAAAGTGAACACAGATACACAATCAAGTCAGGTAAAATTAATACATAAAACTGATACCCAGAAGAATGCATAATAAACGTATGCAGGCGTAAGTGAATCTAAAGATATAAAGGAGCATAAGGTTAAAATTAAAAGAGCAGTTTTAATATCTCTTTCCCCCCACCCCCCACCCACTCCTGGGCTCCTGCACCAGAGGCTGAGAAAAGAGAACAAAGCGGTGCAGGACCCCAGTGGGGTCAAGCGGAGCCTCAGTGCCAGTCAGCTCGCTCCAGCAGACCCTGCTCGGGGCCACACGCTGTCCCCATGGAAAAGCAGAGCTGAGCATTCAGCCCGCGTGGTCACACATCCCTCACTGAGCAGATGTCCCTCGGTACCCTCACCCCACATGCCCCTGAGATCAGGCTCTGGGGGAGTCCCAGTCTCAGGGGGACCTGGCCTGCAGAGCAGTGTGCTACGTGCTTCCCAGGGAACTTCCTGGAGGGCTGCTCGGAAGAGGCAGGAGGTGGTACTTGAGACTTTGCAGGAGAAGCCCATCTCTGTGATTCTACATCCTCTGACCCCAGGGATGGAGGTGCTAGAAATAGAATAAACCCGTGCACACCTCCAGCCCTCCTGTGGGGCCAGAGAGAGGGCCCCTGAGGGGGAGAAACAACCAGAAATGAAATGCTCAATGCTGTGAAACTCCTCTGTTCCACACCATTGTCACAGGTCTGCCAATGTGCATTTCCCCAAACTGTCCATCTCTGGGACCTACGATCTGAAAAACGTCCTGAGAAAACTGGGCATCACCAAGATCTTCACCTACGAGGCTGACCTCTCAGGGGTCACTGAAGGAGGTCACCTGATACTGTCCGAGGTGAGTGTGTGTGTGAGTGTGTCCCTGGTGGCCATTGGTCAGAATGTGTCACGATGTGTGTGGGGGACAAAGGGACACAAGCAGCCCTGCAGACTGAGGTCCCTGACGAGCGCCACTGGATCCACCGAGACTGGATTGAGGGCAGGTGACAATGGAGGCGGTGGCCCCACGTGCTTCTGACATCTCAGGGACCTTCTCTGCACTGGGTCATTGACCCTCTGACACCCGGCCATGGTCTCGCTGGACCCACACTTACAAAGACAGGCTTGGGCTCAGGGATTTCAGAGGACTTTTGTCCCCTGCTTCTGAGACACTGGGAGCTATTGGCCAGTCACTGAGTTTGGGTGAACGAGTGATTTTGCCTAAAGATGCCATTTATTCAGGAAAGTTGCAGGTGACTGAAGACACAACCTTTGCTCAACGGCTGGCTGGGAACCCAGTGCTGGGTGTGGACCAGACACAGTGAAGGTGCCCATCGAGTCCTGGGCCCCAGAAAGCTTGACATCAGGGCGGGAGGCCGTGGATGGGGAAGGCCAGGCCAGGCAGAGAAAGGCCCACGTGAACCGCCCCCCTCTGGGCAACACTCCCCTCCTTGGGCCTCGTTCCTGGGGCTGCGTGGGGACAGCAGCCCGACCCCACTCGGAACAGGCCCCGGTGCTCTCTCCTTGCAGGCGCTCCATAAGGCCGTGCTGACCATCGACGAAAGAGGGACAGAAGCGGCTGGGGCCACGTTTCTGGAAGCCATCCCCATGTCGATGCCCCCCACTGTCGAGTTCAACAGGCCCTTTAGCCTCCTCATCTATGACAGAAACACCAAGAATATCATCTTCCTGGGAAAGGTGGTGAACCCCACCCAATAATAGCTGCTTTCTGGGTTCAGCACCCCCTCCCCCAGACCAACATTAAAGAACGATCCGGCCCGAGCTCGAGTGTGACATCTTTCATCCTTTGTCTGAGTCTCCCTCTCTGTCCCCAGGCCGTGTGTGGAATGTGGGTCACAACCGTCTTTCACGTGTCCACCATGTTACTCTTTATCGGGCGTTCCCACAATGCGGGGCCAGCGCGAAATGTTGCCTGGATCGCACTGCCTAGCGGTTCTTCCCCAGTCACTGTGGAAAGCTCTGGGCTTTCAGTGTTTCTGGGAGTCCCCGAGTGGGACTAGGCTCCCCCAGACCCACTAGTGCTCACAGTGCCCCCCATGACAGCCCCTCACCCTGCTGCCCCTCAACCTCAAGGCTGCCTCCCTGTTGCTTCCAGAACCTTCTGCTCAACAAGGGCATTGAGCTGCCGCCTCTCCAGCCGCAGAGAGAGAATACTTGTTTCGCTCCCTTCGTCCTGCCTTCCCACCCGAGTTGGGCTCGGGCTCCCGCCACTCAGGGCTCTTTTCTGCAAAAACCTATGGCCAAATTTTCCTGGAGACTTTTTCAGTGGGGCTGGACTGGGAACACGTTTTTCTGTCCTAGTCCTTCCGTCCCTGGACCCCCAAACACATTACCCACACGGGCCTCTAGGTCTTGGTCGGCATCACCTGCTCAGACTGGCCCAAGACACTTACCCCGTGTCTTCTTCTTCCTAATCACGTGGCCAAGTTGTGCTGAATGGCTCTGGAAAGTCATTACAGTGATTCCCTGGTCGTGGGAGAGGACTTAGGTCATGAAGCCCACAAGCCACGGCTGTCCTCCCTCGGCTAGGCTGGGACAGGGGACACTTTCCATCTCGCCTTATTCCTGCCCCATAGCCCTCCATGCAGCCTTCCAAGGGAAATGATAACTCTGATACCACAGCTAGTGGCCATGTCGGGAGTGGCCCTTCTCACTAAGGGCCATGAGGCTCTTTCTTGTCTTCCAGAGCCACTCTGAAGGGCCACGGCAGTCGGAAAGTCCTGCGAGAGCCCAGCCTGATGGAGCCAGCTCCCTGGGCTTGCAGAAATCTGCTCATCATCCTGTGATAGGTCTGCCCCACCTCGTGCAAATCTAGCAATGCCGGGGTGCCTGGGGGGCTCAGTCGGTTAAGCGTCCGACTTCGGCTCAGGTCATGATCTCACAGTTCATGGGTTCGAGCCCCACATTGGGCTCTGTGCTGACAGCTAGCTCAGAGCTTGGAGCCTGCTTCAGATTCTGTGTCTCCCTCTCTCTCTGACCCTCCCCTGCTCTCTCTCTCTCTCTCTCCCAAAAATAAATAAAAACATTTAAAAAAATCTATCAATGCCACCTCAGCCACTCGCTGGGGAGGCACGTGTATCTAACCAACTGGGTTTTCATATAACATGTACTTCTTTTAAGTCAAAATGGCCACATATGTGCAATTTCACGTGGTTCCATAGAATCATGATTCAACTGTCTCCCAGATAAGTCTACTATTGTCCTGATGTTCCTCCGCCCAGAGACATCCAACTTCTACAAATTCCATTCACGATAGGACCATTGTCCAGCACCTGTAACATTGCCAGAGGGAGATCAGGTTCAAACTCTGCAGCGTCCCAGCTGTGTGACTTTAGGGAAGTCACCAGACCTCCGTGGGTCTCCGCAGCCTCACCATGGTTATAACCCTTATTTTTTTAAAAAATTTTTTAATCTTTATTTTTGAGAGAGAAAGAGAGAGAGAGAGCACGAGTGAGGAAGGGGCAGAGAAAGATGGAGACACAGAATCTGAAGCAGGCTCCAGGCTCTGAGCTGTCAGCACAGAGCCTGACGCAGGGCTCGAACTCACAAACCGCAAGATCATGACCTGAGCCAAAGTTGGACACTCAACCAACTGAGCCACCCAGGCGCCCCTATAACACCTATTCTGAGTTGGTGTGCACTTTAGACCAGGTACTTGAAACTGCTTTTAAAGGACAGTTGAGGGGCGCATGGGCGGTTCCGTTGGTTGAGCATCTGACTTTATTACGACTCAGGTCATGATCACAGGGTGGTGGGATTGAGCCCCATTTCAGCTCTGCACTGGGCATTGAGCCTTCTCAAGATTCTCCCTCTCTCTGCCCCTCTCCTCTGCTCACATAACTCTTTCTAAAATGATAAATACATACATACATACATACAGGAGAGCCAATCCGGGTGCTGATGTAAGGAACTACATCTGTGACATTCATGAGCTCTTTCTACAAGCCTGGCACCCCTCAAGGGGCTATTCAAGCATTTCCCCATATAATCCTCATGGCAGCCCTGTGGAGTCGCTAGTGGAGCAGCTCTGCTCTCATAAGCCCATTTTCCAGATGAAGAAACTGAGGCTCAGAGATACTGGTTGTCTTGCTCAAGGTCACGGAGCTAGTCAGTGGCAGAGGTGGTTTCAAGAACTCTGCTGTTCTTGGGGCGCCTGGGTGGCTTAGTCGGTTAAGCGTCCGACTTTCGCTTGGGTCATGATCTCGCGGTTTGTGGGTTCGAGCCCCGCGTCGGGCTCTGTGCTGACTGCCAGCTCAGAGCCTGGAGCCTGTTTCAGTCTGCGACTCCCTCTCTCTCTGACCCTTCCCTGCTCACGCTGTCTCTTTCTCTCTCTCTCCTAGAAATAAATAAAACATTAAAAAAAAAATTAAAAAAAAAAAGAACTCTACTGTTCTTGCAAACCTCAGCACATCGCCCACGCTCCCTCCCCAGACACCCACAAGCTAAATTGCTGCCTGAAGCATGGGGAATGCTGGGCCCACAGCCACGTGCCTGAGATGCCCGTGTAAGAAAACACCGTCCACCCCAGAGAGAGAGCAGCAGATTTGCTGGGGCTCTTCCCAGCCCTCTTCCCAGCCTTCCGCAAGCCCCCTGTGTGGCACTGCCCACCCCCCAATATTGAGGAGGACAGGGGGCGCATGCAAAGGCCAGTTGGACTGGCCCCAGTTCCTGGGGTCCAGGAAAAGACCGAGAAGGGGAAAGAGCTAAGGGCACTCACCGAAAACACCATCCTTCCACTTCCAAGAATGGCCTGTCGTTACATTAGTCTGGGCTCTGGTGGCAGAAACCCAATCGAATTGGTTACAAGGCCCTGGCGAGGATTCGCTGGCTCATGAGAACCAACAGACCCATTCATGGGTGGGCGAGACAGCGAGGCAGCCTTGTCGTAAGGACAGGAGCTTGGCCCCAAGCAGGCAGGGCCACCTCAAGTGTCCGGGTGGCCTGTTCTTTGAAATGTATTCACTGTTGGGGCATCTGGGTGGCCCAATGGGTTAAGCATCGACTCTTGATCTCTGCTCAGGTCATGATCTCGCTCTTGTGAGATGGCGTCCCGGGTGGGGCCTGAGTCAGGCTCTGAGGTGAGCAAGGGGCCCGCTTGGGATTCTCCCTCTCTCTCCCTCTGCTCCTCCCTCCACTCGTGTGCACTTGCTCTCTCTCTTGCAAAATAATAGACATTTAAAATAATTTTTAAGTGTTTATTTTTGAGATAGAGAGAGAGACAACACAGTGGGGAGGGGCAGAGAGGGAAAGAGAACTCAAAGCAGGTGCTAGCCTCGGAGCTGTCAGCAACAGCTCAACGTGGCGCCTGAACTCACTAACTGCGAGATCATGACCTGAGCTGAAGTCAGACTCTTCGCTGACTGAGCCAGCCAGGCACCCTGATAATAGACATTTTTTAAATGTTTATTTATTTAGTTTTGAGAGAGAAAACAGAGAAGAGGCAGAAAGAGAATCCCAAGCAGGCTCCCAATGTCAGCATAGAGCCTGACATGGGGATTGAACCCACAACTGTGGGATCATGACCTGAGCCAAATTCAAGAGTGGAAACCAACTGAGCCACCCAGGTGCCCCAAAAGAATAAACATTTTTTTAAAATAAAATAAAAAAATAGAATAAAATAAAATAAAATATATGCACTCTCTAGTGTGACCTTTGAAATCAGTCCTGAGGGGTACAGGCTAAGAATGATTATTCCTAATTTACAGATGAGGAAATGGAGGTCCATCAGGTTAGAAGACCTAGATACCAACTGCCTGTCAGAGTGGCTAAAATTAACAACTCAGGAAATAACAGATATCGGCGAGGATGTTGAGAAATGGGAACACTCTTGCACTGTTGGTGGGAATGCAAACTGGTGCAGCCGCTCTGGAAAACGGTGTGGAGCATCCTCAAAAAATTAAAAAGAGAATTTCTCTATGACCCAGCAATTGCAATACTAGGAATTTACCCAAGGGATACAGGAGTGCTGATGCATAGGGGCACACGGACCCCAATGTTCATAGAAGCACTTTCAACAATAGCCAAATCATGGAAAGAGGCTCAATGTGCACCAACTGACGAATGGATCAAGAAGATGTGGTTGATATACACAATGGAATACTACTTCACAATGAGAAAGAATGAAATCTGCAGCAACGTGGATGGAACTAGAGGGTATTATACAAAGTGACATAAGTCAGGCAGACAAAGACAGATACCATATGTTTTCACTTATATGTGGAACTTGAGAAACTTAACAGAGGACCATGGTGAAAGGAAAGGGAGTAAAATAGTTTCAAACAGAGAAGGAGGCAAATCATAAAGGACTGTTAAA
>NW_024081125.1:0-228627 GCF_003009895.1 Hyaena hyaena | reverse complement strand
CTGGGGTCCGTCACCTCCTCCCCTTTCTTATCTGGGTTCACGACCCCTTCTTCCACTCATTGGCCCCTTACTGCTTGTAAAAGCTTGTGTTTGCAAAACCCACCACCCTCTTCCCGCAAACAGTTATCTCTCGGGTTTCATCTGGCCCTGAGGGATTTTTTTCCTTTTTGAATTTGTTGTTTCATGTATGAATATATCACAAAGATCTCCTATATTTTTCACTATTTTTTAATGTATGGTTTTAAAAAACTTACATTTTAGTCCATTACGTATGGTACTATAATCCATTTAACAAGTTTTATATATCTGGAAATTTCTAATTTACCTATTATAAATAATGCCATGATAAACATGTATATACTGAAATTTTGTGCATATATGTGATATTTGATTATTTTTTAAGATAGATTTTTAAAGTGACTTCATTATGCATATTTGAAATTTTGATTAATTCTTTAATCTTTTTTAAATATATTTTATGGTCAAGTTAGCTGACATACCGTGTATGCTGTGTGCTCTTGTGTTGGGGATAGATTCTTGTGAATCATCCCAATGTTTACAGCAGCGCTTTCACCAACAGTCAAATAGGGTTGGGTTTAGCTCAAGCAGTTACTTCCCATGTGGTTGCTTCAACAACAATCAAATTATAGAAAGAGCCCCAATGTCCATCAATGGATGAATGGATCAAGAAGATGTGGTTGATATACACAATGGAATACTACTTCACAATGAGAAAGAATGAAATCTGGCCATTTGCAGCAACGTGGATGGAACTAGATGGTATTATGCAAAGTGACATAAGTCAGGCAGAGGAAGACAGATATCATATGTTTTCACTCATATGTGGAACTTGAGAAACTTAACAGAAGACCATGCAGAAAGGGAAGGAGAAAAAAGAGGTTCCAACAGGGAGGGAGGCAAACCATACAAGACTGTTAAATACAGACAACAACCTGAGGGTTGATTAGGGGGCAGGAGAGGGGGAAATGGGTGATGGGCACTGAGGAGGGCACTGGTTGATGGGCACTGGGTGTTGTATGTAAATGACAGATCACGGGAACCCTACCCCTAAAACAAGAGCACAATGTATGCACTATAGGTTAGCTAACTTGACAATAAATTACATTTAAATGTTTTTTAATTACTCACTAGTTAAAAAAAATAAAAAAATAAATAAAAGGGAAAAGGAGGCAATACTAAAAAAAAAAAAAAAAAAGGAAAAAAGAGGAAGAAATCAGGTGCCCCACTATGAAATCAGGGGCAGCACGAGCCTAGAAATCAGAAGCCGCCCTCGGGCCCGGGCTTTCCTGATGGTGGACATGGTCCCATCCATCTCAGATCTCAGGAACAATTCCAGCCTCCAGGTCCACATGGATCCGCCTCCCTGACCTGACACCATGAGTGCTGAGGGCTCCGGGCTGGGGAGCAGGTGCAGGAAGTCGGGGAGGCACGGCCGGATTGCAGGGGACAGGGTAAGAGCAGGACAGTCCCCCGCGCACCCCTAGGCCAGGCCAGGTGCACTTGATGGCTGATTAGGAGGCACGTGGGTTCTCAGAAGTCAAAGCTGCCTTTTCTCATCAGGCGCTCGCTCAGTGTCCCTGGGTGATCCAGAAACACAGTGAACACGACGCAATGAAAACTCAGAGCTACCAGCATTCATTTTAATGTCGTGCTGTGCAGTTCACAAAGAGCACAGCCACCAGAACAGCGAAACCAGAAGTGAGGAATGTGCATAAGGAAACAGTGGTTTCTTTGGTCGGCCATTATCACTAGTCTTTTTTTTTTTTTTTTTTTAATGTTTTATTTATTTCTGAGAGAGAGACAGCATGAGAAGAGGAGGGTCAGAGAGAGAGGGAGACACAGAATCTGAAACAGGCTCTGAGCTAGCTGTCAGCACAGAGCCTGACGTGGGGCCCAAACCCACAAACCGTGAGATCATGACCTGAGCCGAAGTCTAGACTAGTCTTGAAATATTTCCTGAGTCCTGTAGCTCGGATGTGACTTTCAGCATCAAAACGCTAGGATGAAAATGTCCAGGGCAGGGTGAAAGGCACACAGAATTCTGTAATCCCGAGTCAGCCTTCTAACTAGCAGGGCACCATGAGCAGGGCCTTCGATGGCACCTCCATCCAAGCGGGCCTCAGTTCCCGTCCCTGCAAAATGGGGACAATGAGATCGAACTCATTCAAAAGTTTCTTCTGTGACTGATGGCACACAGCGTCTTTGTCTGTGGTGCTGGCTCTTGCCAAATATTACACATCAGACCACAGATTCTGAAAAAGCGGCATAGGAGGCTGGCTTCCCCTGTCTTGTGATTCGCTGGCAGAAAAGCAACAAAGGGATGAATTACACATACTTGCATGCTTTGTTACCAAGGACCTAGACTTGGGAGTCAGATGGGATCTTGCCACAGCTCTACCGTGAACCAATGTGCTCCCTGAGAGCTGGGGAGGTCAGCGCCTCTCTGTGAGCCTTGCTTTTCTCATCAGGAAAATGGGAGCACTAAGGGCCCTTGGGTCTTGATACTCTGCAAGGTGCTAACTATCTCAGGGCAGCGCGATCTCGTTCTTTCCCACAATTCCCCTGAGCCTGGGCGCTTGGCAGGCACCTGCTAGCTCCTTTCTGTGCCTGGACAAATGGACTTTGGAGTTCAGAGGACATGATCCCAGCTCCCAGTGTGAAGATTCCAAGGGCTGAGACCTTGATGGTAACAAGCCCAGTGATTCCCGGCAGCTGATGTTTCCTACAGGTCAACTGTCGGAGGGCAGCTCCAGCACATCCAGGGGTCCCGGAAGGATGGACGGTGTTGGCAAGAGAGAGAATGAGAGAGCCCCGAGATTCTTCCTGATCACCAGGCAGGCATCTCTGTCCTGTCGGTTTTGGTGTCTTTATTTAAAGGTTCAACCACAATATGAGGTCAAAGAAAGGAATTTCTTTACAACGGAAGGTCTTTTGCGATGACAATTGCCGAATTATTCCAGTCATAGTGAACTTATAACAGAATGTTCTTAGTGGAAAACAGGATAACATATAGGTTAAGTTGTATATAGATATTTCCAACATGAGCCAGTAGTAGCAGGAAGAGATACCAGTTTTCGTTTCTCATGGCAGAAGCTGTGCAAATATTGCCATTTCCTTGCTGTGACTGCCATCCAGAGAGGCCGGTGCGGCTCCCGGCAGTCAACCATGTCTCAGGCACCAGTCTAGGCTCTACGGGAGTTCTAATCCACTTTCTCCCCTCGACAGCTCTGTGCAGACAGTTTCAAGGCAAAATGAACTCTTGGCTGTGCGTGGCCTTGGGGCCCCCATCGCCCACCCTTCAGATGGCCCCGTGCCTGCTGGCTTCGCTGGACAAGGCCACTCCAGAGGACAGCAAGGCCCTCTGATGGCATCAGGCACTCACCTGCCGCACTCTGGAGGCTCCCAGCCTCCTTTCCAGCCGCGGGGGTGGCTGTGGGCCCGTAGGACTGAGGGTCCCAGCCCCCCAACACTGCCCTATCTGGAGACGAGGCCCCGCAGGTGCGCGTCCCGCCCACCCAGCCTCTCTGGGGAGTCAGCGCATCCTGCTGAGTGAGTAATTTTCCATCAGCCTCCTCCTGAGCGGACACTGGTCTGCGAGGCTGGGCCACTGTTCCAGGATTATTATCTCCACTTAGCAGAGGGGGAAACTGAGGCACAGACAAGTTCGGCTCCCACTTGCCAGGGTCAGGAGTTGCAGGTGGCAGCAGGCCCTTTGCTGTTCTGCTCAGCCCAGCCAGTGGGGAAGCTGGAATCATGCCCTTCAAACCCTCCCAGCGCATAGTAGGCCTGCTTTGATGATGCATCATGGTGCATCATGCATGGGAGGGGGGGTGCTGCTTGGGGGTTGCTTTGCCCTCCTCCCCCACTTCCCAGGCTTGGAAAGGACCCTGTCGCCCTGATGGTCTTCACCTGTGTCTCTCCCACCTGCAGGCAGCAGGGGCAAGTCCTCTCGGAGGGCCCCCTTCCGTGTTCTCCAACAGGCTTCTCTAACACGTTTCAGGCCCTTCTCTTACCCGGTTCCTTCTCAACTCCCGCCATAGCCAGAGTCCTTGGCCTTGCCCTGCACACCCCACGCCGCCCACTTAATTATCTCACTGGAGGAAGCACATGGCCGTTTAGCTTCCCCCCCCCCACCCCCCCGCCCCCGCCGGTGGCCTGCTCACCAGATTTCCAAAGGATGGCCCATGGCCTCCCTGCTTCCTGCCCCCCTCCCCTGCCCCCTGCACGGTGGACCCTGGCCTTGGTCTTGTGCTTGGAGGTCCTCCTCTGAAAGGCTGAGGTGTATTCATTAACTCCTCAGATAGCCCTGCCCTGGGGTCCGTCACCTCCTCCCCTTTCTTATCTGGGTTCACGACCCCTTCTTCCACTCATTGGCCCCTTACTGCTTGTAAAAGCTTGTGTTTGCAAAACCCACCACCCTCTTCCCGCAAACAGTTATCTCTCGGGTTTCATCTGGTCCTGAGGGATTTTTTTCCTTTTTGAATTTGTTGTTTCATGTATGAATATATCACAAAGATCTCCTATATTTTTCACTATTTTTTAATGTATGGTTTTAAAAAACTTACATTTTAGTCCATTACGTATGGTACTATAATCCATTTAACAAGTTTTATATATCTGGAAATTTCTAATTTACCTATTATAAATAATGCCATGATAAACATGTATATACTGAAATTTTGTGCATATATGTGATATTTGATTATTTTTTAAGATAGATTTTTAAAGTGACTTCATTATGCATATTTGAAATTTTGATTAATTCTTTAATCTTTTTTAAATATATTTTATGGTCAAGTTAGCTGATATACAGTGTATGCTGTGTGCTCTTGTGTTGGGGATAGATTCCTGTGAATCATCCCAATGTTTATAGCAGCGCTTTCAACAACAGCCAAATTATTAAAAGAGCCCAAATGTCCATCAACTGAAGAATGGATGAAGAAGATGTGATTTATATACACAATGGAATACTACTTGGCAATGAGAAAAAATGAAACCTGGCCATTTGCAGCAACCTGGATGGAAGTGGAGGGTATTATGCTGAATGAAATAAGTCAGGCTGAGAAAGACAAGTATATGTTTTCACTCATATGTGGATCTTGAGAAACTTAACATGGGAGAAAGGAAGGGGAAAAATACTTTCAAAAAGAGAGGGAAGCAAACCATAAGGGACTCTTAAATACAGAGAACAAACTGAGGGTTGATGGGGGCACGGGGTAGAGGGGAAAATGTTGTATATAAGCAATGGTCCCGAGTTTTGATGACTAGCCTGGCTTTACTTGCTTCTCCAACAATCTCATTTTAAATAGTACACTCAGAGAGACTAAAAATTTTTGTGCTACTTGAGTCTCTCTCTCTCTCTCTCTCTGTCCCTCCTCTGCTTGTGCTTTATCTCTCAAGATGAAAGGAAGGAAGGAAGGAAGGAAGGAAGGGAGGGAGGGAGGGAGGGAGGGAGGGAGGGAGGGAGGGAGGGAGGGAGGGAGGAAGGAAGGAAGGAAGAGAGAGAGGGGGAGAGAGAAAAGCTTCTAGGAGCTGCTGCTGTGGGTGACTGTGTAGTGGACGCAGTGCCCACACTCGGAGGAGTTCTGTCATTAAGCCCCAATGACAGAAGGACCATGGGGGCAGCTGAGTTTCCAAGGTGACAGATGAAGAGATTTGCTATGGTCTCCCAAAGGCCTGACGTGACATGTCACAGCAGAATCCTGGACCCCTACCCAAGAAACATGGACACCCCAAACCAAATGGGTCCAGTGAACACTTTGGCCCCAATGAGCAAGTTGGGACTCCCCAACTCAAACCTGCTCCAAAATCAGAAGTCTGTCCAACTAAGGAAAGAGAGGCCTCCCAAGTGGGTCACGTGCTCTGAAGCCCTCCTCCCCCTTGCCCAAGGGCACTCTGACCCCAGGGGACCCTGGGCAATCTCTGGGGGATGTCTGATTGTCATCCTTGGCGGTGGGAGGTTGCCACGGGCATCAGGTTTGGTCTAGGATGCATCTAAACATCCTACAATGTACAGGACGACCCCCCGCAGCATAGAATGTTCCAGCCAAGAATGTCCACGGTTCCGAGCTTGAGCCCCCTGACGCCCTGTGTGCTTAGCCCTCAGACGCAGCCAAGTTCCCGCTTCAGGGAGAAAGTTTCTGGGCGAACACGCCATGCATGGAGCACCAGCCCAGACGCGTGGAGACCTGCCCGGGGCCAGCTTGGCCCAAACAGCTTTGTAGCCTTGAGCATGTTCCGGAATTGCTCTCCAAGTCTCAGGCCACTGAAATAAAAGTCAATGTCTGCGAGTGCCTTCAGGGTTGACTGAGTGCCTCAGTGCTTTCATGAGCAGTATCCACCAGGCCTGGAATGTCGGAGGGTCAGATGATAATCAAGTGAGTGCTCAGATGGCCTATTCCGTGAGAGCTGTCACAGTTATGAGAGAAGGGAGGTGGAAGTGTATGGAGTCAGGGAGAGTCTGGGCCACAGTCAGGCAGGAGGGGTTTCTGGCTGTGTGTCCTTGGGCAAGATCTTACCCTCTCTGGGCAGCAGCCACATGTCAATGGAGACCAACTGGGGACTATTCCCAATCGAGGCATCCCTGCACTTGATCCGACCTGCTTCCTGGGTAAGTGCACACACGTACATTATGCTTGCTGTGCCTCGGTTTCCTCTGATGTAAAACAGGGGCCATGGCACTTGCACACGGAGCCATCGTAGATGTCAGCGCTGCTGTCAAGAGCATGGACTCCAGAGCCAGACTGCCCGGCTCTGTGATTCCGTGCTCTGCTCTGTGGCCTGGGGCAGGGGACTTGGCCTCTCTGGCCTTCGTCTCCTCATCTGTAAATAGACAAATGTCAGATGCCCTGGGTCACAGGTCATCACAAGAGGCCCAGGAGTTGAGGCCGCACGGGGCTTACATGGGCTGGGGTGTGGGGAGCACTGTCAGTCTCTGCCGCTGTTCTGTTCTCCATGATGAGGACGTAGGAACGTGCTCGGCACTGGGCACTGGGCATGCTTTACGTGGTGTCAGTGGGTGGCCAGGGACTCGCCGTGTGGCCTGACGTGGGCGTGGGGCCCCTTCTCTGCCTGCAGGACGATGCCATCGTCCACTGCGTGGGGCGCCCTCCTGCTGGTGGGCCTGTGCTGCCTGGCCCCCCGCTCCCTGGCTGATGGAGACGCAGCCCAGGACACACACGCACCCGAGCACGACCATGCCCACCACGAGGTGCCCGCCTGCCACAAGATCGCCCCGAACCTGGCTGACTTCGCCTTCGGCATGTACCGCCAGGTCGCCCACGAATCCAACACCACCAACATCTTCTTCTCCCCTGTAAGCATCGCTACGGCCTTTGCGATGCTGTCTCTGGGGGCCAAGGGTAACACGCATGACCAGATCCTGGAGGGCCTCGGCTTCAACCTCACCGAGAGAGCGGAGAGCGAGGTTCACCAGGGCTTCCAGCAGCTCCTCCGCACCCTCAACCAGCCAGACAGCCAGCTGCAGCTGACCACCGGCAGCGGGCTCTTCATCAACGAGAGCGTGAAGCTTCTGGACAAGTTTCTGCAGGACATCAAGAACCTGTACCACTCGGAAGCCTTCTCCATCAACTTCGGACACAACGAAGAGGCCAAGAGACAGATCAACAATTACGTGGAGAAGGGAACCCAGGGGAAAATTGTGGATTTGGTCCAAGACCTTGACAAAGACACAGTTTTTGCTCTGGTGAATTACATTTTCTTTAAAGGTAAGGCTGTGACCGCCACCTGAGCTGACTCCCACGAACACGCACCCGAAAATATTCTGAAACATGCAGTTCTTAAACATTCCATGGCAGGGCGGGGCGACTAGGTCAGTGCGTCTCTGCCTGTGTTATTCAATTTCCACCATCAACTAAGGTCAGGGAGCCATTAATGGGTGGGACAGTCAAATCATCATCTTCTCTGCAGGACTTATCAGAGCCTTTAATGTCTCACTGTACATTTCAATCCCCAGCAGGGAAGGAGGTAAAATAGGCAGGTTTAACAGAGTGGATGAAGGGAATGGGGGTTCTTGGAACACACTTCCATCATCTCCAGTGCAGCGGAGGGAGGGACAACTCTGGAGTCAGAAACACCAGGGTGCAAATCCTTCCTCTGTTGATTATTAGCTGTTTGACTCTAAGCAAGTCACTGTACCTCTTTGAGGTTCTAGTTTCCTCTCTGTAACGGGCACATAATCATACCCTTGTCGGCGGGTTTCTGTGAGGATTGAACAAGTTACCGAGAACATGGGACTGTGTGCTCACACGGCAGGTGCTCAACTGAAGTTGAACCTCAGCCTGGCCTCTTCCCTGAGGGATGGCAACATGAGGGGGCCTGCGGGCCCCAGAGAGCACTCCAAGGCAGTGGAAATGTCCTGGGGCAGGGAGGTAAGAGCCCCCTGCGGGCTCCTCGCTCTGGAGACAAGAGGGTGATGGAGGGCCCAGGGCCAGAGCTGGCAGGTCTTAGATCTCAGCTCTGCTGGGGGACTTCCAGCAGCCTGGCCCATCTCCTGCCTCAGTCTTCATCCCTGTCCAGTTGGAAATTGAGGCACAAGGGTCCCCAGGGCTTGTCTGGACAGTGTCACTCTCGGCGTAGCAGAAAGGAGCTGCCCAGTCATCTGCATTCCGCAAGGTGGTCCAGGGAAAGGCTGGGGGTGGGGGCGAGAGTGATTTCCTGAATGATAAGAGCCTCCTGTTCACAGGGGACAGGGAGACTCGGACAGGGAGGTGCCGAGTACAACTTGGGAAGCTTCTAAATACACCTAATAATAGTCATTAATCATCTTCGGGCCATCCCCGAAAATAAAATCCGGGTGAAAATGCTTGCTCTGTGCACCCCAGCTGGCTCCACTTTGCCTCTGCGATTCACAAATTCTGGAACCTCCTCTAGCCTCAGTTTAGCCCCACAAAGCCCTTCAGTAACCCGGCGATGTCCTTTTAGACCCCATTTGCAGATGGCCTACCTGAGGCTCTGAGAGAAGTGCCTTGGGCTCAGGGATTTCAGAGGACTTTTGTCCCCTGCCTCTGGGACACTGGGAGCTATTGGCTAATCGCTGAGTCTGAGTTAACGAGTGATTTTGCCTAAAGATGCCATTTATTCAAGAAAGTGAAAGGTGACTAAAGACACAACCTCTGCCCAACGGCTGGCTGGGAACCCAGTGCCGGGTGTTGAACAGATACAGTGAAGGTCCCCATCAGAGTCCTGGACCCCAGGGAGCTTACACCTGATACTAGAAACAAGGCAGTAGCCACGGAAGATGAAGTGCAAGAGAGTCTACCTGCTGGGGTTGGGGGCCACTCCCCAGAGAGGCTGAGAAGGAGAAGTGAAGGCTCACCAGTGAGGTCAGGAGAAGGCGGTGAAGGCCTATGTGTTGCCTTCAGGGCATGAGGTCACAGACCTTCTAGGTGATGGGAGAAGCTGAGGCCTGAGTATGACATTAGGCCCAGAGAAGGGGCCAGGCCCTGGGGAGAAAAGAATCAAGGAGTCCTGTTTTCGAGATGGTTGGTAAGTAAGTACGAGCAGTTGATGGGGCCCATAATTACCAGATAAAGACCTTTCACTTATTAGTCTCCATCCACACACACACATGCACACCTTTCACACACACACATACACACACACACATTTAATGAGCACCTAAGCTGAGTGAAACTCTTAACGTGAAGTACCTCTGTGGCCCCGGGAGATCATATTGCATAGCTCTGATTGTCCCAGTTAGGAAACCAAGGTTTAAAGAAGAGCAGACATTTCCCTGAGGTGTCAGCGGGAAAAATGGGATTGAACCCAGATCCTCACGATGGAAATTCGTATCTTTTCCACTATACCTTGATAATTCAGTTGTGAGTTTTGTGGGCCTTCAGTAAAATGCTCAAATGGTAGACACCCAGCCAGCAATACTGCCTATCTTTCATTGTTTTAGTTTTCATTTCAAGGAAATGCTAGAAAGACCCAGATCCTTAATGAGCCTGTGGTTAAAATCCCTTTCTTGAGTCCCCAAGACAGCCCTCAACCCATCACATGGGCCATGTTCCCAACTCTGGGTGGGGGAAGGTATAGCCTATCTCTGTCTCAAATAGGCCCCTGTGTCTCTCCTCTCCAGGCCAAAATTTATAAGGCTGTGCTGAGCATTGGTGAGAACATGACAGAATATTCTGGAGTCACTCCTTCAGAAGAGAGCACCTGTTCTAAGCACCTGTCCATCAAGTTCAACAGGCCCTTCTTAGTCATCATTGAGGATAAGAACACCAACATTCCTCTCTTCATAGGAAAGATGGTGAACCCCATGCAAAAATAACTGCCTCTCTGGGTTCAGCCCCTCTTTCAGGCCAGGCCCCCTCTCTAGATGACATAAAAGAATGGTGGACCTGGCCCAAGAGTGAGTGTGATGAGCCCATCCCTAATCTTCTTGTCTTGGGGCTTCTGTTTACATGTGTAGAATCCAGTCTTAGAAAGTGTTTGTATATCCACTTAATTCATATGCACTGGGTATGCACACTGTCCAGGCACTATGCTAGGCAAGATTAAATGTTGGTTGAAACCCATAATTTATTATTTCATTTTTATTTGAGAGAGATAGAAAGCATGAACAGGAAAGAGGGACAGACGGAGACAGAGAGGGAGAGAGAGAGAGAATCCCAAGAAGACTCCATACTCAGCATGGAACCCGACATGGGGCTCCATCTCATGACCATGAGATCATGACCTGAGCCAAAATCAAGAGTCGGATGCTTAACCAACTGAGCCACCCAGATGCCCTTGAGACCCACAATTTAATAACAGAGATGGAAAGCCAGAAATGACAGGAGATGGGCCTCTCTAGAAGTGGGACAGGACACCTAATTAATGGTCTAGATTTCAGTAGAAGAGTGACAAAGAGAGAAAGAGGCAAGGCCAAGCCAGGCAGATCACTCAACAGGGAGGAAGCTAAGGGGTCTGCACTCATGTGAGGGATCAAAATTCATCAGAGTGTTCAAGGTACAAATCCACCTTCAATCTAGGTGTTTGGACCTCTGGTTAGATCACACAGTAAAACATAAAAAACATCAATGTCCTGGGGTACCTGGGTGGCTCAGTTCGTTAAGTGTCCAACTTTGGCTCAGGTCATGATCTCACATTTTGTGGGTCTGAGCCCCGTGTCGGGCTCTGTGCTGACAGCTTAGAGCCTGGAGCCTGCTTTGGATTCTGTGTCTACCTCTCTCCCCTGTTCACACTGTCTCTCTCTGTCTCACTCTCAGAAATAAATAAAGATTTAAAAAAAATTTTTTTCAATAAATAAATAAAAAACTTTTAAAAACATCAATGTCCTTAAAGAAAGCACTGGGTCATGCATCCCTTGATACTGAAGTGGGTAAGGCCTCTTCTAAACAAGACAAAAACTCAGGAGTTTTAAAAGTAAGGCTTGACTTACTTGATTTTACAAAATGTAAACCATATGGCAACAAGCAATGTCATTCGCTTTGCCAGTAAGTTACAGCAGTTCTAAATATTTATGCAGCCAACATCGGTGTTCCTGAGTATGTGAAGGAAACATTCACAGAACTGAAGGGAGAGATAGCAACACAGTAACTAGAGAATCAATACTCCACATTCAATAACTGATAGGAAACCACAGAGATCGATAAAAGGAGAAGGACTTGAACCACACTGTAGACCTACTGGACTAACAGACATCCACAGAACACTCCCCCACCGCAGCAGGATACACATGTTTCTCCAGTGCATCGGGAACATTCTCCAGACCATATGCTAGGCCACAAAACAAGCTTTCACACAGTTTTAAAGATTGGAATCAGACAAAGTGTCTTTTCTAACTACAATGGAACAAAACTAAAAATCAGCAGCAGAAGAAAAACTGGAAAATCCAGAAATGTATCGAAATTAACAATTCTTAAGCAACAAATGGGTTAAAGGAGGTGTCACAAGAGCAATTAAGAACTATCTTAACACAAGTGAAAATAGAAACACAACAGGCCAAGACTGTGAGATGCAGTGAAAGCAGTATGAAGAGGGAAATTTGTAGCTGTAAGCATTTACGTGATGAAGAAAAAAAATCTCAGATCAACAACCTAACTTCATACTTTAAGGAACTAGAAAAAAAAGGAACAATCTAACTTCATACTTTAAGGAACTAGAAAAAAAGGAACAAACAACCTAACTTCATACTTTAAGGAACTAGAAAACACAAATGAACAAACAACCTAACTTCATACTTTAAGGAACTAGAAAAAAAGGAACAAACAACCTAACTTCGTACTTTAAGCAACTAGAAAAAAAAAAAAGAAACAAACTAACCCAAAGCCAGCATAGGAGGAAAATAATAAAGACTGGAGGAGAGATAAACAAAATAGAGAAACAAAAAAGAAAATAGTGAAAATCAACAAAATCAAGACTTCGTTCTTCAAAAAGATTTAAAAAATTGACAAATCTTCGGCTAGACTAGCTAGGAAAAAAAGAGAAGAATAAAATAATTAAAATCAGAAATGAAAGAGGGGGCATTCTTTTCAACAAATAAAAAGGATTATAGTAATTAATACTATGAAAAACCTGAATGCCAACAAATTGGATAATCTAGATACAGTAGATAAATTCCTAAAAATATACAACCTACCAAGAATGAATCGTGAAGAAATAGGAGACTGACACATGGTATTAGTTATAGCTGATGTATTACTAGTAAGGTGATTGACTCTGTAGTTAACTCCCAATAGAAAAAAAGCCCAGGACCACATGGGAGTGCCTTCTGAATTCTATCAAACATTTCAAGAAGAATTCACACAAACTGGACCACTTTCTTACACCATACACAAAAATAAAATATATTAAAGGCCTAATATGAGACCTGAAACCATAAAACTCCTAAAAGAAAACATAGGCAGTAGGTTCTTAGACATCACCCTATGTTCTTACAACATAGTTCTCCTCAGGCAAGAAAAACAAAAGCAAAAATAAACTATTGGGACCACATCAAAATAAAAAGCTTTGGCAGAGCAAAGGAAACCATCAGCAAAACAAAAAGGCAGCCTACTGAATGGGAGAAGATATTTGCACATGATATATCCAATAAGGGGTTAATATCCAAAACATATAAAAAACTTACACAACTCAACACCAAAAACAACAACAACAATGTATTAAGTTTTAAAACGGGCAGTGGACCTGAGCAGACATTTTTTCAAAAAAGACACCCAGATGGCCAACAGACACATGAAAACATGCTCAACATCACTCATCATCAGGAAAATGCAAATCAAACCACAATGAGAGATCACCTCACGCCTGTCAGAATAGCTAGTATCAGAAAGACAAGAAATAACAAGTATTGGTGAGAATGTGGAGGAAAGGGAACCCTCATGCACTGTTGGAGAGAATATAAATTGGTGCAGCTACTGTGGAAAGACAGTATGGAGATTCCTCAAAAAATTAAAAATAGAATTATCATATGATCCAGTAATTCTACTATTGGATATTTACCCAAAGAAAATGAAAACCCTAATTGGAGAAGATATATACACTCCTGTGTTTGGTGCAGCATTATTTACAACAGCCGAAATATGGAAGCAACCCAAATCAATAGCTGAATAGATAAAGAAGATGTGGTATATATACATATAAGACAGAAGATGTATATGCATATTTATGTGTGTATATATATATATATATATATATATATATATATATATACTCGGCCATAAAAAGAATGAGATTGTACCATTTGCGACAACATAGACCGACCTGGAGGTTATTGTGCTAAATGAAATGAGTCATCCAGAGAAAGACTAATATATATGATTTCACTTATATGTGGAACCTAAAAACCAAACAAATAAACAAACAAACAAAAACAAACAGACCCTTAAACACAGAAAATAAACTAGTTGTTGCCAGAGGGGAGGGGAAGAAAGGGATGGATGAAAAAGATGAAGGGGATTAAAAGGTACAAAGTTCCAGTTATAAAATAGAGAAGTTGATGGGGCGCCTGGGTGGCTTAGTCGGTTAAGCGTCCGACTTTTGCTTAGGTCATGATCTCGCGGTTCGTGGGTTCGAGCCCCGCGTCGGGCTCTGTGCTGACTGCCAGCTCAGAGCCTGGAGCCAATTTCAGAGTCTGTGTCTCCCTCTCTCTCTGACCCTCCCCTGCTCGCGCTGTCTCTCTCTCTGTCCTAGAAATAAATAAAAATATTTAAAAAAATAAATAAATAAAATAAAATAGAGAAGTTGAGGAGATGAAAAGTACTGCATAGGGAATATAGTCAGTAATACAGTAATAATTGATGTGGCAGCATAAGGCAAGCAGACAGGCCATAAACACCCCTCGAGCACTCCCGGCTGCCCAAAAACAAAGGAAAGGGGACAAACAAATGGCTACCTGATAAAGATCAGAAGTCTTGCAGGACCTGAGTCTCCATTGTTTACAAATATCTTAGTAAATTACAAGAAAATGGCAGTCTCATCAATAGCTTAATCTCCAGAAGCCTGTGGACTCAGTTTTCTGGAGCCCCAACATCACCCCTCCATCAAGACATGGGAAACAAAAGCAAGAAGGAAATGGCGGGTAAATTTCCTCATAACCTGCAGCCCAGGGACAAATACTTGAGGCAAATATAGAGTGTAACATTTCTCCAGGAAGCCCTACTGTCTTAATACTAATGCTTTGCTAGAGGGAAAACAACCTTAGCTTGACGATAGCTAGGCCTCCAGTATCCTGTGATTCTTCGGCATTTGAAAATCTCATTGAAAACTTACCCTTGACTTTACCTCCCCCAACTCCCAAGTATATAACCAGTCTCTCCTCAGGGTCCCTGGGCAACTCTTCCTGCCCAAGGGTCCTGTCCCCGTGCTTTAACAAAATCACCTTTTTTGCACCAAAGATGTCAAGAATCCTTTCTTGGCTATCGGCTACAGACCCTACGAACTCCCCCATCACCCAAAAAGACTTCATCAATAATGCTATATGACACATGGTGACTACATTTACCACGATGAACACTGAGTAATGGATAGAATTGTCGATGGACAGATCATCCAGGCAGAAAATCAATAAATAAACGATGGCCCTGAATGATACACTGGACCAGAGAGACTTGACAGATATACTCAGAAGTTTTCATCCAAAAGCAGCAGAATACACATTCTTCTAGAGTACACATGGAACATTCTCCAAAATAGATCACTGGTCTATTTTGATAGATAGTTCTATCAAATTCTCCAAAATAGATACTGGTCACAAAACAAGTCTCAATAAGTATAAAAGGATTAAGATCATGCCATGCATATCCTCAGATCCCAGCGCTATAAAACTTGAAAAATCAACCACAAGAAAAAATTTGGAAAGCCTCCAAATGCATGGAGGTTAAAGAACATCTGACTAAAGAATGGATAGAATTATCACTGTATTGAAAAAAAAAAAAGATTTCACAGAAGACTTCCTCAAACTCTTCTATAAAAGTGAAGAGGAGGGACCACTTCCTAACTCATTTTATGAGGCCAGCATTACTCTGATACCAAAGCCAGAACAAAGACATTACAAGAAAAGAAAACCACAGACCAACTTCTCTGATGAATATGGATGTGAAACCCCACTGAACACTAGCAAGGAGAATTCAGCAGTACAGTAGGAACATCACACACCCCCGACCAAGTGGGATGTATTCCTGGAATGCAAACATGGGTAACATATGGAAATCAATCAATACAATACATGGCATCCGCAGAATGAAGAGAAAAAACCGCAGGGCTGTCTCTGTTGATGCAGAGAAAATAACTGACAAAATTTCACACCCTTCCATGATAAAAACGCTCCAAGAAACAAGGGATAGAAACCACCTCAACAGCATCAAGGCCATGTATGAAAAGCCAGCAGCCAACATCGGACTCAGTGGGGAAAGACTGAAGGTTTTCTGCCAAGGTCAGGAACAAGCCCAGGAAGGCTGCTTTGGCCTCTTCTATTTCACATAGTTGAGGAAGTGAAATAAGCCAGTCATGGAAGAATAAATGCTGTTAAGACTGCAATTCTGTGAGGTACCTTGAGTATGGAAAACACAGAGACAGAAAGCGGGTTGCCAGGGGTGAGGGGAGGAGGAGATGGGAAGGCGGTGTTTACCAGGGACAGGGTTTCAGTTTCACAAGGTGGAAACGGCTCTGGGGATGGAAGGTGGTGCTGATTGCAGAACAGCGTGAGCATCTTAGTACCGCTGAACTGTACACTGACGTGCGGAAAGATGGTAAATTTTGCATGTGTTTTACCACAATGAGAGACAACATAATACAAATTAGCTTTAAATTTAGGAGTAATGATAACTGTATGACCAATATTTTCCAAATACGCCAGCGAAATTCCTGACATATTAAGCTATTACTCCTAATTCTATGGCTTTAATGATAACTTTACATCAAATTGTTTTATTAAAAAAATACATGTTCAAATGCCATGGTGTAAAATGCCATAAACAAAGCATAAGGACAAGCTGGGAAATTTTGTAGCTGATATGACAAAGAGACATTTTAATTTTAAAGAACTCTCTCAAATCTATAAGGAGACAGTAAGTAATCCAGGAGAATAATGGGCAAAGGATTTAAACAGGCAGAGTACAGAAAATTAAATACAGGGGTGCTCAGTGGCTCAGTTGGTTAAGTGTTGACTCTTGGCTTCCACTCAGGTCATGATCTCATAGTTTGTGAGATCGAGCCCCATGTTGGCCGGTGCAGAGCCTCCTTGGGATTCTCTGTCTCCCTCTCTCTGCCCCTTCCCTGCTCGCTTGCTCTCAAAATAGATTTTTTTAATAAATAGTTTATTGTCAAGTTGGTTTCCATATAACACCCAGTGCTCATCTCCACAAGTGCCCTCCTCCATGCCCATCACCCCCCTTCCCCTCCCCCACCCCCATCAGTCCTCAGTTTGTTCTCAGCATTCAAGAGTCTCTCATAGTTTGCCTCTCTCCCTCTCCCCCCGCATTTCCTCTTCTTCTCCCCCACAGTCCTCCATTAAGTTCCTCCTAATCCTCTTATAGATTTTTAAAAATTAAACAAATAAATACAAATGGCCAATAGGAATATAAGATTTCTCAACCCCACTCCTAATTTTAAAAACATATACCAGAGTGCACCTATCAGATTGGCATAAATGTGCAAGGCTGACAATACTCATTGCTGATTCCCATGTGAAGAAACAGATCTTCTCATATAATACATGGGGGGTGGGGGTGGAAATGGGTGCAATCTCACCGAAAGGTAGTTTTGTGACATCTATTAAAGTTAAAAGTAGAAAAAATACCCTACTTTTTGATTCAGGAATTTCACCACTAGGAATTTACCCCATGAACTTATTTACAAACAACAAATGTAAGGAAAAAGTTCTTTCTAATTGCAGCATTGAAGAGCAAAAAATCCCTAAATGTCCTTCGATAGGGGAATCAGTTACACAAAATTAGATAGGTCTCTATAATAGAATGTCATGCGGGCTTTCAAAATCGTAAGGCTGATTGTACACAGGCTAATTCTATACAGGCTGATAGGGAAAGATCTCTAAACAAAATATGGTAAAAAGCAAAATACAGAACCATGTACAAAATGTGATTTCTTCTGTGAACACACTCTTTCATTTATTTAGTAAGCACCTACTAAGCACAGCTGTGAACAAAACGAACAAAATCACTGCACATAGGAGCTCCATGGGGGATACAGGCAATAATCCTGATAAGTCAATACCATACATAGAATAGGAGAAAGTGATGAGTCTTACAGCAAAAAATAAGGCAGGGACCCAAGATGGGAAGCGAAGATGGGAAGCGAAGATGGGGTGTGAGATATGCTCAGACAGAGTGGTCAGGGAAGGCCTCACTGAGAAACCCAAGGCTGATGGGAAGGTAAGCCATGTAGGTATCTGGAAGAAGAGCAGCCAGGTATAGGGAATAAGGTGATGCAAAGGCCCTGGGGCAGGAATGTCTGGCATGGTCAAGGGAAGCAAGGAAGCAGTGTGCCTAAAGAAGGGGAGAGTATGAGAGACAGAGAAGCAGAAGAGGCCAGAGATGCTAACTGCAGTTCCCGTTCTAGGGGTGCAGGGGACTCATACACTGTACACTTGCAAGGACCAGCTTTTGCTTTAAATGACCTGGAGCCCCAGGAGGGTATCCATCAGAGGCACGAAGTGATTTACACTTTGACAGAATCATATGAAGATGGGAGTGATAGAATCATGAACCGTTCATTCTCTTCTTTATGGTTTTCTATATTTAAAAAGTATTAAATATTAGTTTAAGAATCAAGTGGAAGGAGATACCAGGAGATTAGGAATATGGGTGGGCAGGTAGAAATTCCAGAAGGCAGTTCTAGCTTGGGCAAAAAAACAGGGGACCTGTCATGAAGGAGGACATTCCCCCCCAAGACGTTTCCCATGTCAGTTTGTGTTATGGGAGAAAAGGGTCCTTGGTGAGAGGGGTTTGTAAAACTCTAGACCGAGTATGATTTCCCAGCGTCTTTCAAGTATCACCATCCAAGTGGGGAAGAGAAGATGCAGTGATTCTCAAATGTATTGGACCACAAAGCCCCCTTTTTATCTTTTTACAAATCCTCTCTAGGTTTCCATGGGATACACTTTGCTGCATGTTGCTGTGGGTGAGGTGGCTCTTACGTGAGGCTGTGGCACAGGCACACCTGCATTCAGCTCGCTTGGGCGGTGGCCAGGAGAATCGGTTGGCAAGGCAAGATGGGTGTACGGAAGCCTGAGAGCTTACTCTCCTGTCACTCTCCTGTCACATATACCTGTTGCCCCTTCTGGGCTCACATGCCCTTCTGCTCAAAGACAGTGACTTAAACACAAGTGCTCCTGTCCCCTGGAGATGCAGTGCCATCCCCTGACAGCATGCTGTTGCAGCAGAGTGGCACTGGGCATTCTTGGTTCAGAGTGACAGCACCATCTGCTGCTGCCCAGAGACCCAGACTCCCAACCTCCAGCTTGGGCATTAACTGAAAGGCAGCTGAGGGTCAAGAGGCAGAGTGAACAAACAGGAGTGTCAGGTGGGGAGGAGGTGGCCAGGCTCAGGATTGCACAAGCCCACGTCACCCTGGGCCTGTTAATATTAACTCTATCTCCAGCCTGGAGGAATGTCAGCTATCTGCAAAGTCATTGCCCTGACAAATATTGTTTTGCTCTTCTTGTTGGCTAGGTCTTCCATGATTCTCTCCTGGCCTTAGATTGTGATCCTGATGAGTCTCCCACAAATATGCAGCTCTAATCCCCTATAGTTACACACTGGGGAACATTCCTCCCACCGGACAAAGCAGTCCCTGGTAAAGGACTAAATGTGAGCAGAAACCCAGTAGAAGCAACACAAATCGTCAACCAAAGGGCTTCAGGATAATTGTCATCTTGAGGCATTTCAATAATTGTGACATAAAAGCCACTTCCTAGTGGGTACACCCTGGCTTGGCATCTGGACACTTTTTTGACTCCTAGTTATTGTTTATATAAACTAAATTCATAAAGAAGTAGATTCAGTCAATGAATCATTCTTCCACTCAACCATTTTATACTAAGTAAATCATTCATTGATCCATCCATCTGTACTATAAATGCCAGCCACACACCAGTCCAGGGCTATACCTTGTGCTATGTATAAGTTCCATGTAAAGGCAGTGAATAACTTCATTACAAACTTCCTTGATAAAGAAGCAAGGGCTTTGTAGATATTCTATTGCTCTACTGCTTCTTTGGAGGATTGTCTTCGGGGTCAAAAGGGACAAGGGGACAGGCTGTGCACTGCCCATGGATGCCTGACAGAGGGAGTATGGGGCTCGAAATCCAGGCCATGCTACACTTGCCAAGTGGTACACCCTGGCATGTGGTGGCATCCATCTGGTATAGCAGGTGTTCCTTTTAATTTACATAAAGATGCTATTACTTCAGTGAGTATGTGATCAAACAAGTATAGTAAAATATTAATGGTTGAATCTAGGTAGTAGATTTAAAGTGTCCACTGTAAAAATCTTTCTACTTGACTCTGTATCTTGAAACTGTCATAATAAAATGTTGAGGCAGGGGAAAGTGGAATGTCATTCCTCATCACATTATGCAGGGGCCAGAGCAATGCTGTTATGGGTTGAATTATGTCCCCCTATCAAACTTTCCTATGTTAAAGGTCTAACTCTCAGTATCCCAGAATGTGACCTCATTTGAAGACAGGGTCTTCATAGAGGTCATCAACTTAAAATGAGGTCATTAGAGTGGACCCTAATCCAAGATGATGGGTATCTTTATACACAAGGGAAATTTGGTCCCTGAGACATGAGCATAAAGGGAAGGAATATGAAGCTACAGCAAGAATGCCATGTGAGCAAGAAGATGGTCAGTCTACAAGCCAAGGAGAAAAGCCTGGAACAGATCCTTCCCTCATAGCCTTCGGAAGGAACCAACATCACCAACATCTTAACTTCAGACCTCTGGAGCTCCAGAACTCTGAGACAATACATCTCAGTCATTTAAGGAAGCCAGTTTATGGTACTTAGGCTTGACAGCCCTAGCAGACTAATGCAGGTGTCTTTTCTAATCTGTGCTGAGGGAGGCACCCTGAAGGCTAGCAGAGACCCAATCTTCATCTTAAACTACTCAAGTAGACACAAATGTAGGGTTTGGGTTGCTGGGAACTGACTGAGCTAATGTTTACCTTCGAAGGAGGGGATGATGAAGGGAAGTTGTTGCCCACTGGCATCTAAAGAACAGCTAATGCCCAATAATGGGCTATACTCAAAGAGTTTTGCCACTGTTAACATTTGACACACAACGGTATCTTACAAATAAAGACACATGACAGGGCTGTTTAAAAACCAAACAAACAAACCAACTACAGAAACCCAACCAACCAGGCATGGCAACCAGGCAAAAGAGTTGTTGGAGCTTGGCTCTGTTCCTGGCACTAAGCACTCACAAGCTTACATAATCTTGGATAAGCCACTTAAATTCCATTTTCTCATTCACAAAGACACAGGTTGCAGTGAGGATTAAATAAGGGATTACATGGAAAGTTTTAAGCACATAGTAAGTGCTCAAGAAATGGGGGCAAAACTTCAGAGATAAGATTGAGATAAGCCTCATGAGGGCTAACAAACAGGCTCAAAGGCTTGTTTGTACAATAAACAAATGGCTGCAGGTAAAGGTCAGCAAGACCATGAATGTCAAAATCAATACTCGGCTGATATCAGCTGTTTTTCCATATTAAACAGTGTGAGAATTGACTGGTTTATTGTCCTGACAGAGTGCATAGTGGAATAGAAAGAATGCTTGCTCATGAAGCAAGAGAAGGGATTCTAATCCTCATTTTGCTCCAGACTATGTAACCCCTGATAAGTCCCCATTACCTCCCCGACTTCTATTTCCTTGTCTACAAAATGAAGGCGTTGTCCTAGACTAAAAAATGACAAACACATATCCATGCACAACTTTTGCTCTCACATCCACACAGACTTCACCAATCAACAGTGGCCCTATTTTCTTCTTCATTCAGACAGAGCCTTAGAATCTTTCTCAAGATAAGATTCTGTGGGGGCGCCTGGGTGGCTTAGTCGGTTAGTCGGTTAAGCGTCCGACTTTCGCTTAGGTCATGATCTCGTGGTTCGTGGGTTCGAGCCCCGCGTCGGGCTCTGTGCTGACTGCCAGCTCAGAGCCTGGAGCCTGTTTCAGAGTCTGTGACTCCCTCTCTCTCTGATCCTCCTCTGCTCACGCTGTCTCTCTGTCTCTCCTAGAAATAAAAAAATAAAAAAATAAAATAAAAAAAAAGATAAGATTCTGGGAATCACTATAATAGATCCAAGATGGCAGCTTGGATGTAAGCCATTTACTTTCTTATCCTAGGTGATCTCTAAAATGCCTTCTCCATTTCTGTTTTCTGAGTCTGATTCCTTTCTAAGCCAGAGATGATTTTGTTTTACATCTTTTAAGACTTTCATGTGGTAATTATTTGGGATATTTTACTGTCTGGATTCTTAAATTTTGAGTTGTTGTCTCCTTCAGCACCCTTTCTCCCAGACCAAACGTCCAACACCCTCACCAGGGTCCTAGATTTTGGCAACTCCATTATTTTAAGTAACTTGGCTTCCTCTGCCCATGCCCAAGACAGTCCTGGTTAATGGATTAAGGCACTCTCATACAGAATGATGGAGCATCTAATGCCTTCTCAATTCAGTCTTTTTGGCAGCACTTACCAATGACTTAAAATTTATGTATCAGATAAAAACCATTGGCCATTTAATCACAAGAAAATATGTCCAAAGATACTCGAGATACTCTAGAAGATACTCTAGAAGAAATTACTAAACCAAGACTAACTCTGTGTGTATGTGTGTGTGTTAATAGATACCAAATACCAGCTTCAAACCAATACCATATGAAGAGCTTTCTTTTCCACCTCTAATTAAGCCTTCAAATCACCTTTCCAGTTCTCCTCATACCACTGCAGCCACCTCAGAATGTGCCTGTTCTCAGGAAGCTACCTATTACAGTAGAATGCAGACCAGGGTTTCACATACATTGGCATGCCAAGCCTACCTCAATCTCAACAAACAGCTGGCTTTTGAAGAAGTTACGCAATCTTTCCTGGGTTCATCTGCAAAAGAAAAAAAAAACTAATTCCTTCTCATAGGGTCATTTTAGCACCCATTCTACCACCTAGAAGATGATAAAAAAAATAAATAAGAATGGCAGCTATCCCTGCATGTGTTGCTACCATTATCAATAGTATACCTATATTGATCTATTGGTCCTTGGGCTTCTACTTGGAAAAGAAAATACTGCTCATGCTCTGGAGAAGTGCAAAAGGCAGCAAAGGCACATGAACAAATTGGAGGAATACAGTGTGATCACAGTATTCCTGGTCTGCTTTGTCAGCATCTCCTCTTCCTCTGGTGTGGTTGCCCAGATTCTGTCCATCCTTTAGGGTCCAGCTCAGGTATACCTTCTTCTAGAAGCTTCCACTGAGTACTCAGGCCTCTACTCTGTCTGGTGGAGAAGCTTACTCTTAGTCAACTCTAGTTTAACTCTGTTAGTTTAACATAACCTTTGTCAACTCAGTGTTCTGTCAGCCAGTTCAAGGCTTCCCCAGCCCAGAGATGCATACATCCTGATACCCATCCCTGAGGTATTTGAGTATGGAGACAATAGGCATCCATGGTCTCAAGTGAGACAATCCTCTTGAAGGCAGAAATAAGATCACTCTGAATCCCGCCTCAGTGCACACCCAGGGTTAAGCATAGTGCTTCAGAAGTGGATGGATGGATGCATGAATGCATGGATGGACACATCGATGCATGGATGGACACATCAATGCATGGATGGATGCACAGATGCATGAGTGAACGCATGAATGGACACATTGATGCATGGATGGATGTATGGATGCATGGATAGATGCATGCATAAATGGATGTAAATGGATGAAAAGATGGAAAAACACTTTCCCCTACAGAATGTGCCATCTGTCCTTCCTCCTTAGCTTCTCTGACAATGTAGCAAAGCAACCTTCCATGGCCAAGTCAGTTCAGCATCTCCTGTCCCTCTAGTTCCCCATGGGCCAGTGAGTGCTGCACATTATGCACCCCAAAGACACAGGTGCCATGGGCTAAGGGCTGGGACATATGCCTAAGGAGGGTACACCCTGACCTTCCTGTATGTTTCTGCCTCCATGACCACCAGGATTGGCTACTGATGCTGACTACCCTCTCTTCTCCTCGGCAGAGGACAACTGCCCACGGAGGCCAGCTTTGAGGGTGCTGTGGATGCATCAGACTCCTAGTACCTGACATGTAAGTAAAAATTACCTTCCCTGAGCCTCATTCCTGGCCCCCATGGCTTCCAGGTAGTACCTGAGGAATAGTTCTCTCTGCATGGCTGTGGGCTGGGGTATGGGGTAGGGTACAGGGAGCAAACAGAGCGGTGCCACAGGATCTGGGGCTTATTGCAGAGAGTCGTCTCGTTCAGAAATAGGGAGGCAGTGAAGGATAAAATCAAGCCTTTTGGGGGCAGCAGACTGGAACTTGAATGCTGGTTCAGTCACTGGCTAGCTATAGACCTTGAATTAGCCACTTTACCTTCCCAGGACTCAAAATTTTGCAGGCGTTTGTTGTGAGGATTAAATAGAGTATTCCTCAGAGTATTGGTTCAAAGGATGAGACTTTTATGAAGAGACTGCATAGAAAGTTGGAGGGGAAAACAGGAGGGTCTCTGGTGAGGTCCCCAGAAGTTAGCAAAACCAGGGAGCTCTCACCTGACCAGAGCTGATGCTGTAAAGGGAAGAAATGGTGAGATCAGGGGCCGTGGAGAAGCCACTGTCTGGAAGCATCCAAGATGGTAGAAGGATGCAGCTGCTCCAGAGGCGTGGAGCTGAAGCAGGGAGGAACAGAGATGAGCACCCCTAACCCCTCTCTCCTCCTGCCCAGCATGCCTGCCCACTGCGAAACCCAAGAAGAAATCAGCGGACAGGCAAGCCTGGCAGTACAATGCAGCAGGGTCAGCCTCCCGGGTGTGGCAGAAAAGGGCAGATGATAGATCTGAGCAGGAAGCTGACGAAGAAGAATCTTGCAGAAAAGTCACCACTAACAGAATGAGGAGCAGCCAACTTTTGCCAAGCGCTTACTATGTACCATGAGCACATGCGCTATTTCACCACTCAACAAAGAGTTTAGCCCAAGCATATAAGCACTCCCTACGGTAGAATACTCCATGCATTATTGGTTTAATGTAGTTCCCCACTGATCTAGTAGGCGAATTCAGATTCCGGACATATTTTTAAGGAAGATGGGGGGGGCGATCAGTGACCCCCTCACCCCTACCCCCAGCCCCAGGTTTTCCCTAGCAACTCTTTAGAATGAAGGTGTATATTTTACCAAGTCATAAAGCGCTGTGCGCAGGGGCTTCAGAGATGTGAGACGCGGCCACAGCAGAGGACAATGCCAGTCTGACAGAGCGGCACAGCACTCCAATTTCTGGTGTAGGACCTGGAAGCGTGGGGAACCCAGGAGTTCTCTGTCTCCCTCTCTCAGGGAGCCTACCTAACCCTTCCCCCCACCACCCCTCTCTCTAGACCAGGCCGCCAGCTTCTCCCATTCCGTGGTGACCAACACCTTGTTCCCATGTTCACAGGACAGGAAAGTCAGCCACAGAACAGGGGCACAAATCTCAGGTACAAATTCTGAAGGAAGAGTTTGGCCGTCCCAGATCAGCTCCCGCCCTCCTGATCGATCAGTATGGTGGGAGGTGGGAAGTCGATACTTAGGAGCTGATATGCAAACAAAAAAATGGGCACAAATATATTATACGATATGGAAATGCAAGTGTAACAGGAAAGGGGAATGACCTGTATGAGGGAAAAAGAACTAATTTTAAAAGGCCTAAATTGTTAGAAGGCTCTATTGCAACCTAGTTTAAAAGATTCACTTTTAGAAAGAGAGCTGTTTTCCCTCAAGTTAATAGTTCCTATTGAAATCCCATGTGGAATTTTTTCGATTTGCAAATCATTTCTAAAGTCCATCTGATGGAATAAATTCACAAATATAACTGATGGTTTTTGAAAAAGAAGACAAAAGTGACTTGCAAAATATCTAATGTATTTTAAAAACTACAATAATCGAAACAGGATGGTACCCGCAGAAAAATAAGCAAGTAAGTAATAGGAACAATATAAAAATGTCCAGAAGAAATCTGTGCTAAGTGGACTTCTATAGAGAACAATGGTGGCTTTTCAAACCCACGAGGAAACTTTGGTTTAGTCCTCTAAGTGCTATCAGTTCAAACCACTGCACATTTGAGGAATGGGATACTATGATCCCCATGTCACACCAAATCCAAATTTAATTCCAAATAGATTAAAGGGATAAACACATTATTATAAAATACAAAAAAAATACTTGAAAAAGAAACTGTGTGTGCAGTTTTTTATAATCTTGGGACATGAGAGTCTTTCATTAGTATGACTGTTGGCAGGTCAGAGTACGTAAAGCGCTAGAACTTCTTTATGATGAAAGACAAAGACAGACTGGCCAAAGAAAACATTCACAGCATCTTTGACCAGCAAAGGCTCAGTATTTGTTATGTACTTAAGAATTTCCTGCAACCGAACAACAATTTAAAAAATATATAGCAAAAGGCCATTTCCATTACATAGTCAACAATAAAATGATGCCAATATCCGATCAGAAAGAACATGGTGTAGGAGTCAGCTTCACCTGGAGTTTGTAGGAACATAATTGGTTCAGACTTTGTGGATGGCCAATTGGTAGTACCTAGGAAATTTAAATGCATGCCAAATTCGTAAATGAACCTTACAAAATCATTCACACTTTTCATGACGCATTTTTGAAACATAATGGGGAAAAAATCAACACCCATCAGGGGCGCCTGGATGGCTAAGTCAGTTAAGCATCCGACTCTAGATTTCAGCTCAGGTCATGATCTCCAGGTTCCTGAGTTTGAGCCCCACATTGGGCTCTGTGCTGACATTGTGGCACCTGCTTATGATTCTCATTCTCTCTCTCTCTCTCTCTCTCTCTCTCTCTCTCTCTTTCTGCCCCTCCCCAGCTCACTCACTCTTTCTCTCTTTCAAAGTAAATAAATTTTTAAAAACTTAAAAAAATCAATACCCACCAATAGAAGATGATATAATGACTTGTAGCAAGTGAATACTCTCTATGCAATACATAGAACCATCACAATAAAGGAGATGGGCACCTACTGACAAAACAGTAAAATACATGTAGCGTGTATCAAATTAAAAAGTGATGGAACACCATGCAAAATGTAATCCCACTTCATTTGAAGTGTGCACATATAATTATTCATACATATAGCTATGTTCTGTGTGTAAATATCACATATTGAATTCATATAATTCATATACAAGCCCAAACAAACAAAAAAATTGAGGCCAACATACACCAATTTTTAAAACTGATTACCTTTGGGGAGCAGGATTGAGTGAGCAGGTAGGAGCTGAATCTTTATACTGTGACTATTATATTTTAAATAGAATTTATTGTAACTAAAATCTAAAGAAGCCTGCAGGGTACAGCTAGGACTTTTTTTTTTTTTCTTTTGTATAACACCTATGGTTTTACCGAACATCCGTTGTGTTTTGTCCACCATGTTCTCACATTGAGATTACCACAGTTCCAGAGTCAGGATTCAAACTCAGGTCTACCTGATTCCAAAGCTGGCATCTTACCCAAGTGTTCACTGTTCCCCTTGAACTTCCCATTTAAGCTGACCGCAGGGCGCTCAATGGAGGAGGAGAGCAACAGAAAGTATTCTGGGGTCCCAGGCCCTACTGGACTGGGTGACGATGCTCTGTGTCTCTGTGTCCAGGATGGAGCGCCCTACTCTGTTCTTCTGGCTACTGGTGGCTAGGCTGGGTCTTCATGCCTGTGGCCAAGGGGCTCCAGACCAAGGAAATCACCCAACCCCAGTGACCCCATAAGCCTCCTCAATCTTCCTGAACAATTCCCACTTGGCCTCCAGCCTGTACAGGCAGATGGTGGCTGCAAACCCTGGCAAGAACATCATCTTCTCCTCACTGGCATCTCCATGCCGTTCACCTTGCTGGCTCTCCAGGCCAGGCCAGCAGCACGCACCCAGGTACTGGCGGTTCTGGGGTTTCCCCTTGCCCAGGTCCCAGACAGCATGGTGCATGAGCACTGCTGTCAGCAAGTCTTTACCCCTTGCTCTCCCTGGGGGCGTGCCAGCCACACATGGGCAGCATGCTATTTGTGGACCAGAAGCGGTACCTGTCACGCAGACTCGTCAACATCGCCCAGAATCTGTATCACACAGAGGTCTTCCTCATCCCCTTCCAGAACAAACCAGTAGCCAGGGAGCAGATGGACCACTTCACCAGCAAGGTGACCCATTGCAAGATTGGGAAGCTGGCTCAGGAGTGGACCCCGAACACTGTCTTGATTCTGGCCAATTAGATTTTCTTTAAAGGTAAGACATTCTCTAATGACGGTTCAGACCCCTTTGCAGTGTGTTACAAAGCTCATCTGTCTCTTGTCCCACTCTCGCTGCCTCTCCAAGAATTCTACCACTTAACTCCTGCCTCTCCCGTACCTGCAGCCCATCTTCTGATACCTTCTCCTAAACATTCCTGTTCCCTCTCAGGCTGAGGCCCTATCACAACCAAAGTTTTAGGTAGAGGCACCCACACACAGACCAGCTACATAATTTGTGGGTTTCACAGTGAATGAATATGTGGGGCCCTTGCTCACTTTTCAAGGTGGTGACCACAAAGCATTAAGCTATGGGACAGCTGGGCCACACCCCCTTGAAGGCAGCCCTGCCCACGCTGGCTGTCCCAAGCTGCCTTCCATGCTACCAAACACAAGTTCTGGGGTAGGGCTCACCTCAAATGGTTTTGCAATCTGCCTCCCACCCACCCTCAAAAAACAAAACAAAAACAAAAACAAACCTCCTTGTTAAGCCAGGAGCCCTGTCCTTCTGTGTCCACCCAGCTTTGCTACATTTAACTCTGTTTTATGGACTCTCCTCCCTGACACTTTCCTCTCGTTGGCTCAGCATGCCTTTCCTGGTCCCCCTCCCTCTGCCATTTTTGCATATCTCCCTCTCACAAAGAGCCCCGTTAAATGATGGTATTCCAAAGAGTTCTCCGTCAGTCATCTTCTTTGGGCAAGTTTGACTCTCCAGTGGCCCCTACCCCTCCTTCACTCTGGACCCTCAACTCTCTGTGCCCAGTGCCAGCCTCTCACGAGCTCCAGACCCATACCTCCCACCTACTGTCTGGTCACCTCCACCCAAATGTCCAAGAAGTGCCCTAAGTTCAGCATGCCCCAAGCAAGAAGAATTTCTTCCAGCTGTTTCTCCCCGCTCTGAATCCTGTCTTCCATTTCCTTTCCTCTAAGTCTGAATGCACCTGCCCAAACCAGGTCTAACCACTATCTGGGAAGATCCTCTGTCTCCTTTCCCTCCTGCACTACACTTATAGACTGGAACTGCCACCTGTGGATGTCTCCTCCCTAATTGTTCTTCAGTCTGTCCCATCGTCTGTCTCCACTGCCACTCGCCTTATTTGGGCTACATTGTCTCTTACCAAAAGAACTGCAGTTGCTTCTTAACTGGCTTTCCTGTCTGTAGTTTGCCTCCCTTAATCCAGTTTCCACCATGCAGTCCGGGTAACCATTCTATCAGTCAAACTTGATCTTATAACTTCACTGCTGAGAACCTGTAAGTGACCCCCACCCAACTGGGACACTTAGGGTCATGCTCCACATCTTTGGGATGGACCACAAGGCGCTTCAATGACCTGTCCCAGCTGACATCTTCAACCACATCTGTTGTCACCCTCCATCCACCTTCCTCTATCCAAGAGGGCCGGAGGCTAGCCCATGAAACAACACCCCTTCCTGAACTATGTGATCTCTCCTGCCTGTGGGTCTCTATACAGGTCATTCACCCCATTCCTCCCCTTCTCCCCTCCATGTCCCCGGCCATTGGGTAATCCCCCCTTCAGGGCTCAGCTCCAAAGTCACCACCCCCAGGAAGCCTTTTTAAACAGCCTCTACTACTAGGGTTGTCAAATTCAGAAGTAAAACATAGTTATATTCATATTTAAAAATTTGTTTCTCATTTTCTGAAATTCAGATTTAAGTGAGCATCTTGTATTTTGTCTGGCAACTCAACCCACCATCCCCCAAAGTAGATGGCAGTGGGATAAATGTTTTTTGCTTTCAACCTGCTGAGTGTGAGGTGCTTCTAGGACACATGGATGGAGATGACCAGATGGCTGGCTGGGATTATGGGTCTAGAGCTCATAAGAGGTTTGGGCTGCCCATTGAAAGTTGGGGGGTCTTCAGTTAACAAGAGGGTTAGAGCCACTGGAGAGGAAAAACCTGTCTCTCCTCTGTGGTCTGGGATGGTGCCACTTCCTCTCTTTACTCTGAAGACTTAACATGCAACATTGTAGTTTTCTGATTACTTGTTTCTATCCCCACAAGTCTGTGGGCTTCTGAATACAGGGGAGGTTATTGTGTTGTATAACACCCGCCTCCCTGGAATCCAAACACTGTCAAGGTTACAGTGCTCAGAAATTCAGCTTCCTGGTTCTCCACACTTCCTGCCCTGCAAGGTTGGCTATGCGGCCCCTCAGAGCTGGACCCCTCAGCTTCTGGTCAGGAGCCTCAGCTGCCAGAAGAGAAGGCAGAAAGCCAACTCTAACGAAGGAGGGGGTGGGCTCACCCCAGCCTTGACAAACCTCCTTGGGCTGTAACCTACGGTTTCCTTATAGAATGCATTCGAGCTTCTCCAGCTGATACCAGGGAACGAACAGTGCAGTGTCATATTTTGTAGAGTTGCAGTAAGCACTGTAATAGTAAAATTAAGAGCCAACAATTACTGAGCAACTGCTATGTGCTAGGCATTGTGCTCAGGCTTCACTTAGAGCATCTCACTGAATGCTCACAGATACCCAATGAGGCAGCTGTTATACCTCCAGTGTATGCATGAAGAAATTGATGGTCCCCATCCTCTCCCTGGTGTCACCTCCTACTACTCTCCCTCTCACTCCTTTTGCTCCAGCTCCATAGGCTTCCCAATGTCCCTTAAACACACCAGAACCATTCCTGCCCCTGGGCCTTTGCACATACCATCCCCTCTCTCGGAGCTATTCTCCCTGTCGTGTCATCACACCCTCACCCTGTTAGGCATTTCTTCCATGTCACCTTCTCAAGGAGGCTTTATGTGAAATGACAACTCCCCTCCCCTGACATTTCTTATCTCCCCCTCCCTTTATTTCTCTCCTCAGCACTACCACCATCTAACACAGTTCTCCTTAATTTCTTTTATCCCTTGTTGCCCCCCCAGTATGTAAGCTCTCCTCCAACAACGATCTCTGTGCACAACCCTATTGCCTGCACTGAGAACGATGCCCGGCACACAGCATGAAATATCTGCATCCAGTGCCCTCTGCCATGAATGCTGGCCGTGTCCTTTCTCTTATCAGGAAAATGGAAAGTCCTCTTTGACCCAAAGCTCCCTGGGCTCAGACTTTTCTCGGTGAGCGAGGGGGTCACGGCC
This sequence comes from Hyaena hyaena, assembly GCF_003009895.1. Classification (NCBI taxonomy): domain Eukaryota; kingdom Metazoa; phylum Chordata; class Mammalia; order Carnivora; family Hyaenidae; genus Hyaena; species Hyaena hyaena. The sequence goes on along the minus strand of NW_024081125.1, from coordinate 197,546 downwards.
CTCGTGCCCACCATGCACCGGCCAGGCTGGCTCCAGAGCCAACACCTCTAGCACCTGCACAGCTACGTCCTGTGTCTGCCCTCCAGCTGCAACACCCCCGCGGTCTTCATTCTGCCCAACACCAGCACGGCCAGGGAGGCGGAAGCGGCTCTCGCGAAAGAGAAACTTGACATGTGGACTCAGCCGCTCCCACTAGGGTAAAAGCCCAGCTATTTCTACTCCCATATGCAGGAACAGCCACCCTCTCGGCCTCTGCAATGTGGGGGGGGGGGGCTGTGACCCCTCTGGTCTTAGGGTCCATGATGTGAGGGAGCAGGGGACAGTGCACACCCTAATTATTAGGCATGACTCAGCCAACCACTCTTGCAAGAGATGGAAAATGGTGCACCATCACGTTTCAGATCTTCCTCAGAAAGATTTACAGTTCGTGTTAGGATTTCTTTCTTTCTTTTTTTTTTTTAATTTTTTAAGGCTTATTCATTTTTGAAAGATAGAGAGAAAGTGAGTGCAAGCAGGGGAGGGGCAGAAAGAGAGGGAGACACAGAATCTGAAGCAGGCTCCAGGCTCTGAGTTGTCAGCACACAGCCCGATGCGGGGGTTCAAACCCACGAACCATGAGATCATGACCTGAGCTGAAGTCAGATGCTTATCCCACTGAGTCCTGCAGGCACCCCTCTTGTTAGGATTTCAAAGCACTGAGATGCTTTAAAGGACTCTCCAGCCTTTCCCAAACAGGATTTGAACACACCATGCATTTTAGCATAAGACCTATACACGCACTACAGTCCCATGGAAGCCATGGTTGGCTGGCTATCTTCCCAACTTTTAACCAATACATTCACTGTGACCAGTGAGTGACCCAGTAGGAGCCTGAACCAGGTCCCTTTACACGAGGCTGTGGCATTCCAGCCACCTGCATTTCCCTCCTTTTTGTCATGTCCTCGATCAATTCACATGCTCCCCAAAGTATGCAAGGCCTCAGCCACTCAAGATGAGCATCACTGGATTCATCTGGGAGCTTGTCAGAAATGTAAGATCTCAGGCCCCATCACATACCTACTGACTTAGAACCTTTATTTTAACAAGATTCCAGGGAATTCACATCCAGATTGAAGATTGGGAATCCCTGACCTGGGCTCCAGGGAGGCCTCAGTACTGCCAAGTAGACCTTGGAGACCCACCGCCATCATAAATCACCAAGCACTGTCTGCCTCATGCCTTCTGAACACCCGTCATTCTCTCTCAGCACATCAAGGGCCACACCGCGCCTCACCCATGGTGGGGGGAGCATCCTGTGTGTCATCCGATGTTTGGTGGATGCCCAGATGCTCTATCTACTGGATGCCAGCAACACATGCATCACACACACACACACACACACACACACACACACACACACACACACACATCAGGTGCGACCACCAAAAATGTCTGCACACTTTGCCGGATGTCCCCTGGAAGACAAAACCTTCCTCTGTTCCTCAGGATGACCCCAGGTGCAGACTGTGGGCTCAGGCACCTTGCCTGCCCTGTGTTCTCCTCCCCACCCAAGACCTGGCTCACTAGACATGGAGCAAACCACACTGAGCTACGGATTGAGGTTTTCGCCCAGACAGAACTTTCTGGACCCCCAGCACCATTTCCCTAGAGAAGACTGAGGGACTCAGCTCTCATGCCAATGGGCTGCTTGGCCCACCTGCAAGGTGCCTGCAGCTGTTAGGAGACTGTTGGCTCAGCTGGTGGTGGAGACAGGGAAGCCAAGGGCAAACAGTCTCCCTGCGGCTGTGAACCCAGTGTACTTTGTCAGGTGCAGACACCATAAGGTGAACCAGGAGGAAATAGGAGACGTGGGCTCCCAGCCGCATCCCGGGGCCACACTCAGCCAAGGCAACAGGGCAAGGCTACACAGACAGACACACAGCCTCCTATCCTGCAGGGCCCAGTGAGCGTCCAGTCTGAGCGGCAATGGCATCAGACTGGGTTCAAGCCTTGCTCTTTAGACACTGTGTGACTTTGGTGTGGGGGGCGCTTGGGTGGCTCTGTCCGTTAAGCCTCCAACTTCAGCTCAGGTCATGATCTTGCAATTCGTGGGTTCGAGCCCCGCATCGGGCTCTGTGCAGACAGCTCAGAGCCTGGAGCCTGCTTTGGATTCTGTGTCTCCCTCTCTTTCTGCTCCTCCCCCACTTGCACTCTGTCTCTCTCTGTCTCTCAGAAATGACTAAACTTTAAAAAAAAATTTTTTTAATTGAAAAAAAGAAACTGTGTGACTTCGGGGAAATCACTCAACCTTTTCAACCCCACATTTTCTCATTGATGGGAAGCCGGTATTTGTGACACCCCAGCTCCCAGAGCCACCATGAGGACAAAATGAAATTACCTTATAAAGTGCCTGGCACAGGTCTGTTCGTTGAAGGCACCCAGTAAACACAGCTGATATGGGTGTTACTCTATTAACTTCCGTGCAGTGAGATCGCTCGAGGGGCCATTTGTTAGGTGACTTGACCTCAGCTCTGTTTGCCCCCTTCACCCCCCTAAGTAGCAGGAGGAGGCTGTACCTTCTGAAATTCTATCTGGGAACAATCAATTGGAGCGGTCCCTGCCCTCAAGGGGCCTGTCAGATACATTCAATAGCCGTGCCTGAATCACAAGCATTTCTCTGCAAACCAACTCCATGAAGATTTCAAGGGTAAGTTAGACATCCCAGGTGTCTGGGCCGTTTATAGTGAGCCTCTCTTCCTCCTTCATTCAGCACGCACCGGGGGGCCGGGTGATGCCTGTGGCCGCGCAGCGCCCTGGGGGACACAGGGCCTGGCCGCCAGGGGCTCCCCATCTGGTGCGGAAGTGAAATGTGGAACTTGTGAACTGCAGCACCCCAGCTGCTCCAGAGGAAAGGGCTGAGCCTCATTTGGCGGTGAGGGGTGATGCCCCCCTTTCCCAGGCTCCCCCCTAAGGCAAGCACCCCTGCTCTGGGGACAGCGTGAGGCCAGGCATTGTTTGTGCAATACTGACCCCTCCAGGAGGGGGTGACATCCCCTCCAGGTTCCACGAGAATCAGGGTGAGCCCCCCTCGACCCGCCCCACTGGGTCCTGAAGCCCTAACACCACCGTGGGATCTCTGGGGAGTAGAAAGAGGAAATACCTGGAAATGTGAACCAGCTCTGGGGGAATGCGGGGGGCGGAGGGGGCGTGACGGGAGCCGGCAAGAGGGGAAGTGGGTCTGCGGTGCCTGGTGAGCGGGGTCTGGCTCCTCGGGGGCCTTGTGGGACAGGCGAGGGCTCTGGGACGGCCCCCCTGTACCCCGGGGGGGGGGGCCGGCAGGGGATGAGACGGCCAGCGAGAGAGGCAGCACGGACAGTGAGAAGGGTTGGGCAGGGGAGGCGTTTGGAGGTGGAAATGCCAAGACTCCTGTGGGAAAGCGATGCAAGCTGGGAGCATCCCGGGGGCACGAACCACGGAGGGGCAGAGGGGGCTCTGCCGTAGAAAAGGGACCGGAAGAGCAGGCAGTGAGCCCTCCACCCATGAGTCAGGCCCCATGGGGAGAGACCGCATCCTCCATCCCTTTGGATGAGGAAACGGTCCCCACGCAGGGAGCCCGCTCGCGCCCACGCATCGGCCTTGACAGAATCAGGAGTCCGTGGCAGGCCCTTGAAGTGCTCTGTGCGCCACAGGCCACAGCCTCTCCGCCTGACCTTACTCCCCAGCGAACAGAGGGTCAGAGCTCAGCCCCAGGCCCAGGGCGGCCACCCCCCGCCCCGCGCCCCCGGAGGAGAAGCAGCCCCTGCTGCGATCAGCACCCTGAACTCGGTCCCCGCAGGCGGTGCACAGAGCAGAGCTGACCATGGACGAGAAAGGAGATGAGGAGGAAGATACCTCAAGCTTCCGGTCCCACCCCAGGCCCCACCCCTCCCCGGTTCATTACCACGGACCTTTCCTGCTCTTAACATTTAAGGAAGGCAGCCCAGGCCTTCTCCTGATGGGGAAAGTGATGAATCCCACAGCAAAAGCCTAGTCAGGGGACCAGAGGACACGCCAGCCTCCACCTCCCCCGTCCTGAGCTCCCGAAGGAAAAGGAAGGGGAGGGCGGGCGTGCACTGAGGGCACAGCTCCCGGTCTCTCTTCCGGTCTTGGTACAAAATCCCCCTGAGTCATTATCGCCCAGGGCACAGATTAGCACACGAACGTCCGGAGAGTTGAACGTTCACAAGCCCAACTCACTGTCCCAACACCAGCATTCCTGGGAGGATCTGCAGATCTGTGTCACCCTCGTGACCTCTGTGACTCCCGGGCAGCTTCACATCCCTTTCTGGTTTCTGGACTTTTCTCTCTGCTTTTAGTTCTCTCGTGCCCTTGCTCCCTGCACTGCGGAGGACCTGTGTTCCTTGGAATGATCAACTCAATAAAGCAGCAAATGACAGCCTTGTGTGAAGGTGCTTTGGTGCCCACTGAGAGGGGTCTAGGTGTCCTTTGTGTGACACAGAGGGCTGTGTCCGACAGCCCCAGGGGCAACGAGGGGCCAGCTGGGTCTCAAGTCTCTGTACAAGTGGCTGAATGTGCCAGGGATTTCCAGGTTCTCTTTGCTAAGAAAAGCTACTTAATATGACTTTGCGTTTGGAAGCTTTGCCATGTCTCAGCCATGTCCCTGCACAGAGCTCCTTTTTAAGCCCTGTCCGCAAAGCTCTGCGTGAGGGACTCCTTCTCTCAAAGATGCTCACAGAGCAGGCGCTGAGCTCTTCGCAAAAGTCCCATTGTGCGGTCGGTCCCGAGCAAATCCTCTGAGCAAGCCTCCATCAGGTACCTGAAGTGCGCGATGCACGATCATGGGGCAGAAGGAGACAGAGGAGGCAGGGCCCAACCTCAAAGGGTCATCGTGGAGGTGCTCACGGCACCTGGCCTGGGTACAAACTGGAAGCCGGGTGATATATTCTCTTTTGCTACCAAGAGGGTCCATGTCTTTACTGGGAGGCAAGTCAGGTAGAATTTTAAGCCGAACGGTCAAGGAGCTCAGTACTGAAGGAATGCGAATCAGTGACAGGTGCTAAAGGCGAAGCCTGACAGCAAACCGAAGTCAAAGAATCGTGGTTCTTTACTGTATATACTAACATATGCATTTGAAGCAGTAAAATCTCCTCCTCAACACAGGATGAGATGTATCTGTAAAGGTTTTTAAAAACAGCTTTTTGAGATACAATTTACATACCATAAAACTCACCCACTGATGGTGTAGGATTCAATGATTTTTAGTAAATTGAGAGCTGTACCAATGTCCTCAGTTCTGGAACAATTCCATTGCTACAAAAAAATGCAATAAGAGCTTTTCTTATCAATTCCAACTCTTTTTTTTTAAAACCTTAGACTGATTATAATATATATATATATATATTTTTTTTTTTTTTTGAGAAAGAGACAGAGAGAGAATGTGAGCAGGGAAGGGGCAGAGAGAGAGGGAGACACAGAATCTAAAGCACGCTCTAGGCTCCGAGCTGTCAGCACAGAGCCCAACATGGGGCTCAAACCCACAAACCATGAAATCATGACCAGCGCCGAAGTTGGACGCTTAACTGACTGAGCCACCCAGGCACCCACGATCTTCAGTAATTCTCACGACTGATAGTAGACAGGTGGTGCTCAGCAGAGGGTTCACCCTGGGACAGGCCCCCCTAAATGCTGCTTGATTCTAACACATATCTGTTTCATAGATGAGAAAAGTGATTATTCAGAAAGAGTAAACCACGGCCAAAATCTGTGACCAGGGGCCAGGGTTTCTGGGCTGAAGCTCTCAAGCTCCTCCTTACTGGCCTTTGGGATGGGGACTAGTTACCCTCTGGCCCCTGGGTCCTCCCTAAAATCAGAGCCTGTGTCCTTTCAGCTGATGGGAATCCCTGGGGACTTCACTCTCCAGTCATTGCACAGACTCCATCACAGCCCAGCGACCTCGCCACAAGCCCAAGTGGCCTCCACACCCTCTTTTTTCCCCCAGCTCCTTCCTTGAGGCTTCCAACCCCACTGGGATGTGTGATCCACTGATACTGCCAGTTTCCGCCTCCCTCTCTTCCCGGAGCCCTCCCTTCCTCCTTGCCCTGCTTAAATTCCACGGCCAGCTCTATCCTCAGCTCCTCTGTCTTTCTGCCTTTATCATGCCTGCTTGGCAGAACCCTCTGACCCTCCCCACCCCTACCCCTGTTCCAAGCCTGCACTCTAACTGCTGAATATACCTTGAAAAATATCCACTGATTTTTTTTTTCTGATGGGTCTCATTTTAGATTCATGATCACTAGACCATAAAAGAGGACTTGATCCTGGGAGCAGCCGCCCTCTACATGAGCCCTTTTATGCTCCCACAGCCTTGAGTAAATACTGCATAACTTGGCTCTCATGCCTTCACCTCTTATCTAACCTCCAACACCTCCTGCCCCAAATCACTCTCGTCTGATGACCTTATTTCCTTTTCACTGGCAAAATATGGGCAATAATCATCTACCCACCCACCTGCGGCTCCACTCACATCTCCACCTTCCCTCGTGTTGCAGTGGAGACCTGGTCATGCCCCTAGCTGGGGCCACCCCTCCTCCACCCATGTCATTGGTGGTATTTTATCTCACCCATTCAAGGACACCACACCAACAACCCTGGCCCTTACCTTCACGATCACAAACTCTCCCTATCTACTAGACATTTTCTTTTTTCTTTTTTATGTTTTATTTATTTCTGAGAAAGAGAGACAGAGAGACGGTGCGAGCAGGGGAGGGTCAGAGAAAGAGGAAGATACAGAATCTAAAACAGGCTCCAGGTTCTGGGCTGTCAGCACAGAACCTGACGCAGGGCTCGAACCCACGAACCGCGAGATCATGACCTGAGTGGAAGTCGAACACTTAACCAACTGAGCCTCCCAGGCGCCCCAAAGACATTTTCTATCAGGATGCAAACATGTTCCTATTTCTTCCATAAGATGGATGGGTGGATGAATGGATTAGGTATAGGTATACAGACATATGCACATGATAGATATGAACATGGACATAGACAGATAGAAGTAGAAATAGAGGTCATACAATCATTTCCTCCTCCAGCTGACACATCATTGGGGTCTACCAACATAGTGGTATATTATTCAGCAACAAAAAAAGAATTATCAGATAACACAGTACAATGTGGATAAGTCTCAAAAACAATACATTAGGTGAAAGAAGCCAGAGCAAAAAGACAAAATATTATGTGATTCCACTCATACAAATTACCCAGCAAAGGCAAAAGAACAGAGCCATAAAGTAGATCAATGGTTGCCCACAGCTGGATTTAAGAGGAGGAGCTGATAGCAGGACACCTGGGGGTCTCAGTCAGTTGAGCATCCGACTGCGGCGCTGGTCATGATTTCATGGTTCGTGGGTTTGAGCCCCACGTCGGGCTCTGTGCTGAAAGCTCGGAGCCTGAAGCCTGCTTCAGATTCTGTGTCTCCCTCTCTCTCTGCCCCTCCCCTGCTCACATTCTCTCTCTGTGATTCGCTCTTAAAAAAGAAATATATATATATCAGTCTAAGGTTTTTAAAAAAAAGAGTCGGAATTGATAGCAAAAGCCCTTATTGCATTTTTTGTAGCAATGGAATTGTTCCAGAACTGAGGACATTGGTACAGCTCTCAATTTACTAAAAATCATTGAATCCTACACCATCAGTGGGTGAGTTTTATGGTATGTAAATTGTATCTCAAAAAGCTGTTTTTAAAAACCTTTACAGATACATCTCATCCTGTGTTGAGGAGGAGATTTTACTGCTTCAAATGCATATGTTAGTATATACAGTAAAAAAAAAAAAAAAAAAAGATGAGGTCATCATCTGATGACATTAGAAAAGAAACCATGTATCAAATAAAATGATATAGAAGATTATATGGAAACATACTTGACAATAAACTATTTGTAAAAAAAAATGATATAGAAGAAAGGAAATAATAATAAACACAACAGAAGTTAATGAAATAGAAAACAATGTAAAATAAGATTAAGAAAATCAAAAGTTGGTTCTTTAAATATACAATAACATTAACAACCCATTGGTGAGACTGATCAAGAAAAACACAAAAGAAGCACAAATAACCAAGGTCAGGAAGGAAATATGAGCCATTCCTATGCATCTGAAACATGCTAAAAAAATAGTATGGATGTGTTATAAAAACTATAGATACGAAGGTGCCTGGGTATCTCAGTCAGTTAAGCATTTGACTCTTGGTTTTGGCTCAGATCATGATCTCATGGTTCATGGGAGTGAGTCGTGCTTTGGGTTCTGTGCAGCATGGAGTCTGCTTGTGATTCTCTCTCTCCCTCTTTCTCTCTGCCCCTCCTCCTCTCTCTCTCTCTCAAAATAAATAAATAAACTTTAAAAAATTGTGTATAGGGGCACCTGGGTGGCTCAGTCAGTTAAGCGTCTGACTTCGGCTCATGTCATTATTTCAGGGTTCGTGTGTTCGAGCCCCACACTGGGCTCTGTGCTGACAGCTCAGAGCCTGGAACCTGTTTCGGATTCTGTGTCTCCCTCTCTCTCTGACCTTCCCCTGCTCACGCTGTCTCTCTCTCTCTCTCTCTCAGAAATAAATAAAACATTTAAAAATTTAAAAAAAATAAAACAAAACCGTGTATACGTAAGTTTTTAAAGTTAGATTAAATGGACAATTTTTTAATCCTATTTGAAGAAATAGAAAATAGTTCTCTATGAAAGAGTTAAATCCATACGTAAAAACTCCTCGCAAAGAAAACTCTAAGCCCAAATGACTTCTCGGGCAAATTCCACCAGAAATATAACGCCAAGTTCACACATGTTCCCAGATTTTAGAATAACAGAGTACACTTTGCAAACTGCTCCATGAGGCCACGTGACACTGATACCCAAACAGGGTCGGAGCCGTGAGGGTAACTCACAGCCACTGTCTGTTACACGTTACATCACTGCCATCCATCAGCACCATAACTCTCTTAGGCAGGCGCGACTCTGCACCTCACTGAATGGATACAAAACTTAAGGTCTGCAGAGAGTATGGGATTTGCCAAAGTCACACAATGAATAATCGCTGGAGTGACACTGGAGACAGACAAGTCTGACCAATTCCAAAGGTCTGGCAGTCTTTCTTACTATCTTTTTTTTTTTTTAATGTTTTATTTTTGAGAAAGAGAGAGAGAGACATGAGTGGGGGAGGGTCAGAGAGAGAGGGAGTCACAGAATCCGAAGCAGGCTCCAGGCTCTGAGCTGTCAGCACAGAGTCCGACACAGGGCTTGAACTCACGAGCCACGAGATCATGACCTGAGCTGAAGTCGGTCCCTTAACCACGTGAACCACCCAGGCGCCCCTCTCTTACTATCTCGATTCTAATCTCCTGCCTCCTCTGACCTCAGGGAAGGTGGGAGGTTAGGAAACTGAGCCTCAGAGAAGTCAGGCAACTTGTCCAAGGTCACAGAACAAGTTGGTGAGAGAGCAAGAGTCAGGCTGGGACTGTGCCCCAGACCCCTGCGAGGGACCTATCGAAGGGGCCTGCCCCATGGGCTCCTGGGACTTCCACATGCTACTGCCAAGTAGGCCACACGTGGACCAGCAGGGGGCGTTCACATCACCTCTCCACACCCCGCCAACCTCCTGGGCCCAGGCATCTGCCCTGCGCAATGCCTATGATAGAGACCAGAGTGCCCACAACCCCTCGTCTGCCGTGGAAGCACGCAGGGAAGGAACGCACAAAGCCAGAGGCACCTGACCTCTGTGCTGAGGACTTTGCCTAAGGCAGCTGGGTTCAAATTCTGACTCTTCTACGTGCCAGTGTGACTTCAGGTAAGCCCTCCAACCTCTTTCTGCCAGTCGCCTCATCTGCCAAATGGGCATATCAATCGGCAGCAGCATTCATATGCCTTGGAATATATCAGGCACAGTTCTACACTCTCTCCACACATTAGCTCAGGCATTCTTTACAACAACCTAACAGATTCTAGATATCCGGATCTCCCTTCCTCAGCTGAGTAGAGAGCTTACCTAAGGTGCCCAACATCGCACCGTGAGGAGCTCGATTCGAACCCAGGCCCCACTCTTGACTGCTCCACTATCCTGTACGATAATAATACCTACCCTCTGGGTTCTTGTGAGGATCGAATAGATCAATATTTGGCACTCAGCACTGGCACTCAGTGAGGGTTCGATAATGCCTGCTGCTGTCTTCACTGGGCACCAGACCCCATGCTCAGTGCTTTGCACACGACCGTGATGCCGGAACAGAGTAGGAATTGGCAGGTAGGATGTATACAAAAAAACAAAAGGGGACCAGCTGATGCAGAGCCTTATCAGTGCGTTAATGGCCCCCCTGGGCTGATTTCCTGCCTGTCCAGGTGCAGGAGGCTCTAGAGAGGGTTAGAGTTCTGCTCAGTCCAGGAACTGCACAAAGGGTAAGCATACAGGGGTGATAGGAGGCCCCACCAGTGCGGGGGAGTCAGCGTCCCTGACCCACAACAGCCAGAAGGTGGGTCCTGGGACCAGCAAGGGCCATCTAAGGTTAGCCCGCAAAGTCGAAGATTTAGCCCATGCCACCCCCACACTGGCCATAAGTACTAGCTGGCATTCGGCTTTGCCAACACAGCTCATGATTCCCAGGGTAAACAGCCGGCCATGCTCGGCGAAGGCCAGCCAATGACTCCTGCCTGGTGATTCGGATTATTGCTACAGGTCGCTGGCTTGACGTGGCCTCTGTCCCACACCAGACGAGGCCGGGGCCCTGTTTACTAGAGGTGGGACTCCAGACAGCGCTGCCTTCTCCACAGAGCTGCAGGAGGGAGAGGGCCCTGAGCCACCCTGAACAGTCCCAGCTTCTGGGATTGGCAGAGTTGGGGAGGAGGGACCCAGAGCTACACGGCTGGCCTGGGGTGACTTCGTTAGGGGCCGGTGGAGGTCATTCTTCTAGGATTTCGGGCGAATCCTGAAACACCAGCAGATCATTACCGAATGAGACCCAGATGCGTCAATGCTGAACTGGGCTTTCCAGTAAGCAGGGAACGGGTCTCACTCACCAGAAGGCCATGAGCCAAGGTCTGATGCACACAGACCAAGTGTGCAGGGAATACGTGACTAACAAACAGACATCTGACTCAACTGTGCTTAAAGAAAGTCTTTATTTTAGAAAATTCGTTTTCCATGTTAAGGGGCTGAGGTTAATGGTTAAAGACAAGGTCTTCTGGGGTGTCTGGGTGGCTCATTCAGTTAGGCGTCAAGTCTTGATTTCAGTTCAGGTCATGATCTCACGGTTCATGGGTTCAAGCCTTCACATCGAGCTCTGTGCCAACAGCCTGCTTGGGATTTTTGTCTCCTTCTCTCCCTGGTCCTCCCCGGGCCACTCTCTGTATGTTTCTCCAAATAGATAAAAATAAACTTAAAAAATAATAAAAAGACAATGTCTTCTTGTCAGGCACTAACAGTAGCCAGTACGTAGTACTAAGTACTTTGTACTAAGTACTACCTAGACGCCAAAAAGACAAAATAAAGATGTCACTTCTGGTTCTCTCGATGCAGACCTTACCGTGTGCTCGCTACCCTGCTTGACCCACGGTTGTAGTCTTCAGCCTGGATATGTATAAATGTGTACGTATTTTCAGAATCCTCTGAGACTCAGTTTTACACATCATGACCCTTTACTCTTAAATAGCGTCATGTATATCTTCTAAGAGTTGCAGTTGTGATTTTTCAGTAAAGCTCTCAACTTCAAGAGAGTTGGCACTGGTACAACACTGTCTTCTCATGTACCGCTCATATCCCAACTTTGTCAATTATCTCAATAACGTCCTTCGTAGCACACATTTCCACGGTTAAGGAGGAAGCCATCAGGAATGATTTGCTGGTCTTTCAGGGATCACCCCAAGCCAGGGGAGAAGTTTCTTGCTGAAGCCCTCCCAGAATCACCGCCCCTCCTCTGAAATCACACCATTACAATGCCATGCCTCTTTGATCTCCTCCAGGAGGTAATACATTTAGACTTTAATGCCACTGACACTTTTAAATTTGTTTAATTTTTTTTTGAGAGAGAGAAAGAGAGATAGAGACAGAGCATGAGCAGGGGAGGGGCAGAGAGAGGAGTCACAGAATCCAAAGCTGGCTCCAGGTTTTGAGCTGTCAGCACAGAGCCCAACATGGGGGTCGAACTGGCAAACCCCAAGATCGTGACCTGAGCCAAAGCTGAATGTTTAATTGACTGAGCCACCCAGGTGCCCCTGACACTGATACTTTCAAAGAACACAGTTCCAGGGCACTTGGTTCATTCAGTCACTTAAACAGCCAACTTTCAGTTTCAGCTCAGGTCATGATCTCACGGTTCATGGGATCAAGCCCCATGTCAGGCTCCAAGCTGACTATGCAGCCTGCTTGGGATTCTCTCTCTCTCCCTCTCTCTCTGCCCCTGCCCCCACAAAAATAAATAAGCATGTTTAAAAAATAAAAGAACACCATCCCTGTTGTCACTAAATGGCACATACATATGGAAAAAGATAAAATTGATCCCCACCTCACACCATACACACAAATCAGATCTCGATGGACTGCAGATCTACATGTAAAAAATAAAGCAATAAAAGCTTCCAAAGGAAACATAAGAAAATAGGTTTCACAGTATCTGGGGAGGCAAAGACATAAGCAGCACTGAAGACAGAATAAATAGAAGGATTGGGTTCCACTGGAACTGTGCACTATGTTTACCAGAAGATGAAGAGAGCAAAAAGGCAGGCCACAGACTTAGAGAAGGCATTTTGCAATCTATGTATCTCTCTCCCCGGCACTCCTAACAATCAATAGGAAAAAAGATAATCTGACAGGAACAGGCACCTCTCTTCCATCTTACTTACACAGATCTTTCTCAAAAGATAATATCCTTAGGTAAGAGGGAGAAACTGTATTATTCTGGCTCTTGTGTGTTTAACAAAAAGGTTCAAGTTTATCTGGCACCTCTCATGTTTCACCCCGAGGAGCAAGAATAAACCAGACTGTACCTTCCACAGTCCACCCGGAAATCTCATTGGCTACCAGTTCATTTGGTACATCTTTTTACTTTCATCTTTTTAAAAAAATTTTTAATGTTTTTTATTTATTTCTGAGAGAGAGACAGTGTGAGTAGGGGAGGGTCAGAGAGAGAGGGAGATACAGAATCTGAAGCAGGCCCCAGGCTCTGAGCTGGCAGTCAGCACAGAGCCCAACATGGGGCTCAAACCCACGAACCATGTGATCATGACCTGAGCCGAAGCTGGACGCTTAACTGACTGACCACCCAGGCGCCCCTTTTTACTTTCATCTTAAAACCATCATCAGCTTTGCTAAACTTCCTGCCTCTACATAGTAAGGGTCCTCTTCCTCCTGCTTCCCATAGCCTGGTTCCAACTGCAAACTCATTTTTTTAAAATGTTTTATTTATTTCAAGGAGAGAGAGAGAGAGACAGCGTGAGCAGGGGAGGGTCAGAGAGAGAGGGAGACACAGACTCCGAAATAGTCTCCAGTCTCTGAGCCGGCAGTCAGCACAGAGCCCGACACGGGGCTTGAACCCACGAACCGCGAGATCATGACCCAAGCGAAAGTCGGACGCTTAACTGACCAAGCCACCCAGGCGCCCCACTAACTGCAAACTCTTAATGACAGCCTCCTCCACAGGGTCACAGGCGCCCACTAGTGGACGTTATAAGACCTTTCCAACTCCCACTCATTAGCTGATCTCAGAGCCGCCACCACATTCCCTGCCTTCTGTTATGCAGGACCCCACCTACACCCAGGTACCTAATCTAGGTACTAGGGCCTAATAAGTTACCTAAAACTTTAATAGCAGGAAACAACCATTTATTATGCTTCTGGGTTCTGAGGGCAGGAATTCATACAAGGCATCGCAGGAGTAGCTTGTCTCTGTCCCACGATGGTTAGGACCTCAGCTGAAGGTTTTTAGTGTTTTCAGTAAAGGGTAACCGCCATAATACCAAAAACAGAATAAGTACCTTCTGAACCAATGGGAGAAAATTCAACCTTTTCAAGAAAATAAAAGACAAAAAAGAAAAATTATATAGCAAATGTATGAACTAAAATGGCATGTCACTGCTAACACAACAATAATTTAAAATAAATGTAAATAGGTTAATTTTCCCAATTAAGAGACAGAGACTCTCATTTTGGGAGTAATAAAAATAAGTCCAACTGAATGTTGTATACATGAGACACTTTTTTTTTTCTTTTTTTTAACGTTTATTTATTTTTGAAAGAAGAGAGTGTGTGAGTAGAGGAGGGGCAGAGAGAGAGAGAGACAGAATCTGAAGCAGGCTTCAGGCTCTGAGCTGTCAGCATGGAGTCGGATGCAAGGCTCAAACTCATCAACTGCAAGATCATGACCTGAGATAAAATCGGACACTTAACCAACTGAGCCACCCAACTGCCCCTACTACCCATAATTTTTTAAGAAAACATGAAGCATTTATAAAAATAGAGCATATATGACACACCTCGAGGTGGGCACACCTCGTTTTCTTGGGCTTCGCTTTATTGTGCTTCACAGATACTGTGTGTTTTCAAATTAAAAGTTTCTGGCAACTGCATTAAGCGAGTCTGTTGGCACCATTTTTCCAACAGTATTTGCTCATTTCATGTCTCAGTGTCACATTTTGATAATTCTCACAATACTTCAAACTTTTCCATTATTATTACATTTGTTATGGTCATCGGTGATCCGTGATTATGACCTGAGGAAAGCTCAGATGCTGTTTAGCATTTTTAGCAATAAAATATTTTTTAATAATTTTATTTTTTTATTATCTTTTAATGTTTATTTTTGAGAAAGAGAGAGAGAGAGAGCATGAGAGGAGGAGGGGTAAAGAGACAGGGGGACAGAGGGTCCAAAATGGGCTCTGTGCTGTCAGCACAGAGCCCAATGTGGGGCTCAAACTCACAAACCATGAAATCATAACCTGAGCCAAAGCTGTATGCTTAACTGATGGAGCCACCCGAACACCCCAAAAATAAAGTATTACATTTTTTTAGACATAGAGTGTAATGTAAACATAACTTTTATATGCACTGGGAAGCCAAAAAATGCATTTGACTCACTTTATTGTGATACGTACTTTAGTGTGGTGGTCTGAAACCAAACCCACAATATTTATTAGGTATGCCTATAGATAATATATTTTGACCAGTGTGAAATAAAAGCAAGTAACAAAAGAGTAGTCTTAGATTCTAAATACACTAAATTACATATTACTAAGTTACCCTGGAGTTCAAACTAAAACCATTAAGGGAATTGAGAAACACATCAAAAAATGACAATGAGAATAGTAAATGTCAAAAATTTGTGGGATATCATGAAGTCAGAATTTAGATGAAAACTTTCAACTTTAAATACACTTATATGAAGACTGGAAATGTTAAAAAGTAAGAAAGCTGGCTAGGCATTTAACTCAAGGAATTAGAAAAAGAACAACAGAAGGGGAAAAAAACAAGGAATTTGAAAAGACAGTAGAAAGTAAAACTAAACACAGAAATCAATAAAAATAGATTTTAAAAAATAGTTTAAGGATTAACAAAACTAAAAGCTGGTCCTTTGAAAAGATTAATTAACTAGACAGAGCTCCCTAACAAGGCTCCCTATCAAGGGAGGAAAAATAAGAAAGGAAATATTTAAATAAAATACAGAAACAAAAAAAAATCACTGATATGACAGACATTTTCAAATAATATAAATTCCTAGGTATAAATTCCAAAATGTGCTTAATAAAGAGAAAAACTTTAAAAGGCCAAAAAGTATTAATAAAATGAAGTGCCCCCAAAACTCTAGAACCGACCCTGGGTGCAGGTTTTCCTCTTTATTCATGGAAAGAGCTCCCCTCATCCCTGAAGGGGAGTAATACTGTTATCGACCAGCAGAGGGCACAGAAACCCGGCAGGCAATCACAAGACCCTATTCTATGTGATCAGGCCAAGGATGAGCAGTCAGGCCTGGAGTCCTTTGGGGAACAAATACTAACAGTGAGAAAAAAGTGTCTCTCTCCTTCTGATATCAAATAACCAGTGAGAACCAAATAACCTGCAACTGCAGTGGCCACCTGTGTCCCCACCATACAGGCTAAAGCAGGAAAGCTGAATAAAGAAGAGCTAAGAAAGAATTAAAAAAAAAAAAAAAAAAGAGAGCCCAAGAAATGATACCCAACCTGGAAGCCCTTGATCCAGCCAAGCCTGAAGCCCTCCCTACCCTTCAGAACTCTCATTCATGAGACCCAATATCTATTCTTTCTTTTGCTTTAAAAATGTTTGTGGTCTGTCACTTCCAGTCAAAAGAGAACTAACAAAGGAAAATGCAGGAAAGAGGGAAGGTGCTAGACTTTCGAGTTGAGTGGTCTGGATTTGAATCTCGAGGGAAGCTCTCTTAGTTGCCTCACCTAAACAGAAGCGGTAATAACAGTATCCACTTCATAAAGCCATTGTGCGATTAAGTGAGATAATCTGTGGGAAGCACGGGGTTGCCTGTATTCCATGGCTCTCTGCCACCAGACAGAGGTCCCCTTGAAGGCAGAACCTTGCTGGACTCTTCCCCAGCCCAAGCCTGGCACCCGGTTCTTCACAGGTGTCTGTGCCATCGTGCTAATTAAGGGCACCTGCGGCTTCCGTGGAAGCTGCCGCCGGGCAACCACAGGCGCTGACGCAATGCCGGCCACATTTTGATATTAAAAATAAAATTCAGAGAACTGCCCCGGAGGAAAGTTAACTTGCAGCATTGCTGTGTTTGCTCAAATTTTCTGGAAAGGCCTCCCATTGGTTAATGTCTGGGGGGAGGGGACCACCAAATGGTGAAGGCCACTGGCCCCCCCTAACCATTAACCAGCAGGGAAGCTGGCAAACAAGATTTAGCGGTGGCGCCCCGCCGGCTTACTGTACACGTTCGAGGGCTGGGGACAGGAAGCCGGTGGCTGCAGCCTGAGCCCTCTGCAGACCGTGAGTAACACCTGAACTCCGTCCATCCCTCCGCTCCCGCCCCGCCGCCTCCAGAACGAAGCCATGATTGCATCTCGCGCCTGTGGTTATTTTAATGGGCACTGAGCGTTAGGGCAGCGAGTCGTGATACGAGGGTACTGGAGCGGTGACGCTGGGAGGCTTTGGCGGAGTCTGGGGGTCACCCAGGGGATATGATTTCCCTTGGCCTCCAGGCTCGCAGGGAGGTGACGCGAAGCGAAGTCATTCCCATCCCTCCCTTGGCCACTTGGCCAAGCTCCTAAGCCCAGCCAAATAGCACAAGGGTGTGACAGCCTGGCTGCAGGGGTGCGAGGCAGCGCCCCCTGCCGGGGAGTGCGGGCAGGGAGGCCGTGCAGGCTGCAGGGCGCGCACACCTACCTCCGCGGGCTCACCTGGGTCAGGGATAGGAACAGAGCTCTCAGAGCCACACCGCACGTGCTGAGGTTTGAATGCAGAGGGCCCCGCGACGGCACCTGGCCCGCAGGGGCATTTGGGAAAAGAAAGAACGCGGTGCGTGTGTACTTCGAGCATCACTTCAAACACGAGCGACAAGGAGGACAGACATGAAATGAAATTCACCAAGATTGTTGACGCTGCATTGTGACGTTGCCGGGTGCTTTTTGGAGAGCTTTTACCCTCATCACTTTGCTTCCTATAGAGAAGGCGGAACGGCACGGCACAGACTCTGAGGCCAGGCTGCAGGGCTTCGCATCTCAGCTACCTCCCTGGGCCTCCATTCTCTCATCTGTAAAGTGGGCCCAGGATTGAGTGAGGCCACATAGGAAGGCACTAATAACAGCTGTGACTGGTATTCACGGCAATCTCACCATCTCACGAGGTGGATGGAGTTTTAATCCTTACCTTGGAGGATTAACACAGGAGGGGATGAGGCCTGAAATCCTAGAAAAAAAAAAAAAAAAAAAAAAAGGGCAGGAAGAGGAGGGAAGGGAAAAGAACTCTAACTGGGGCAAGCCGGCCCACTCCCAGTCCGTGCCCATGGGGCTCCAAGCAGGTGTGGAGGGGCCGGGGCTAAGGCAGAGGCTTCACTGCAGTGTGGTGGCGCCACGATGGGGAAACACAGAGAGCAGGTCTCCTGGAAGAGAGCTGGGACCTGCGAGCCCAAGAACATAAGGAAGTGAGCCAGGCAGGGCAGGGGAAGGAAGGGCCTGCGAGTGGAGCCACGTGGGGCAGGCCAGGGGCGGGGCCGGCTTTGTCCCTAGCTCCCAGGCCTGAGCCCGGTTCCGGCTCCACAAACAACGGGGAACCGAAATGACCCGCCCTGCCCCTGGCAGAGACCCCTGGCTGACGGGCTGGTGTGTGCTGGAAACGCCTGGATACCCAGCGGTGCTGTGGCTCAGACTTTTAGGGGCCAGATTTGAGGCTGGAGCAGGGCTGTCACCTGGCACAGTGTCATGACCAGCCCCCTGGGCCACGTTAGTGACCGGAAACACCCAGACTCACTGAAAGCTTTTCAGCGGGAGAATGGCCAATGGGCTTGAATTCTGAAAAGATGCCTTTGGCTGCAGGGGTGAGAAAGGGTTGGAGGGAGCTGAGCAGGGGCAAGGACACCAGGGAGGGGCGACCGCTAATCCTGGAAGAGGTGACCATGGGCCCCAGACGTGGACTGTGCTCTGAAACTAGAACATGGAAGCAAATACCAGAAAATCAGAAGGTCAAAGGGACAAGGCCAGCGGTGGGTATTATTTCCAACTCTATAATTATACCGAGGAAACTGAGGCAGAGTTTAAACCGTCCATGCGTGTCACCTAGTTCATAAATAGCGAGGCTGGGCTCCTAGTCCAGCGTGGCCTTCCATGAGACCTGGAAAATGAAAACCAGGCAGCTGGGAAGGGAGGGGAGAGGAGCAAGGAGGTTGTCAAAGCAGGAAAGGGAAGAAGCAGGGAGCTCAGGGCAGGGGACTTGCCCACCATATGGAGGGAGGCACGGGAGACACGTGGGGAGGGGGCTGCAAGAGGGGTTGGGGGCTGCTTGCACCTGTCACTCACGAGGAGCACGTCGGGGCCTCGGGGTGTTCCATAGCAGACCAGTGGCCCCAAAGTCAGACTGCACCATGTTCTCCTGGGGTTACTGGCTCCACTGTGGGCTCCTGGCCCCCTTCCAGAATGGCGGGTCCCCAAGGTGGGGCACTGCAGGAAGACCTGCTCCTTCTTCTTTACTGGGATACCAGTAACAGCTGTTATTAGTGCCTTCCTATGTGGCCTCACTCATTCCTGGGCCCACTTTACAGATGAGAGAATGGAGGCCCAGGGAGGTAGCTGAGATGCTAAGCCCTGCAGCCTGGCCTCAGAGTCTGTGCTGTGCCGTTCCCTTCTCTATAGGAAGCAAAGTGATGAGGGTAAAAGCTCTCCAAAAAGCACTGGGATACAGGTAGCTCCATAAAGCACGGGGGAGCTGGGGACCAGCAGCCCTGCGAGTAGAACGTTCCCTTACTGGTTTTGACCTTGGCTGCAATTTTTTTTTATTGCTCTTACCAGACATCTTTGAATGGTCTGCATTTCTCTTTTTCCTTAATGTTCTTATCGTGATAAAATATACAAAAGATTGATCATTTATTTTTTTTATTTTTTTAAGTTTATTCATTTTTGAGAGAGAGAGAGAGAGAGAGAGAGAGAGAGAGAGCACGAGTGGGGGAGGGGCAGAGAGAGGGAGACACAGACCCCGAAGCAGGCTCCAGGCTCTGAGCTGTCAGCACAGAGCCTGACGCGGGGCTCGAACCCACGAACCATGAAATCGTGGCCTGAGCTGAAGTCAGATGCTTAACTGACTGAGCCACTCAGGCTCCCCGAAATTATTTTTAAGTGTACAGTTCAGTGGCATTAAGCACATCCTTTGTACAGCCAGTCCCACCATCCATCTCCAGAACATTTTTGTCATCCGAGCCAAAAGCCTACCCATTAAACACTAACTCCCCATTTCCCCCTCTCCCTGGCCTCTGTTAACCACTCTTCTACTTTCTGTTTCTATGAATCTGACTGCTCTACGTCCCTTATATCAGTGGAAGCATACAAAGTGTGTCTTTTTGTGACTGGATTATTTCACTCCACATAACGCCTTCAAGGTTTATCCATATTGGAACAGGTGTCAGAATTTTCCTTCCTTTTTAAGGCTGAATGGTATTCCACTGTGTATACAGACAACGCTGTGAAATAAAAGAAAGAATATATATCGGTCTCTGGCCCCCAGTTGCTGACACAGAGCTCCTAAAATCCTTGTGATTTCCTATGTGATAAGAGCATTAGGAGTAACTCATGTTCTAATATTTGGTCTTTGCCCCTGGTTCCTGACACAGAAGTCCTAAATCCCTTGGAATTTCCTGGGCGATAGTGGCGGCTTTTGTTCTAATGAAGTGACTTCTGGTGGGTGCCCGGATAGCTTCAGGATGGGGCTGGTCCCAGAAAGACCAAGCTCTGATTAGAAGCTTGGAATTTTCAGTCTCATCCCCCTTTCTCCAGGGAGGGGAGAGAGGCTGAAGATGGAGTTAATCATCTATTCTGCTTACATGATGAAGTTTCCATAAAAATCCCTTGGTTTGGGGTTCAGAGAGCTTCTGGGTGGGCGAACATATTTACTTGCTGAGAGGGCGGTGCACACCAACTCCAGAGACAGGAGCCCCTGCATTTGGGACCCTTCTGGACCTTGCCCTATACATCACTTTATCTGGCTCTTAATTCATATTCTTTACTGTCCTTTATAATAAACCATAAGTGTTTCCCTGAGTTCTGTGAGCCAGTCTAGCCAATTATCAAACCCCGTGAGATGGTCATGGGAACCCTGATTTGTAGCCAATCAGAAGTACAGGGTGACACTCTGGGACTTGTGATGGGCATCTGAAGTCAGGGGTGGGCAATCTTGTGGGAACTGAGCCCTTAACGTGCAGGGGTGAATAGTGTCAGAATTGAGTTACACTATAGGACGTCTGGCTGGTGGTGGAGAATTGCCCGGGGTGTGGAAAACCCTCATACCTGGTGTCAGAGGGAAACGTGGCAGTGGTGCGGGAGGAAAGGAGAAACATGGGAGTGTTTTCTTTATACAACCACCTTTTATGTACCCATTCATCCATTGATGGACATTTGGGTTGAATCCATTTTTTTTTTTTTTTTTTGCTACTGTGAATAATGCTGTTACGGACATTGGAATGTACAAATATCTGCTCAAGTCCCTGCCTCCAATTCTTTTGTGTATATATATATATATATATATATATATATACTCAGAAGAATCGTTAGATCATATGGTCACTCTATGTTTAATTTTTTGAGGAACTACCATTGTCTTTTCCACATGGCTACACTATTTACTATTCCCACCAGCAAGGTACAGGGTTTCCAAGTCCTCTACATCCGTGCCAACATCTGTTTTCTATTTTGTTCTTGTGGCTCAGTTTGATTTTTGAAATAGCCATGCTAATGGGCATGCATTGTATCTCATTGCGGTTTTGACTTGCATTTCCCTGATGATGCTAATGTGAGCATCTTTTCACGTGCCTGTTGGCCACCTGTATATCTTCTTTGAAGAAATGTCAACTCAACATCTTTGCCCATTTTTTAAATTGGATTTTTTAAAATTTTTTGTACTTGAGTTTTCCTATATTCTGGATGTTAATCCTTTATCAGATATGGGATTTGCAAATATTTCCTCTCATTTTGTGGGAGAAAAAGACTCTATTGAGTGAACAAGAGTTTTTAGAGTCCAATGCGTCTATTTTTTTTTGTCACTTGTACCTTTAGTGTCATGTCCAAGAAACCATCGCTAAATCCAGTGTCACGAAGTTTTTTCTCTCTGTTTTCTTCTGAATTTTATTTCTCCCTTACATCTAGGTCTTTGGCCCCTTCTGAGTTCATTTTTGTATATGGTATAAGATAAGGGTCCAGCATCACTCTTTTGCATGTGGATAATACAGTTTCCCCAGCATCATTTGTTGAAAAGACTTTCCTTTCCCCATTGAATGGTGTCGGCACTTCATCAGAAAGTATTTGACTGTTTATGCAAGGGTTTATTTCTGGGCTCTCCATTCTATTCCATTGGCCCCTATGTCTGCTTCATACCTGGGTGGCTCAGTCAGTTAAGCATCTGACTTGAGCTCAGATCATGATCTCACCGTTCCAAAGTTCAAGCCCTGGGTCAGCCTCTGTGCTGACAACTCAGAGCCTGGAGGCTGCTTCCGATTCTGTATCTCCCTCTCTGTCTCTGCCCCTCCCCCATTCGTGCTCTGTCTATCTTTCAAAAATAAATAAACATTTTTAAATTATGCTGAGTGAAATAAGTCAGGCAGAGAAGGACAGATACTATATGTTTGCACGTATAGGAGGATTAGGAGGAACTTAACGGAGGACCATGGGGGAGAAGAAGGGGAAAAATAGTGGGGGAGAGGGAGGGAGGCAAACCATGAGAGACTCTTGAATGCTGAGAACAAACTGAGGGCTGATGGGGGTGGGGAGAGGGGAAGGGGGTGATGGGCATGGAGGAGGGCACTTGTGGGAATGAGCACTGGGTGTTATATGGAAACCAATTTGACAATAAACTATTTAAAAAATACAGCAAAGATATGCCAAGAATAGGGAACACTATGATATGCTAACTGTTCTTTTAGTACCAGCAATATTCCCTTACGGTGGTTTATTCAGAAGAAGTGAGGAAATGATTTTGTAGATAAGTGTGTCTCATTCTGATATTAGATAATTACCAACACATTCACTTATGATTACTTTTTCTTCAAAAGAGATAAACACATTACAAAATAAGCACCTTATACTATGGAAAACAATAAAATCCTCCATGATCATAAAAAAAATTTTTTAAAGGATGGTTTTGCCAGGTATGGGATACTTGGTTGATAGTTTTTTTTCTTTCAATTCTTTGAACATATCACTTGGTCAGATATTTAACCTTTCTGGGCCTCCATTTCTTTCTTTTTTTTTTAATGTTTTTTATTTATTTCTGAGAGAGAGAGAGAGACAGCGTGAGCAGGGGAGGGTCAGAGAGAGAGGGAGACATAGAATCTGAAGACAGGCTCCAGGCTCTGAGCTGTCAGCACAGAGCCTGATGCGGGGCTCTAACCCACTAACTGTGAGATCATGACCTGAGCCGAAGTCGGACACTTAACCGACTGAGCCACCCAGGTGCCCCTCTGGGCCTCCATTTCTGCCTACCTCAAATCATAATAATAATACCTACTTGATTTTTTTATCAGTGAGGATTAAATAAGAAAATATAGGCAAAACACATAGGCCAGTGTTGGCGACTGGTAGGTACCAATCATGGCAGGTATAATCATACTTTCAGAGGAGGAAATTGAGGCCCAGAGTCCTGACTTGCCCCAGGTCACACAGCCAATGGGGAGGAAGGAACTGAGGCTCGAATGGGGTCTTCCATGGGGTCGTCTGCCCGTCATCTCCCCACTGCCTTGGAGGCCCCACGTTATCTAATGAGCATTCCTGATTTTGCAGGGCCTGCCCATCCTGGACAATGCTGCTTCCCCTGTGCACCTACTTCCTCTGGCTATCCACCAGTGACCTCTGGACTGTCCAGGCTAAGGACCCGGATACTGATGTGAGCACAAGGAGCCCTCAACGGGACTTGGCTCCAAATAATGTTGACTTTGCCTTTACCCTGTATAGGCATCTGGTGGCTCCAGCCCCTGACAAGAATGTCTTCATCTCTCCTGTAAGCATCTCCATGGCCTTAGCTATGCTGTCTCTGGGCGCCCGTGGCCTCACACGGGTCCAGCTTCTCCAAGGCCTAGGCTTCAACCTCACCAAGACATCTGAAGCTGAGATCCACCAGGGCTTTCAGCACCTCCGCCATCTCCGCGGGGAGTCAGACGCCACACTGGAGATGGCTATGGGTAATGCCTTGTTCCTTGACCGCAGCCTGGATCTTCTGGAGTCATTCTCAGCAGTCGCCAAGCACTACTATGACTTGGAGGCCCTGGCTACGGATTTCGAGGACTGGGCTGGAGCCAGGAGACAAATCAATGAGCATATCAAAAATAAGACCTATGGGAAAATTGTGAACTTGTTACCGACACTGGACAGTCCAGCCTCACTCATCCTGGTCAACTACATCTTCTTCAAAGGTACTCCCTCCACCCGCCCATCCCGTTGCCAAGAACAGTAAGAGCCATCAAAACCCAGGGTGCATTCTTGGGCAAAATCTTGGATTTTACAAAGCACATTTTCACCTGTGAATCCCCATCTTCACCATAATCCTCTTAGGAAAGTAGAATGATATCATCTTACAAATGTTCAAACTGACACCTAGAAGAATTGAGCTACTCACCCAAGTTCTTATAGGTTCATTTGAGGTCCAAACACATAATCATGAAAGTCTGACCGTCCCATGGTCTACAAATGTTGGCTGAGTGCTAGCTGTGAGTCAGGCACTGGGCCAGGGGCTGGAAGCATGGCCAGACACAGCCCTTGCCCCCAGGAACTCCCCAGATGGCCCCAGGCCACACACTTCCCCAGAACTCACAGCCAGCTCTGATCAAGCGCCGTGTCAGCCAAACTTCAGCTCCTCCTCACCAATCTGGAGCAGGGGTTCCAAAGTTCTTGTGCATAAACATCATCATGGGCACTTGTTAAAGTTATAGATTCCAGAGCCCAAGCCAGACCTACTGAAGCAAAACTGTTAGAAGGAAGTCCCAGAATTTGCATTTTTAACAAGGCCCTCTCCCCCAGTCGTTTTTATGATCAGATAATTTGGGAATACATTATTCTTTTTTTTAGTGTTTATTTATTTTTGAGAGAAAGAGAGAAAGAAAGAGAGAGAGAGAGTGGGGAAGGGGCAGAGAGAAAGGGAGACACAGAACCCGAAGCAGGCTCCAGGCTCTGAGCTGTCAGCCCAGAATCCAACATGGGGCTTTAACTCACGAACCGTGAGATCATGACCTGAGCTGAAGTTGGACGCTTAACTGACTGAGCCACCCAGGCACCCCAAGGGATATATTATTCTTGAGAATACAATCTACAATCCTTAGTCTACAGCAGTGGTTCTTAAACCAGGGTAATCTCCACCTCCTCCTTCTACCCTCAGGGACACTTGGCAATGTCTGGAGACATTTTGGGTTGGTACAACAGAGGATGGTGTGCGGTGTGTTCCTAGCATCTAGTAGGTAGAGGCCAGAGAGGCTGCCAAGCCTCCTACAATGCACAGGACAGCCCCCACAAATGGTATCTGCCCAGAATGGCTATCATCCCAAGGCTGAGAACCCGGGCCTAGAGCCATCTGCTTCTCTGTCCTCTCCAGCCTCACATCCCAGCATTTTCCCTTTTCCAACTTCCAACACACAGCACGCTCACACACACATACACACTATGTGCATGAGCACTTGTGTACACACATGTACACACACACATGTACACACGGGTGTGAGGTAGTATCTCATGTGGTTTTGACTGATTTCCTGATAATGAGGGATGTTGAGCACCTTTTCGTGTACCTGTTGACCATTCATATGTCTTCAGTGGGAAAATAGCTATTCAAGTCCTCTTCCCATTTTTCAGTTGAATTATTTGCTCTTTGCTATCGAGGTATATGAGCTCCTTATACATTTTGGATAGTAGTCCCTACCCAATATGCAGTCTGCAAATGTTTTCTTCCATTCTATAGGCCGCCTTTCATTTTGTTGATCGTATCTTTTGCTGTGCAGAAGCTTTTTAGTTGAGGAGCACCTGGGTGGCTCAGTCGGTTAAGCGTCTGACTTCGGCTCAGGTCAGATCTCACGGCTCATGGGTTCGAGCCCCGTGTTGGGCTCTGTGCTGACACCTCAAAGCCTGGAGCCTGCTTCGGATTCTATGTCTCCCTCTCTCTCTCTGCCCCTCCCCCACTCATGCTCTGTCTCTCTCTGTCTCAAAAATAAACTATAAAAATTTTTTTTAAAAAATAAGAAGCTTTTTAGTTGGATATGTTCCTCTTGTGTATTTCTCCTTTGTTGTTTGCACTTTTGGAGGCATATCCAAAAAATCATCACCAAAAGCAATGTCAAGGAGTTTCTTTTTCCCTATGTTTTCTGGCTTTGTGGTTTTAGATTTTTTTTTTTTAAGTTTATTTATTTTGAGAGGGAGGGGCAGAGAGAGAGAATCCTAAGCAGGCTCTGCACTGTCAGCACAGAGCCTGTTGTGGGGCTCAAACTCACGAACCGTGAGACCATTACCTGAGCCGAAGTCAAGAGTCAGATGCTTAATTGACTGAGCCACCCAGGCACCCTATGTTTCAGGTCTTATGTTTAAGTCTTTGAGTTAACTTTTTCAAGTGGTGTTAAGATGCTGGTCCAGCTTCACTCTTTTGCATGAATATCTAGTTTTCCTAACACCATTTATTACTTTTCTTAATGCTTCTTTTTGAGACGGGGGAGAGGCAGAGAAAGAGGGAGACACAGAATCCGAAGCAGGCTCCAGGCTCCGAGCTGTCAGCACAGAGCCCGACGCGGGGCTCAAACTCACAAACCATGAGATCTGACCTGAGCCGAAGTCGGACGCTTAACCGACTGAGCCACCCAGGTGCCCCCCCAACACCATTTATTGAAGAGACCATCTTTTTCCATTGAGTTATCTTGGCTCCCTTGTCAAATATCAGTTGTCCCAGGCACAAGGCTCATTGCTTGGTTTTCAATTCTATTCCATTGGTCTGTGTGTCTGTCTTTATGCCTACTGGCATACCCCTTTGATTACTAGTTTTATAATATAGTTTGGAATCAGGAGGCATGATGCCTCCAGCTTTGCTCTTTCTCAGGATTGCTTGGGATCTCCAGGGTCTTTCGTGTTTCCATCCAAAAGGCAGCGTTCTCTACACTCAACCGTGGGAGGGTCCAGGACTCTGGGGATGTTCGCCCAGAAATGTTTCCGAGTGCTCCCACAAACTCCACAGGCCATCTCTCCCACAGACTGTGTGCTCCTGCATGGTATCCTTGCCTCTTTGGAGGCCCCAGGGCCTTTGCACAGTGCTTGGCATGTGGAAGGAGCTCCATAGTGATTGCATAGAGAT
Source organism: Hyaena hyaena (assembly GCF_003009895.1). NCBI lineage: Eukaryota > Metazoa > Chordata > Mammalia > Carnivora > Hyaenidae > Hyaena > Hyaena hyaena. The sequence continues at coordinate 170,562 of NW_024081125.1, read as the reverse complement.
TCTGCCAACACTACCTTGGAAGAAAAGCACAGTAAACCCAGGTCCGAGGAGGGTGCTCCGGGGGCTGAGAGGGGGCTTTGGGACAGGCACTGGCAGGTCATTTGGTGGCACCACCTGGCAGTTTCTCAGTGTTCTCATAATCGCAGTGGGGCTGAGCTGATGGAAAACAGTAGTTCCCGGTGAAAAGATCCGAGCGGCTTTGGAGATCTGAATGCAGGAGCAGTTGGTGATGGGCGTGTGCTGCCTTGTACACAGACTTTCCGCAACAGCCAAACTAGGAGGCAAGCCCCCTTTAAGCCGGGGCTCCCCTAACATGTTTCCAGAAGGCCAGCATAATCAATGGCCATGAATAAGATGCATAGTTATCATCACTAAACTTAGGGCACGTAACGTGTCCCTGGCACATTCCTTACTTACTGGACTCTCTTGACAGCTTGTTTGTTTGTTTGTTTGTTTTTTTAAGACCATTAAAATTATTGTTAAAAGTTTTTTCCTCAGGAATCATCCTTGCTCTCCCCAGGTCGCCCCCATAAATTCTTAAGTTTCCTGACTGTGAGTTCTCATGGCCCGAGAATTTTCAAGAAGGAATTCCCTAAAGTAGAGGTTAGACGCCATTCTGTATTTTGTTTTGTGCCAAACCAGATACGTTATGCTGGCTTCTAGAGCAGGAATACTCAATAAAAAGCAAACTTTTAAGGATGAAACACCTAACACTGAAAAAATTAACTTTTTTTTTTTTTTTTTTGCTAGAAGTTGGGCAGGTAAAAGCCACCACTTAATAAGTGTGTCACCGCCGTCAGTGCGGGGGATCCCAGGCCTCCTCTGGAGGATGGTTTGAGGGCCCTCAAATGATCCCACTCGCTGTGAGACAGCCAGACTGGCTTTAGTCAGGCATCGGGGAGGGACAGACAGAGGCTCCAGGCTCCACATCCTCACAGCCCTTTCCCTACATCCACCCACCTCTCCCTTCTGCCGCCCTTAGCAGCCCTTACAGGGGGTTGAGGCTGAACCAAGCGAGAGTTCTGGTCTTGTGATCCATAGATCCTGCAGGCAGTAGGGTGAAGGGTCTGCCCGCAGCTCTGCTCTGGCAGGCAGCCTCCAGACAGCCTCAGTTTGGGAAACAGACATTTCGCAAGGTCTCCAGGGCTTGAGGCCAAAGGCATCCAAGATACTGGGGACCCCCTGGACACAGCGTCCCCAGTCATCCCCAGACCTGGGGAATCCTAACCTCAGGCACCGGGGACCCTGGCGAGATGAACCCATGTCTTTACATATCTGGAGTTCTGTCACCTGTGAGAGGACTCCCAGCTGCTTGGAATGAGCCCAGAAGGGTCGAGGGGGCTCAGCAGACAGGTGTCACCATCAGGCAGGCTTTGACTCTCAGGAGCAATTTTCTTTCCCTGGAGAGTTGACCTGTAGTGGAAAATCTGGAATGTGAAGCTAGTGAGCTCCCCATCACGAGGCAGGCAGAGAGGCTATGGGATGCCATTGTGGAAGACGGTAGAGGGATTCTAGTCCAGCTGCTGGTGCAAGCCTGTGACCTCGAGGGCATCTTCTCGTCCTGACTCTGCCCGCAGGAAATGCGCTTTGGCCCTCGGGGCCACACAGGAGGTGAGGAGCCTCCCTCGGGGAGTGGACACAACCCACCAGGCAGCCGGGTACCTGCTGGAAGTCTGTGACAGATGTCAAGGCGTGGGGATGGAATGGGTGGTCCGTTTCCCCAAACCTCCTCCACCCCTGACCTTGAATTCACAGCCTAAGGTCCATTCGGCCCCATTTTCAGAGCCCCCCAACCCAGGATCCACTCCAGACTTGGGAGACTGGGCCGAGGCAGACATCTCTACCCACAAATCCAAGGGCCAGCGTTCTTTGTCTCCCCTCCTTCTGTTTTTAGAAGCTCAGAAACAGAGCAAATCCTCAAGTCACGCCAAGAAGTAGAGAGTACGACAGGCTCGAAAGTGCTAGGGATTTGGTCCCTTACCAGGATGCTCCAGCCTCCAGGATGGGGGCTGTGACGCCTGCTTAGCCCTCTGCTGCCATCCCCTCAAATGGGCCTGTCTCCTGCCCTCCCCCTCCCTCCTTTCCCAGGCACATGGGCACACCCCTTCGACCCAGAAAGCACGAGGGAGGAGAACTTCTATGTGAACAAGAGCACCGTGGTCAAAGTGCCCATGATGTCCCAGTTGGGCACCGTCAAGTACCTGAAAGATTCTGAGCTCCCCTGCCAGCTGGTGCAGTTGGACTACCTGGGCAACGGGACCGTCTTCTTCATCCTCCCAGACGAGGGGGAGATGGACACGGTCATCGCCGCACTGAGCAGGGACACCATTCAGAGGTGGTCTGAGTCCCTGACCATCAGGTAAGCCCTCGCCCTCCCCCTAGACTCACCCTCCAGGGCTCACTGCTTTCTGGCATGCTGGGTCCCCAAAGGCCTGACCGGGAGGTGATACCTGTTTATCCATCTGTCGGTTGACACTGAGATACTTTGGGGCAGTCCGCAAAGTGAGGTCCCCTGTCCCTGGGAGGCTAATAGCCACCAGCTGCGTGATCACATCTTTGCATCGTTGGCTTAAACTGAGTTCACCAACTCCCCCCCTCCCCACCCGCCAGGCCCCTTGCTTATCCATTTTTATTCTCTTGCTTCCCTGAAGTCAAGCACGGTTAAGACTCCTGAGGGACCCCATAAGAAATACACCAAAATGACTGTTATCTTCATCACGGAACCAACACAAAATGTATGAGTGGTTCCTAAGTCACTCAGGGATGTAGCCCTTCTTTAATCATTAGATAAGAAAGGAAGGACATAAGTAGGTAATAATGAAGGAAGGGAAAGGAGTCAGGGGTGTATATGCTGATGGGCCCAGTAGGAAGGGGGGTGGGAGAGCCAGCCAATGCACGCCCAACCATATGCCCAAAGAAACGAATTCTCCTCAAATGATATTTGCAATCCAAGAATTTTGCAGGCAGAAAATCCAGAAGGAAGTTCCGCTACTTTAATATATGTGCAGGGTTTGCGTTTTATGGTTTCAAGTTATTTTCATTTTGACTTGTAGCCTCAGAGAGCCGCTCAGTGCTGGCGCTGCTGGAGAGCTTGGTCCCACTCGGCGAGGGGCCAGGGAGGTGCCTGGGGTCGGGCCCCCTCCAGCGGGGAAGAGCGGGTGGTCAGCTCTGTGGTTCCCAGAGGTCCCCCAGAGCTGTGTGGGGCCCCAGAGGTGTCCTTAGTCCTGGGCCCGTCGCACCTGACCTTTTGCATGGCCACGGGTGGGAAGGGGGTGGGTACCGGCAAGAGTGAGCCTGTGCTTGGGCAAGGAAAGGTTCCCTTGCTGTCTCCTCACCATGCAAATTGCTCTCCCCCCCCCGCCCCCACCCCCACCCTCACCCTTCCAAGGAAGCCTGGCATTCAGGTACAGCGCCACCAGGTGGTGATTATGCACCGTGCAGCAAGCAAATTCTGGCTCCTATTCTGTTGAAAACAATAAGGATAATCTTTCTTTTTACACCGAAAACAATTTCTTCACTAAAACACTTCAGCTTAAAAAACATTAATCAAAAACACATACCATTTTCTTCTAGATTTTTTTTTTTTGAAACAAACATCCAGGGCAGATATTTGATTGGGCTTGAATTCTCTACTCCACATGATGCCCTAGGGTCATGCCAGAAGTCAGCCCCTAGAGTTCCTCACCTCTAGGCTTGTGTCACCCACTCTCCCACCTCACCCCTCCAAGAGTCACCTCACCCCTCCCTTGAGCAGCACCCCTCAGGGCCCAGCTATTTCCTACTTCCTATGGAAGCCATATTGCCCCCACGCAGAGCTTTTGAGAGCCCTCTCTCCATCTCTCTTCCTTGCCCCTCCTCCCTCTGCCCTCTTCCCTCCCTGTCTTTCTCTCCCTCCCTCCTCTCTCCCTCCTCCCTCTGCTCCCTCTGCCCTCTCTCTCTCTTCTCCCTTTCTCTCTCTCTCTTCTCCCTTTCTCTCTCTTCCCCTTCTGCCTCCCTCCTCCCTCTGCCCTCCTCCCTCCCTTTCTCTCTCTCTTTTCCCCTCCTTCCATCCCCCTCCTCCCATGAGGCAATGGGGCTCTGAGGCTTCTAGTCCCGGCCTCTTCACAATTCTGCTACTTCCCAGTGGTGTGACTTTGGGGAAATTTCTCAGCTTCTCTTGAGTTTAGTTCTCTCCGTCTGGAAACTGAAGATGTTGACTCCAACTTCCTAAGGTTGCATGTGTGCATGTGTGCGTGCGTGTGTGTGTGTGTGTGTGTGTGTGCATGTGAGATGCAAATACAGAAGCTAAAAGACGTCCGCCAGGCGTCTGGTACAGGCCACTCTCCCCACTGCCAGTTGGTCCCCCTGTAGGGGAGAAGTGCCCTCGCGCCTTGTCTCTGCCGTGTCAGTGAGGGCAGGCGGACTGGGCTAGAGCCACACGGCATTAGTGACGAGGCTGGGGTAGGACCAGGCTCCCAGGGGCTCCCCCTCCTCCCCTTCTGCTGATGTCCAGATAAACCGCCTGCAGAATCCGCTCAGAGAAAGAGCTGAGAAGAAAAGATTTAGCAATCGGGAGGCCCAGAGAGGAAGCTCGCGTGTGATGGGCGCGGGGGGGGGAGACAAAGCCCGCCTCTTGTTCTGTCCCTTCTCTTTCTCCCCAGAAAGCGTGTCCAGCTGGGGGGCAGGGGCTGGAGGGATCACAGGGGAAATGGAAAGGAAGTCTAACCCCATCGGCTTACCCCCCCCCCCAACCCGAGCAGCTACATGGACCTACACATCCCGAAGTTGTCCATCTCCGGAGTCTACGACCTCAGGGCCATCCTGGCGGACATGGGCATCGCAGACTTGGTCAACAACAGGGCAGATTTCTCTGGCATCACCCAAGAGGCCCAGCTGAAGGTGTCAAAGGTAAATGTCCCTGGAGCCCATCTCTTTTCCTCCCAAAATGCACAGCACAAATAATAATAAGCAACATGGAGCCCATTCACAAAAAGGTCGCTAAGCCCCAGGTGGAGAGCCCCGGGTCTTGTCCACGCCCCTACTTTTATTTACAAAAGGGTAAACAGAGGCTCAGCAGGGAAATGTGATGTTTCCAAGGTTACACAGGAGCTAGTGACAAGGTGGGGAGGGGTCACAGCACAGGCATGCGCCCCTTCTGCCAGGCCACCCAGAGAGGGGCAGCGTGGAAAACCAAGTGGTCATGGCAGGACTGGGGGCGGCCCGGACTCAAAAGGAACCAGGAAAATGAGAAATGCCTGAATGAAATCACATCAGCCCATCTACCCGTTACATTCCTCACCCTTCGTTCTTCAGCCCTGTGTTCTATTAGTCACTCAGTCAGGATGTGAGGATTGAACACCCGTTCTGTGCCCCAAACTTCTAGGCATGGGGTATCCCTGCTCTCATGGGATCTCACAGTCCTGTGGGTGACAAAATAAGACAGGGGACAGGAGAAAGAGCTAGTGGCAGACCCCCACCCCACCAAGCACACAGATTTGGAGCACACAGTATGTGCTCAATAAAATGCATGGTGTGTGAGTCAGACACACCACCTCCTTATAAGATGAGCGTTATTCCATTTTCTCAGAGGAGGGGCCCCTCTGGCTTGGGAAAAGTAGAAAACCTCCCATGGCCACCGAGCTCCTAAATAACAGGGTGACATTTGGCCCAGGGTCTATTCGACTCAAAACCTCATTTCCCAAGACCAAGTGCAGGGCTCCCTAGCCCAGCTCGGCTTCTTCCTAGCCACGGGTGCCCATTTACAGAGCTTCTCCGAGCAGCCGAGCAGCCGGGTCCTCGCTGCACAGCCAGTGAGAGGCCCCGCCCCCTCGGATGTTGTTAATTAGCCAGCTCTGAGCCACAGAAGGCTCTTGATGTGAGCCACTCCAGCATTTTGCTGATTTCAGAAATCCTCCCTGATTTGGGTCACAATGAGAGAGAGTTCAAGAGTCCCTTTTCCATCCTGGGCAGGCCCAAGCACCCTGCACAAATTGGACCCTAGTATGTGACGACTGGGGTGGAAAAGGAGGGAGGGCCCCTCGCCCAGGACCCAGGAAGGAGTGCCTGATATGGACTCTGCAGTCGTACCACGAGACCTCTAATCTCCCTGCAACAGGCTCCACCCATTCACGTTCTAGGGAAGAAGTCTAGGTGGGACCTGGGTTTCGGAGGTGGACAGACATTGGCTCTAATCCTGGGGCTGCCACTTAGAATGGGAGCCGGGAAGTGACCCTCTCTGAGAGTCAGCTTTGGGGGGCTGGGAGGGTTTGAAGGGAGGAGGTGTGGAAAGCCCCCAATACACAGCAGGTGCTCAGGCCCCGAATTCCACTCTCCTTGCCCTCCCTGACAGGTGGTCCATAAGGCTGTGCTGCACCTGGATGAGAAGGGCCCGAAGGCAGCTGCCCCCTCCAGGGTCATGCTGAAGGCGGCATCGGAGCCTCTTGCCGTCCATTTCAACCAGCCCTTCATTGTCATGATCTTTGACCACTTCACGTGGAGCAGCCTTTTCCTGGGCAGGGTCATGAATCCAACCTAACAGGGCGCCCCTAAGGGCCCCAGGACCAGCTGACTCTGCGCACCAGGGACCCCATGGAAACACCCTGGGGAGGGGGAGGGTCCCCCCAGTCTTCCCCAGGCTCTTCTAAACTGGGGCAGTTGACAAACATAATGAAATATTGTGTCTCTGTACTTTCCTGACTTTGATCATTGCGCTCTGGCTATGTAACGTGCAGCAGCTGGGTGAAAAGCATATGAAAACGCTACTGTTTTTGTAAACTTGTGTAAGTTTGAAATTATTTCTAAAAAAGAAGAAATCATGTGAGCCAAAACACAACAGAAGACATCTTTCAAGTACTTTCAATCGGTTAAAGGTCCAACTCTTGATATCAGCTCAGGTCATGATCTCATGGACATGGGATCAAACCCCGAATTCCCTGTTTGGGATTCTCTCTCTCTTTCCCACTCTCTCTGCCACTTCCCGGCTCAGGATCTCTCTTTCTCTCTCAAAATAAATAAATAAACTTTAAAAAAGAAGCAAAGCAAAACAAAACAATCTTTCAAAAATGAAGGCAAAATCAAGACTTTTGTAGAGAAACAAAAGCTGAGAAAGTTCATCACCTTCACTAAGAAAATTTTTAAGTAGTTCTTTAGGCTGAAACAAGATTCTAAATGGAAATTTGGACCCATACAAAAGAATAAAGAGTACTGAACAGGGTAAATATGTGAATACATATAAAATGTTGTTTAAATATCTTTAATATATAATTAACTGTCTAAAGCAAAAATGGTTATTAATTTAATGCTTCAAACTCTAATGCTCACTTTATTATGACTGCAAAAATGGATCTGGACATGATATTAAGCTTTGTCAGTAGAGGGCGCTAGAGAAACGTTGCCAGAGGAAGAGATTTACCTTCTTGTTTGGGGCAAAAAGCATTAAATGAGATAAAAGATAGATAGATGATAGATAGATAGATAGATAGATAGATAGATAGATAGATAGATAGATAGATAGATAGATAAGTGAATGGTGATGATAGATGATGGATGGATGGATGGGTGGGTGGATGGATGGATGGATGGATGGATGGATGGATGGATAGATGGATAGATGAGAGATAGATAGATGATAGATAGATAGCTAACAGATAATAGAAGACAGATAGATAGCTGGACAGATGACTGATGATAGATGACATATGGATAGATAAGCATATATCTTGAGAAATAAGAATTGAAGTATACTTCCTTAAATATACATATTTATACCTTCCATATGTATATGGACCTGAATCCTAAAGCCATCATCTTAATAAGAAAACACTAAAGGGGCACCTGGGTGGCTCAGTCAGTTGAGTGACCAACTTTAGCTGAGTTCAAGCCCAACATCAGTGTCACTGCTGTCAGCCTGTATATATTTTGGAGGGTTAATTAAACAAGAAGAAAGGTGCACATATGGAATGGGAGAAGCAGAAAGAAGCCTGTGGGATAGGGTATGAATTGGAGGTATAAACCCATGGTTTCCAGTATATTTCTAATATCTTTGTATACCTGGGACAATTTGAACATCTAAATAAATCCACACATGCATATACCTACATATATCATAAGACCAATAATGCATTAAATAACACTGAGTCCACGAATCTATTCTAAGAATGCTAATAAATATGAAAGGGATCATGGATTTAGATTACCATCCTAAAAACTCATTCAGGCCAGCGTGTTCAATGGATACACATCTGGGGGCAAGAGGAGTTTGGTGAAAGAGCAGGGTATTTAAATTTGTTTCAGAGTATCTCATCACAAATCACTTATTGTAGAAGGAGACATGGTAGGTAGATATTGGAGAAACGGACACCACCTTAACCAAGTTATAAAAATAAATGTTGCCAATTAGAGAGCAAAGACAGCAGGTGCCTCTGGATGAGATATTCTGAGAAGGACCCAACACTTTTTTTTTATATTCCTGCCACCAAAAATGTCTAATCAGAGGCCGATCAAGGGGCTACGTAAACCAACCCAAACTGAGAACCAATAAAATAGCCAAACGGAGCCTTTCAAAATGTCAACAGAATGAAAGGCACAGAAAGAGCTGAAGAACACTGTCCCAGATTTAAGGAGACTGAGGTGACATGGCACCAAACGCCGCAGACAGCCCTTGATGGGCTCCTCTACTAAAAATAAAAATGTCACAAAGGACGTTAGTGGAGCACTTGACAAAATTGGAGTATGATGGTAGCTTCAAGTATTGTAATAATATTAAGTTTTTTGGATTTGATCATTTGTTACCATTTACATTAGACAACAATCTTCTTCTCGGGGACACCTAACCATTTCAATGGTTCAGTATAAGACAATGAAGTTGGAGCACCTGCAGATATAGACAGACAGAGGAGAGAACTGTAAAACATACGTGGAAAATGTTTAAAAATTAGTGATTCTGGGTGAGGGGTTATATAAGTGCTATATAACTTTGCAGCTATTCTTGCCATTTTACTGTAAATTTGAAATTACTGAAAATACTTTTTTAAATTAAAAACTGAAATAAATAAGTAATGTCCAGCAAGAGAAAAGAAAAATAGGGAAAGGATATAACCAGACAGATTACAGTCAAGAACAAGTGTGTGCACACATACGTGGTGTGTGTGTATGTGTGTGTATGCACAGGTGCGCACAGGGGTGGGGGGTGGAGAGGAGCCAGATTTATGATAAGCACCTAGAAGTATCCCACTTATAGACAGTGCAGCCCCCAAAGCACCTAAAGGCTCCTTCCTGCCACAGGCCAGAGCCCAGCCCTGTGGCCCCATGTCCTGGGAGCTGAAGGCTGGACCGGAAGCCACGTGGTTGGATGGGTGGCTTCCAGCCGCCCTGGGGAGGCTGCTCTTTGGGGTCCTGAGCCTGCATTTCTACTTGAGTGAGCTCCCTCAAGGTTATTCCGTAACTAGGCAACCATTCCTCCCCAACTCCCACCCCCACCTTGGCACGTAGCCCTTGGAACCCTCAACAGGCTAGCCGTCCATCCCTCTGCCCCAGGCCGAGCCATACACAAGCTGACGGCAGTTCGCAGGCTCCGGGCCGAGCACTTGTCACACACATCCCATGTACTCTTACAACAACCTGCCCATGGAGCAAGTCCTGTTATCTCCATTTTAACACGTGCGCCTGTTTGCATAGCTGGCAAGATCCTGTGTTTGACTCCCGTCTGTCTCCCAAGTATGTGTGCTTAATAATGAAAGTAAACCCTATTCCTGAAGGGATATGCCAGGTGGGGAGGCCTGCCTTAGTCCAGACTGGGCCCTGGCTGGGATTTAGCCAGGACGCTGGGACAGGGTCACCTAGAGCTGACAGGTGGGTGCTGATCTGGGGAAACGGGCGTGGGCAGAAGGAGGGTGAAGGAGCGTGGGCTACAAGCATCTGCCCGCCTTCCTGGCACAGGAGAGAAGCTCACGGGCACAGCCGGTGGTGGCTGCTCTAAGCACCGGGTGCAGAAGGAGGCGGAGGCTCAAATGTCAAACGGCACTGAGTGGGGAGGGTTGTTCCCCCACCTCAGCTGGACCTCAGGGTAGCAGCATCACGCACGGACCCTGGAGACCCAGCTCCGCATGGGGACCGGCAGGCTTGGGAGCATCTACAGATGGCACTTTAGCACCTGCACCCGTTTCTATGGTGGCACAGCAGCTGTGGGGTGCTGGGGCACCAAACGCAAGAGACCCCTAACAACGGGAGACGTCACTGAAGGCAGACCGGGTGGTGAGCGGGGAGCAGCCCCAGGCAGACATCACAGCACAAAATGACAGTTGATAAACTCACACGACACATCACTGGGGAGAGACCTGGGACTATAGCTGCCCTCGGGCAGGTGGGGTCAGAACTGATGAAATGTGGGTGGTCTCTGTCCGTGGCTGCAAAAGCCTCTGCGGAAGAATCCCACCACCCATCTGCCCTTCCTTCTCCCCTCTCCAACTTTGTTCTGGTCCCTAATGGAAAAACTTCTTTTTATTTCCATTCACAACCTAAAATCTATTATTTCCAACTTAGAAAATAAATAATAGGGCTTCCAGAATCAGATTACTAAAGCCCACCTCTGATCTTACCTCTCCCTTGCTCTAGAACCTTCCGTGGCTCCCTGGTGCTCCCTGCCCCCAGATCACCACACTCTAAGAGAAAAAGGATCTTTCTTCCTCTAATTGCCTGTCTGCTAGATCCTGCCTTCCTTGGGCATCCAGTTCAAATCTTACCGCCTGCACACAGTCTCGGAGTAGCTTGAGTCCTTCCGGAGTAGGACTATTTTCTTAGTTACCATGTGTTGTCACAAAAGGTGGCTGTGCTTCAAGTCAGAGGCCTAGGAGACACAGCGCTGCCTTCGGAGCCAGAAGTCTAGATTCAAATCCCAGGCTCTGTGCTCTTGAGCAAGTTCACTGACCCTTCTGAGTATATGTTTCATTATGCCCTATAAGGAAAATGTATCATTTCTCTCCTATTCCAAGGTTCTTTTGATTTCGCCAAAGAAAAGGCCCATCTCAGGGAGAGCTTGTTCTTCAGTCGAGCGAGTTAGGCTGATGCGGGTGCTAACCGAACTCCTAGTTACCGAGAAGTGGCTCGCACATCTGACCACTGGCTTGAAGCGCATGGCTTCTTAGGGCATCGCTAAGCGCCTTGCCTGAGCCATTAGCTTTGCAGGGCTGGGGACAGACGGGGTCAATCTGCAATCTTGTTCGGTGTCGCCCAGCCGGGTGAGGCAGGCCAGACGATCTGGAGTGGAAGGCAGAAGGGGATGAGGGAGAGAAGCAGGGTGATGTGCGGTGGGACCCTTGCCCGGTGCGCATGCGCGTCGCAAGGACTGGGGAAGCCACGTCTACCTCGTGCTACCCTCCCTCCCCAAGCTCTGCTCTTGACCTGATCTACGCTCGACAACCTCATCTCTCACTGCTTTCCTGAAGCCTGATTATGCCAATAACCGGCCTGCCTTATTTTTCAGACATTTAGCGCTTTGGGTACCAGGATGAGTTGCTTTTCAAGCCCCCTTGCCCTGGCCCTGCGGGGTGACTTCCTGCCCAAGGGAGCTCAGGAAAGGTGCTGTCTCCTCCGCATTTCCTCATCACCAGGGGCCTTCCTGACAGGGCCCTGTCTCTACAGAGCCCACGGCAAGCTGGGAGTGGGCAGGCTGACCCACTGGGTCCGCTCCGGCTCCAGCCAAGGTCTTAGTGGGCGGGGCCTGCGTTTCCTCCCCTGGAAGGTCCCAACTCCCAGGACTGCATCCGCTTTGAGGTTTATTCTGGCTCTGACGTCATGCAAGGCCTATCACGCATCAGCATTTGCTACCAGGCATCGAGCTCCTCATCCACAACCCCTCGTGTAATCCTCATGGCGGGGAGCCCGTTTTATAGGTCGGAAAACTAAGGCAGAATGAGGTTGGGGAGCTTGGGGCTCCACAGCTGGGAAGGAGCCCAAGCTCGAGAGGGAGGCACTGAGTTTGACCTTCTGGGGGCGGCGCAGGACCCCTGTCCTTGCGGGAGGCACATCTGAGCCGCACTTCCTACGGGCGGGCACTCCCTGTTGTCCACCTCCTTGCTGGTCCTGGGTGCTGCTGAGATAGTCAGAGACCAGAGGTCCCATTCTGGACGTTTTATGGGGGTTGGGGGCAGGGAAGCAAGCATGGAGAGGCTGAGCTGCATTCCCCAGAGGATATAGTAGGGGGGCCCGCATGCTCTTTCCAAAGCATCCCGCTGCCTTCCCTTCTAAAGATCCATTCGGAAATCGTAGCAGGCGTTGTTAGAGTCTCACGGTGGTCAAGTGCAACACAGTGACTTCTACCTGCTCCTGAAGGTCGCCTCGTGAACACCCTGCTCCAGGCATTCGCCCCGCTGGTTTCTCTCAGACCTTTGGCAAACCGGAACTCCCCCCCCCGCCCCCCGTCTGCAGGAAGTAGCCCCCTGTCTGCTGCTGCAAGACAAGGCGGGTGGGAAGGTCAAGGGGGCTCCTGTGCTAAGCCGAGAAGCCCACCTGCACCCCTCACTTTGACCTCATCAGAGAGTCCTCCACGGAGCACGTACTGCCCCAAAGGAACGCCCTAGAAACTTGTCAAAGCACTTTGGTTTTCACAGAGATTTGAGGCAGTGCTATTGGCATTTAGTGCATGAGGGTCAGAGATGCCAGACGTACTGGACCACGCAGGGCCGTCCCTCGCAATGAAGTGGCCCAGGTCCCACCTGACGGATGTCCCACTGCAGGTCCACAGGGGTGAATGACCCTCACAGCTCCCGGATGGTTGATTTCATATAAAAACACCTGTTTCCCCCAAGGCTTTCACTCCCACTGAATTTTCCATGAAGACAACCACCACGTAAATCAGAGGAAGGTTTATATTTTGTAATTTGGAACTTTACCAAGTCTGATTCACGTTGCAGAAAACCGTATGGCGGGGACCGGTGGGGGTGGGTCTTAATCATTCTGCCCCCGCCTCCCACATGGCGCCCAGCCCTGGGTTGGGGATCCAGATGGCCTCCGTGGGAGCCACCGTCGCCTGCCTTCACACGAGGTAATCAGCCCCTGGAGCATCACCGTCCCACGAGGAGCTGGGTGCTATTAGAGCAACACCTTAGGCAGAGAAGCAGAAGCTCACGTGGTGGGATTCTGGTCATATTCTGGGTTGGAGAAGGAAGGAGCTGAGGAACATAGGAAGCCTGTCTCTGTGTCTTTGCTTTTGCAGAAATACCACCACCTCCAAGCAGGATGTTAATCAGCAATAGTCCATTGGAGGACATGCTTTGGAATAGCAAATATCTGCTGCTATCATAGTATTTCTCTGAACGAAGGACCTTCTTAGGCACCAGGGGGCCACTCACTGGTAAGAGCCAGTGGATTAAAGGAGACCTTCACAGGTCCAACCAGCGAGGTATGGGGGAGAGATGTTCTCCTTGGCTCTGGGTGGGTTCCAAGGTGAGGGAGTGGGTGTCCCGGCAGTGCTTAGCCCTCACCCCTAGAATGGATGGGGCAGAAGTGGGTCAGAGGCACGTTACAGACCTGGGGGCCTGCTTTGCAGGATGGTGGCCAGAAGAGGCTCTCAAGGCTTGAGATTTCATGCCCACAACACTCACTGTACAAGCCACACTCAAGTCCTGGCTTTCTTCCCAGGGATCCTGCTGCCTACGGGGCTAGGCTACCCCCTCCAGGGCTGGGCACGGGGGTGCTCCTCAGACACATTCCGGGCTCAGATGTGACAGATGAGTGGTTGATCCTTAATTCTCAGATTCTTTTCTCTTTTTTTTTTTAAATTTTTAACTTATTTTTGGGAGAGAGAGAGTGTGTGAGCAGGGCAGGGGCAGAGAGAGAGGGAGATACAGAATCCGAAGCAGGCTCCAGGCTCTGAGCTGTCCACACGGAGCCTGACACGGGGCTTGAACTCATGAACTGTGAGATCACAAAGCTGAAGTCAGATGCTTAATGGACTAAGCCACCCAGGCGGCCACCTCTCAGATTCTATTGAGGCTGATGCATCCTTGGCATGTTTGATGGCACCCTGGAGCCTGGAGGGGGATGGTGTCCCCTGCATACATTCTGTTCTGTTCAGCTAATGAGCAAAGGCTATTATAGGGGTCTCATGGGACGGTCCAGAAAGCAGCATGCAGGGACACCCCTGTATTCCCAGACTGTTGCCACACTCTGGAGGAGGAGCTTCGAGGTAGGACTTAGCGTTCAGAAGGTGTGACATGAATCGAGATCATTTCCTGATGACTGTCACCAAGAGAAGTGACTGAATTCATGAGTACCCTGCCATGGGGTTCGGTATTAATTTACAAAGAACTGCCAAATACTGTAATATAATGAAGGCCTGAAACTGGAGTACGTTTAGTGCACTATCAGCCCAGCATTTATGATACCGGACCGACCCGCCGGACACAGGCTTGCCATTTAGAATCAGACAGGGTCCCCTAAACACAGACATTTAGGAACAGAGCGGAAGTATTTCACTGCGTAAGGTAGTGATCGTGAGGCCCTGCGTTCTAAGGTGCCATTTAGCATCAGGGAGGAGCCAGGCACTGAGTCCTGGGGCTGCAGGGAGAAGATGCCTGGGATCTTCACTCTGTCCCCTTTGGCAACAGGTGGCCTGGTTCGGAATGGTGGTTTCTGCTGATGTGACTGCGGCCTCCCCGCTCCCAGATGCACTGGGCTGTCCCAGAAGACAGCGAGGGTGCATGCTGGTGACCTCTGGGACCTAGTCCTGCTACTGCCAGCCGGACACCAGGCACGGAGTGCGGAGCAGCCAGGTGGCCCAGCCCTGCCCACAGGGATTCATTCGGACACAAACCATGCCAGGAGCCCGGGAAGGGGTCAGCTAGTGATGGGGGGGGGGGGGCGTGGAGACCCACTTCCCTTGCTCAAAGGGCGGCTCCCCCAGAATGCGTGACCAGGGGCCGTGAGAGCCAGGACACAGCCACAGGCCACCGCGCAGATCCGCTGAGATGGCCCAAGGGGAGCTCAGCCCGGGCCTGCCGCCCGTGAACTGCCAGGTCCCCTGTTCCTGTCCTGGGTGCTCCCGGTACAGTGAAGGGGCCCGGTAACCAGGCCCGGGGCTGGCTGATGCGGTGGGGGAGGCGCAGGATCTGACCCTCACCCAGTTAGGCTGGGGCCAGGCCACCACCCTCTCATCTCCACGCCTGCTGGGAAGAAGTGGGGTGAGCGGGGGCAGCTGGGGCAGGGGGGTGGCCTGAGCTGCCCCAGGGCCTGGCGGGGGTTGGGGAGGGATGGGAGGTTGTGCTCTGTGAGATAAAGTCGCGCCTGCGGTGAGGGAGTGCGACCCTTACTTGTCCCCGGTCTCCCTGAGGAGAGAGCCCGACCACCCAGCTCAGGAAGAGACTGGGGTCACCAGCGGAATTGTGCCAGGACACAGGGAGGACACGAGTGGCATTAAAAACTACCTCTGCCCCCTTTTCTCCAGAGGGAGGCGTGCGGCTGCCAACCAGCTTCTCCCACAGCCTGGAGCTGCTTCTCACCCAAAGTCTCACCTTCATCCATGAGGATTATGATGTCGAACAGACATTCCTCAATTTAGCCAAGAGATACTTTGATAAGGCTTGTGACTCGGAATTTTTGCAAAGCCTCACATGCCAAAGAGCTCAGGAGTCACGACACCGACAAAGAGACAGAGGGTTGGGGGGGGGGGGGTGTTTCCAAATTCTTTGATGAGATTAATCCCAGCATGGAGTTCATTCTTGCAGATTACATCTTGCTCCAAGGTCCCTGGACACGAGGCTCTACCCTCCCCTCCCCTCCCCCGGGCACGAGGCTCTGCGCCCCAAAAGCCAGGGCTCTCTATGCCTGGCTCCTTCCTCCCTCTACTTGGCCAGCCTGTGGTTAATGCCAGATGATTTTCTCTGAACATGTTTGTTTTTTTTTAAGGCTTTTTAAAAAATGCTTATTTATTTATTTTTGAGAGAGAGAGCAGGGGAGGGGCAGAGAGACAGGGAAGAAGAGAGAGAATCCCAAGCAGGCTCTGCACTGCCAGCACAGAGCCCGATGCAGAGGCTCGAACTCACAAATGGCAAGATCATGACTTGAGCTGATCAAGAGCTGGATGCTTACCCAACGGGGCCTCCCCAGGTACCCCTGAACAGGTTTTGTTTCATAAACAGATCGAAACATGCATGGACAGGCAAGGTGTCCCAGGCACCGTGCTGGACAGCATTTCCCTTTGATGCTCCTGCGCTGGGCACCCCAGGTGCTTGAAGTCCTTACCGCTTCCCAAGCACCTCTATCCTGAACCCCTCTGACCTTCTGACACAGATGATCTATTTGTCATTTAAAAAAAGGGGGCATAGCTTCTGAGAGATTTCAGGTTACATCTTGGCTCCTTGTCTACAAAGCCGTTTATCCTGGGATTCTTTTTTTTTTTATGTATTTAAAGAAAAAATTTTTTAAATGTTTTATTTATTTCTAGGAGAGAGAGAGAGACAGCATGAGCAGGGGAGGGTCAGAGAGAGAGGGAGTCACAGACTGAAACAGGCCCCAGGCTCTGAGCTGGCAGTCAGCACAGAGCCCGACGCGGGGCCCGAACCCACGAACCGCGAGATCATGACCCAAGCGAAAGTCGGACGCTCAACCAACTAAGCCACCCAGGCGCCCCTATGTTTATGTATTTTTGAGAGACAGAGAGAGACAGTGGGTATGCACCCAGGGTGGGTGGAAGTGGGGGGAGAGAAGATCCAAAGCCGGTTCCACACTGACAGCACAGAGCCCCACGCGGGGCTTGAACTCACCAACTGTGAGATCATGACCTGAGCGGAAATCGGACACTCAACCGACTGAGCTGCCAGGCGGCCCTCCGGGGATTCTTATATAGATGGTAGGGCCCCCCTGGCACCTGCAATGCCAGTGAAAATGAAGTCAGGGAGGTTAGCCTGACTTGGGCCACATGATAAACAGCAGAGGCCACACTCAAAGCAGGGCTCCTGACAGTCGTCCCACCTCCCCAGGGGGCGCGGGACTCACGCAGCCACTGCTGCGGCAAAAAGCCAGTGTCCGGGGACATGCAGGGTCCGGGAGGGGGATGTGCTCACGGTCGGCCAGGACGACGTGTGTGGAGAGCGTGCTGGTGGCCTCCTCCGATGGCGTGGCTCTTGGTCAGCAAGGGACCTCTGCCCTCCGAGCATCCTAAGCAGCGAGCGGACGGGGGAGGTCACCACTTGTGGACTCTGCTTGCACGTGGCTCTGCAGCAGATGAAGCCACCTGGGTGGCTCAGTCCGTTAAATGTCCCACTTCAACTCAGGTCACGATCTCGCAGTTGTGGGTTCAAGCCCCACGTCCGGCTCTGTGCTGACAGTTCAGAGCCTGGAGCCTGCTTCAGATTCTGTCTCCTTCTCTCTCTCTCTACCCCTCCTCTGCTCATACACTCTCTCTCTCAAAAATGAAGAAACATTTTAAAAAAATGCTAAATTACAGATGGAGTTTCAATTAGTATGTTCACACATTTCATTTCTGAGCCACAGAACCCGTTTTTCCGAAGTATTTTGAAAGGAAAACACAGATACATCATGGAGGGAATATCAGAGTTTCTTGGGCTAAAGATGGGTGGCGGGGTTGGAAGTTTCCTTCACACCCCTCCTGCTGTCCATCCTGACTCCTGAGGTTCTCCCGGAATCTGGGGTCTGCAGGATGGCTGGGAGCAGCGACTTGGCCATCTGGGCTATCTCTACAACACGGAAATGGACCCAAAGTGTGCCGTCCTCTCTGCTGAAGCGAGCGGGAGTCCTTGGCTGGGAAATGGAGCAGGCTGGCTGAAGCTGAAGCCATACACATTTGCGGAGTCAAGTCTCTTCTCTGGAGTGAGACCAACAGAATGGAATGAGCCATGAGTACGGTCAACTGAGAGTCACTGGGGAATGGAAACCATCTTGGAGGAGGGAAGAGAGAAAGCGTGACCCTTTGTCTACATTTTGCCAGTCTGCGTACTTGTACCACAAAAACATGGACATTTTATGTCCAAAGTTCCAGTTGGATCAGAAGTAGGAGATGCACGTGGTACCTGGGCAGCTCAATCAGTTAAGCGTCCAACTTCGGCTCAGGTCTTGATCTCCTGGTTTGTGGGTTCGAGCCCTGCGTTGGGCTCTCTGCTGACAGCTCAGAGCCTGGAGCCTGCTTCGGATTCTGTGACTCCCTCTCTTTCTGCCCCTCCCCTGTTCGTGCTCTTTCTCTCTCAAAAATAAACGTTTTTTAAAAAGTGGGAGATGCATGAACTGCTTGAGCAGATGGGAATCGGAAGAACCCTCCCACCCCAGGCTGACCCACATGAGCTCTCTTTTGCTTCAAGAAACTGGAAAGTATCCAAGGTAAGAAAACATGCTTCTTTAGGGCCCAGTCCCTAAGTATGAAATGTGATCAAAACCAACCATTTTTTGCAGACCATTAAACACTGATAAAATGCCACGTTGTAGGAGAAAATTAGATTTAAAACTCCACAAAACTTGAAATAGCCTTCAAGTTGGATGTTTTGATCATTTTGAGCTGCTTTATTAAAACATTTAACTAATTTAATTTCTCTTATGTGGACCTCTCCCTCTTCACTCCCAACGTGCAAGATTCCCCCCTGAAATGGAATTGGGTCACAGATTCATTAAAATGCCATGAAATGACACCACTTTTGAGATGAAAGAATCCCTCAGAGGTCACCTGGCCCAATTTCCACTCCCCCCACCCTTGGGGAAGTCCCCCCTAGAATATCCCTACAAAACAGCTGTCTGGTTTTCTTTCTCTTGATGCTTCCAACGACAGAGAACTAATTCTCTGAAAAGGAGCTCAATCCACAAATGGCTAAAATTGTTTTTGTTATACATGCCCCCCCCCATAATGCCTCCCTAAGTAACCCATGCTCTTTGGCCTTAACTCTGAAGCTACTAAGAGCAGGGTCAGTCATCTTCCACATGGAAGCTAACCCGTTTTCTCCACAGAAGCCCTACTGGGTTGGAGGGGAGGCTGTTGTTCAGAGCGGTTCCGTGCTCTGCGGGGAACAGGTTAGCATTCTGGGTCGATGTCCTCTGATGGCAGCAGTTCCCGGTTATTACAACCAGGAAAACTCTCTGATGTTTCCAAATGGCAGCTACATCCGACTAGAGTCGTTCTTAGGTATGGAGTCTGATTCACACTTTCCCATACGATTGCAGTTTCCAATTCCGAGGGAGATTTACAAAGGCATTGGGTGGCTCAGTCAGTTAAGCATCAGGGTCTTCATTTTGGCTCAGGTCATGATCTCACGGTTTGTGAGAGGGAGGCCCACAACGGTCATAGGTGAAGACCGGAGTCAGGCTGTGCACTGACAGTGAGGAACCTGCTTGGGATTCTCTCTCTCCCTCTCTCTGCCTCGCCCACCTTCACCCCTTGTGCTTTCTTCCCTTTCTTTCTTTGTATCTCTCCTCTCTCAAAAATAAACATTTTTTTTTAATTTTTTAAATGTTTTTATGTATTTCTAGGAGAGAGAGAGAGAGAGACAGCATGAGCAGGGGAGGGTCAGAGAGAGAGGGAGTCACAGACTCTGAAACAGGCTCCAGGCTCTGAGCTGGCAGTCAGCACAGAGCCCGACGCGGGGCTCGAACCCACGAACCGCGAGATCATGACCTAAGCGAAAGTCGGACGCTTAACCGACTAAGCCACCCAGGCGCCCCTAAACATTTTTTTTTTTTTTAAAGAAAAAGGCAACCACTTAAGCAGGACCGAGTAGGGTAACCATGGCCTGCAGGCAGGTGTTACCATCTCAGGGAAAATAAGACAAACACGACCACCCTGCAGAACAGCACCTCATAGATTCCACTGTGAACACATCTAATAAGGAGGAAATGTGCTGTTTTACAGTATTTAAATTGCAAGCCATTCAATATTCTCCCCATTTACTCTTGAAAGTAAATTTTTCACTCCAAGCAATTAAGAGAATTTCTAGGTAACACAGATCTGTGTTACCTAGATGTAGGTACATCATTTACATTGTATGAGGTTTCTGGACAAAAGGGCATCCCAGACGTGACAGGAGCCCACGGGCAGACAACCAGAGGGACCCCAGGGACCACCTCGGGGCTGCACCAGGTACTGAGAAGCTTCTAGAAAGAGCAACCTTGCCCTGCCCCCACTTTGCCTGCCAAGAGGGAGGTCAAAGTATCCAGAGGCAGCTTGAAAACCTTCTGAGAGGGGCATCAGCTGCTGGAGAATCAGCAGCACAAAGTACATGCTCACCCACTATTGGTTGACTTGATGCACGTGTGCAGGAGTTGGCTGGGCGGAGTCCCCTGGGTCCACACCCACAATGTACTTCACTTTTGGGTCCCGGGGGTCTCCTGGTACTACTTCAGGCTTCTAGGGCAATCCCGGGAACAACCTTAGACCGCTCCTCCAGGCACAGATGAGCCCTGTACTATTAGACCCCAGCAGCATGGATGGCCTTGTGGGCAGAACCGTAGCGAAAAATGTCAAGGGGCTCAATTGCTTCCCCTCCACTGCCACACAAATGGTCTTCCACATTATTTCCTTTTCCAGCTTTTACAAAGAGCCGTGATTGAAGTTGATGAAAAAGGAGCTGAGGCAGGAACCTTGTCAGAAATTATTGCTGATTCCATGTCTCCCCATCATCCAAGCAGACCAGCCACTTCATTACATGAGCTACAAAGAAACCTCTGGCATGCTTCTATTTCTGGGAGGGTGGTGAACCCAGCTCTCCTACGATTGAAGATATGTGTAAGTACACATGCTCCAGGAGATGCTGAATCTGAGGCAGGTGAACCCACGTGGGTTATTGCCACGGGCCGGCAGAGGAGAGCATCCCCCTTGCCTTCTGCTGCTCTGAGCCATTCTCAGATAAGTCCCACTATTAAATCCACTCATTTTAAGGAGATGTCTGTACAGTCTGTCTGGTATTTTAAGCCTGTTTCTCAGAGCCTTTGTTATGGACTAAAGACAAGCTTGGTAGAAGACCTTTACCTTTCATTGTTACGTATCAGGACTTTTAAAAACTGGTAGATCGGAACACTATTTCAAGACGAAGCCTTTGGGAGGAAGACACGTTCTCCATGAGTCATGGGCTCCGCTCTCTTTACTTCTCTCTGGAGCAAAGTGTTTTATTTTAATCTGTCATAGAATCATTTCTGGGTGACAAACATGAGAACAAAACAGCTGCGGTCAGTCCTGAGCACAGCACCGGCCTCAGCGCAGCCTGCGCTGCTCCACAGATCGCTTGACGGAGGCCTTCACTGAGCCACAGATCTAGTTCAGTACCTTCATTTCACACAGAGAAGAAATGCCGAACAGAGACACGGTCATGGGCCACAGTGACATTCATAGGTCCCAGGGCACTTTTGCCCTCGTGGCAAAAATCTCTCTGAGAAGCGCTGGGGTGGCTCAGTTGGTTAAGTGTCCAGCTCTTGGTTTTGGCTCAGGTCGTGATCTCACAGTTTGGGGATTCAAACCCTGGGTCGAGCTCTGCGCTGACAGTGCAGAACTGGCGTGGAATTCTCTCTCTTCCTCTCTCTCTGCTTCCTACCCCTGCTCACACGTGCTCTCTCTCTCAAAATACATAAAAATAAACATTAAAAAAAGTCTCATCCCAAAGAAAGGAGAGCCCTTGCCCAAGGCCACCCCACGTGGCGGGGCATGGCAGCCAGAAGCCTGCCTGTGTTGACCCCTAACCCCCTGGCCCATTTCACTCTCTGCTTTTGATCCAAATCATTGATCTAGATGTTCAAGAACTACACAGGCAGCATGCATTCCCCTTTGTTATGCACTTTGCTTAAACAGAACATAAGCATGCGCTTTGTCACAAAGTTAAAAGGAAAACAGCAAATACCCCCCAAATTTTCTTCATCATTTTCTGTTGCAGAGACAAGAAGATATTTTAGGAGTGAATTCAGAGAACCATGGATAGACCTAGCAGATCCGGAGTATTCAATGTGTTGACTAAAAGCTTAGTTGGATTTCCATCTGTTTGCTATCCAGTGTTGAAATATACCTAAAATTTATTGTTTAGTCATCTTGACTATGAATGTAAACCAGAGTAACGTGAACTGTACTTAAGGAAATACTATCAAACAGCAGTCTAAAGACTGACTTTTCATCATTGTAAAATCTACAGATTGGGGCGCCTGGGTGACTCAGTCGGTTAAGCGCCAACTTCGGCTCAGGTCATGATCTCACAGTTTGTGGGTTCGAGCCCCGCATGAGGCTCTGTGCTGACAGCCAGCTCAGAGCCTGGAGCCTGTTTCTGATTCTGTGTCTTCCTCTCTCTGACGCTCCCCTGCTCATGCTCTCTCAGAAATAAAACATTTAAAAAAAATTAAAATCTGCAGATTACTTCATTCTTGTGTTCCTTCCAAGAGCACTGGTTGACACTTGGTAATGACCAAGCAATTCTAGCACCTAGAATACGGCAAAAATAAAGCACTAACTCCAATTGATCTTCTTAACTGACTTGCTAGTATTCCATTGCTCAAGTGTGTTTATAGAAAAACAGTGGAAAGAGAAAATAAAAGAGTTAAAACTACTCACTTCTAAGAGCGGACACCTAGAAAAGAAAGTCTATGAGAACATAATAGCCTCTGAAATAAATATGGCCAAACCCAGTGACTGAAAGCTTCATGATTATTGAAGGACTCCTTATAACATGCAGATCAAACTTGCCCCTCCTCTCACCAGATGCAATGAAAACAGTAACAGCATAATTATATCTAAAACATTACCTTTAGAACCATAAAAATGGCCCTATTCCCTACTCCATAAAAACTTCATTTTTTTTTTAATATTTTTTTATTTATTTCTAGGAGAGAGAGAGAGAGACAGCGTGAGCAGGGGAGGGTCAGAGAGAGAGGGAGTCACAGGCTGAAACAGGCTCCAGGCTCTGAGCTGGCAGTCAGCACAGAGCCCGACGTGGGGCTCGAACCCACGAACCGCGAGATCATGACCCAAGCAAAAGTCGGACGCTTAACCGACTAAGCCACCCAGGCGCCCCAAAAACTTCATTTTTTAAGGGCGCCTGGGTGGCTCAGTCAGTTAGGCGTCCAACTTCGGCTCAGGTCATGATCTCACGGTTTGTGGGTGTGAGCCCCACGTCTGGCTCTGTGCTGACAGCTACTTCAGAGTCTGGAGCCTGTTTCAGATTCTGTCTCCCTCTCTCTCTAACCCTCTCCTGCTCCCGCTCGCTCTCTCTCAGATATAAATAAAAAATATTAAAAATTTTAAAAACTTTTTTAAAAATAATCCACATATGCTTGAAGAAGATCCTAAGGCACTAGGTTTCAGCTTTTTCAAAAATCTGTCCAGTGAAAAAAATGCAGACCAATGAAAAATACAATAGATCTTACCAAAAAAATTTCAAGGTTTCAACTGAGGTGGGGGAAATCTGAACATTGTAACAAGGCTTCACTATATTTGTCAGGTTTAAAAACTGTTCCAGCACACACACACACACACACACACACACACACACACACACACACACATTCACACGCACTGTAACAACTGAGAACAGATTACTGAATTGATTCAGTTCATTTTATCTTAACTGCAAAACTCCCACTCAAACTGAAGGGTCTGTTCTACTTCAGTTTGAGTATTTCACATACGCCCACAAACCGCAGGGCAAATGGATCTATCTGTCCACAAGAAGATGTCTGAACTCAGGCAATCAAATAATGGAAATAATTTTTAAATGTGTATGAGGTTATGGAAGAAACACTCTGTGTCCTCTCTAGGAAGTGAAATCCTTTTCAGCCTAATCTCCATGTCTGCCAGGTAAACAGAGTTCTATGAGTCTGTTATTTCACTTATCGTGCTAACCCATGAAGTTTTAGAACCTGTCCTAAGGAGTACAAGTGTCTGTACTTAGAAGATAAAGAGGCCAGCCATGCCTGAATCACCGCGGGTCCAGATATTCTAGAACAAATTAAAAGATCTATGTGATGGTTACAGAGAACTTTTATGTAGAGTATCAATTGTGCTTCTGCTGTACATCGAGATGTATGTGAATATTCATAGCTGTCACCAATTTGTGTTTTTACTTATTTGTTTTTGTTTCTTATAGATCTGTCCTTGGAAGTATAATTTTAGCAACTATGGGTCAGTGGGGTTTTAGAAATCATGTTCTGTGGAAAAGAAAGAAAACTTCTGAAAGTAATGTTGATTAACTGTCTGAATTGATAGTTTAGTAAGTTAGAACAAAACTGCAGCTGGGGTGCCTGGGTGGCTCGTTTGGTTAAGCATCCGACTTCGACTCAGGTCATGATCTCGTGGTCCTGAGTTCGAGCCCCACGTTGGGCTCTGTGTTGACAGCTCAGAGACTGGAGCCTGCTTTTGATTGTGTCTCCCCCTCTCTCTGCCCCTCCCCTGCTCACTCTCTCTCTCTCAAAAATTAACATTAAAAAAATTTTTTTAATAAAAATAAATACATGAATAAATAAAAAGACCACAGCTGACTTCCACATACCCTTGAACTTTACACGCAGTAGTGACTTTTCTCTGGCAAAACACTTTACTCTTTTCCCGCACGCATGATGGAAAATAAAACTCCTAAATGCTGTTATTATTATTAGTGATTGTGGAACAAATAAAGTGAAATTCTCCATTTTATTTAAGGCAACAGAGTCAATGCTGAGCGTGAATCCAAGTGCAGGAAGAACGCTGGCTTGCCGTCCCTCACCGCACACATTCTCTCCGGATCATGTCCTAGGTTCCATGTCAGAGATGCAAACAGGGGGCATGGTCAGAACAGTTATACAAGATGCACAAAGAATACTGAATTCACTGAGTCAATACTGCCCAGTCGCTCAAACCGACCCGATTTTTAACTCCTGACAAGCGGAGGAGCTCAACGTTTCCATCTACCTGACTGTCCTTAAATGAAAGATATTAACAATCACTAAAAACAGCCCCGAAGAGGCCATACAGAAGGAAAAGGGGAAACACGTGTCTTGGAGAAGTCTCACACTGCGCTTCTGTCCCCTGAGTAATTCATAGTTGATGCGGGGCGCTTCTCATCCACTCTTTAAAAATGAACAGTTTTACTCCTTAATGTTAGAATTAAAAAAAAAAAAAAAAGCTGCTGATAAGTACTTGAAACTTTTCTCACAAACACAGGTATCTCATTAACCTATGTTTTATTTTGAGTCAATTCATTATTCATCATTTCACATTATAAAAAGTAACCACACACACGTATGCATTCACAAATTAGATCATCTTTATCATACATCAATATATTTAAAAAAACATATTTTCTAATATCAATATAGTTAGATGCTGATTGCATTTTGAAATAGAGAAGCTGACAATAGCTTCATACAGTCTATCTCAAGAACTGACATTTTAAAATTAAGAAGTGTATATGTTCGACAGGCAAATTCTGATGGGAGTGTTAGCATCAGTACAAATGCATGCTGTTGATAGAGCTTAAGCATGATAGCTTAGAATAACAGCTGATTCAAACTAGGTTCATCATTTTAAATTAAGTGACAAGTACAATCTAAAGTGTAAACAAAGTATTTATAAAATAAATTCTTCTAGGAAATGAAATCATCAATCTATTATTTTTAAGGTAGGTATACCTAAAGTTACCAGAAATCTTGGTAGAATTTTCAATGCCAAATGGAAATTTCAGAACGTCCAGGAGCAACGCTGTCACCATAATCATGGGGCTGCTCAATTGCGGACAGCTGCTGTACCCTAGCCAGTGTGAGATTTCAACTGGGCTTGGAGACTTGTGAGAAAATGCAGTGTCATTCCGGACTCCCAAGGCCCCTTCAAGTGATTAGCTAAAGCAATTTCAGCTGATTTGGACTCCCATGTAATTTCTGAATGCTAAGCCTCTAGGACAATTAAACAGATGGTTTCCAGCACAGATAAACGCAGACTGGTCTTCTCTGTAGCGGTGTTTAAAGTGCAAACCTCAAGTTGTTTTTCGTTGTACTTCACTATGACATTGGAATTCTGTAACCACATTATTACTCAAGAAATACATACTATACCACCTAGGGAATCTAATTTCAAATATGGAAAGTTTATCAACATCAGCTGTCATTATGTGTCTGTTTTCCATTCATCAACCGAAAAAAAAAACCAAAAAAACAAAAAAAAAAAACAAAAAAAACACAAAAAACCAAAACAAAAAACCCAACACCCCAGCCATTGCTTTAGCTTTTGTCCATCAATCACATCATCTCCAGTTGTCTTTCTTTTGCCTTCTTCATCAAGCAGATGATTTAAGGATTGGATTTTCTCGATTTTCTTTGTCAAGAAAGAAAGGAGGGAAGGAGAGAAAGAGAGAAGAGGAAAAGAGAAAACAAAACATGAAAAATTGTATCTGTTTAGTGCTTACAAAGTAAATAAGAAATATAGGTTACTTTAAAGAAACCTAATATATGAGAATTCTGTTTAAGTGAAAAAGAAGTTACACATTAAAGATTACCTGGAACTATCTTTAATTACCAAATCCCATGCACATCTAACAAAGCATTCAATTCTATTCATACAGCTTTTCACACTTATTTTTTGGTCTGACAACAATGGAAATTAGCACAGGCACAAATATACCAACTGTCCGGCTTTCAAGGACATACGATACGACGCATTCCTGTACCTCCTTTAAGACACTGATGCTCTGAAACACCAGACATATCATTTCCAGGATACTGAAAAGCTGGAGAATGTATTGCATGGAATTGTTTAGAGAAGGAAAACTGAGATAAATAACACCTTCTGAAATCACTCCATAAGCTTATTTTAAGGGGAAAAAAAGATACTTTCATCCGGGTGAGGCACAGCCGCAAATTATGGGTAATACCTCACAGAAACAAGACCACTTTAGATGCCAATCAGCTACTCCAGTCACGCGGCGCTGTGTGCACACTCATGACAAAGTGCAGAGGAGAACCAAATTCCATGGAAATACAGTTATGGACTCCATATCCTGTCTCCCGCTTAAAAAAGCAGCTAAAGGGGCACCTGGGCAGCTCAGTCGGTTAAGTGTCCAACTTCGGCTCAGGTCATGAACTCATGGTTGGTGGGTTTGATGTCCGCATCAGGCTCTGAGCTGACAGCTCTGAGCCAGGAGCCTGCTTCAGATTCTATGTCTCCCTCTCTCTCTCTGCCCCTCCCCCACTTGTTCTCTCTCTCTCTCTCTCTCTCTCTCAAAAATGAATAAACATTTTTTAAAAAATTTTTAAATAAAAAAAAAAGCAGCTGTAATACCAACATTCCTCTTCCTTCAGGACATTCAGAAAAGAAGAAACACATGATGGGATTTTTTAGAGTGAACCCCATTTACTTTTTTTAACCATCAACTATATAAATTGATTGTATAATTTTATATATATATATTGAGCAAGAGAAAATTCAGTCTATGAAAAGGAAAAACATGCTCAGCAATAAAAGAACATAGACAATAATCTGAAATAAAGGAGAGCTGGTATAAATGTTAAGTTTTAGCGATCTTTAAAAAATGCCTATGACATTTAGAAAACTACATTGGGAAGAGAACGGATTACATTCTGATTATTAAATATGTTCTTCGATATAAGAATTCTAGGCAAGCTTTGGAGAGGAAGAGGGACTAGGCTGATAGGAAGGATCAGGGCACAAGAACTGAAAGGCACCTTAAGGGATGAAGCATAGCCCACCCCGTCATTTCCCAGATGGGCACAATGAGGCCCAGAGAGCAGGAATGAACTGTACACAGTGCCTAGCCGCCACCGGGACCCGGGCACAGGGCTCCGGCTCCATGCCTCGCTATAGACACCGCCCTGTCCTGCCTCTCCCTCAGGACTCTTAAGCGGAATTTCCATAGTATAATCATTTGAGTGGTAATTGCTTGGGCAAAGAACATGGTCTGTAAATAAAAGTACCCTTTGTATTAATCTTACTAATCTGTAATATTAGGGGCGCCTGGGTGGCTCAGTCAGTTAAGTGTCTGACTCCTGGTTTCAGCTTGGGTCATGATCTCACAGTTCAAGGTCAAGTCCCGCATCTGGCTGTGTGCTGACAGTGCAAAGCCTGCTTGGAATTCTGTCTTCTGCCCTTTCCCTGTCGGCTCTCTCTTTCTCAAAAATAAATGAAAATAAACTTTTAAAAAATCTGTAATATTACCTTTTCTATTTAATATTGCTTTTTTCTATGACATAATCCTACTCTTTGCTGGAGTTCCATTCAATAAATTTGTTTCTAAGTTTTAAATGAATTTTAAATACATCATATTTGTATACATACGTGTGGCCAACTAAATTTAGACTAAATTAAGATATAGTTCAGTTCCTAAGAGGGACCAAAGCATGAAGTTTCTGCAAAAAAGATGCATTTGAGAAACTCCATTAGGGAATATTCATGAATTCAGTGATATATGCTTAAAAGGAAACCGGAGTCCTGTCTCAGGTCCATTCTAAGCAGAAGGTCCGGGTGTCCTATGTGAATGAGAACACCGTAACGATCGTTTGGGCATCTGGGCTGCAATCAGTTCCACCTCGATGTGATCTCTCACCATGGAGATTTGTATAGTCTACTCTCCTAAATGTTTAAACTAAAAGTACCGGGGCACCTGGGTGGCTCAGTCAGTTGAGCATCCAACTTCAGCTCAGGTCATGACCTCACGATTCGTGGGTTCGAGCCTCGCGTCAGGCTCTGTGCTGACGGCTCAGAGCCTGGAGCCTGTTTCAGATTCTGTATCTCCCTCTCTCTCTGACCCTCCCCTGCTCATGCTGTCTCTCTCTCTCTCTCTCTCTCAGAAATATATAAAACATTAAAAGAAAAAAATTTTTTTAATAAATAAAAGTACCAAAGGCTTCAACAATTCAAACAATGTATGTAAATAGCACACAAAAAGGAATCACAAAGGAAAAGAACAGAGACCCCTTATAACCACATCCCTGAAGCCCAAGTACAGTCTGTAGAAATCTCCAGTTTGCTGGACCCACCACTCCGGATTATGGGCCGCAGTAATATTTCTTCAGTGGCATTAGCTGTACCCACTTTCGAAGCGCTGGGTGATTAAATACTGTGTACATAAAGCTGGCTGCTTGAGACGGATGCAGCTGCACCTCGTTCTTCTCAGAGATAAATTCCCTAAGTGCACACACTCCACAGAAAAATAACCGGATCTCAGATATTAATGGGAGCCACTGAAAGTGTCTCGCCGATCCCCTAAAGCTCCAGTGTCTTGGCCATATATAAATCATCTCATAGAAAGCATCTGACCCCACAGAGGCCCATGCGAAAATAAGTCCTTTGAATTTATACCATTTCCTCATTATAGACATCGTCTATTGTTTGGAAAGTATGTGAGTGGGAATGAAAGTGCCTGAGAAAAGACTGGAATGGGACACTTGGCGCAGCACCGGGTTACTTACAAGGTGGCCTTTCGTGGCTGTGGGTCTTTACTTCCACTGCTCTTGGGATCAACGGAGTTACTGGACCCACGGGAGGTGCCAGGCAGGGCAGGGGTGGGAGGAAAGGTGGCTGCGGCGCTACCAGCATTACGGGTGCGGAAGGAGTCGTCTGCAAGCAATTCAAGTACAGTCAGACATACTGAATATGCTAAGAAAGAGGTGAACCTAGGGTTAATGATAGTGGTTCTTTTTCTTTTGAAACCACTTTTATTAAGATATAGTTTACGGACAATAACCTGCACAGATTGAGGTTTGACATTACGCACACAGCGATGAAGCCGTCACCACGATCAAGAGTGAACCCCTCTTGATCCCTACCTCCTGTGCTCTGGTCCCCGTGCCTCACACTCCCGGCAATCTGTCTCCTGTCACTAGTTTGCATTTTCTAGAATTTTATATAAATATAATCATATGGTATTTCTGTCTTCTTTGCATTTTCTAGAATTTTATATAAATTCAATCATACGGTATTTCTGTCTTCTTTCACTCAGCACAAGTATTTTGAGATTCATCCTGGTCTCCGCGTGTATCAACATTTTGCTCTTTTTTATCGCTGACAGGCCGTTGTATGGATAGATCAAAATTATATATTCTCCTGCTGATAGACATTTGGACTTTTTTTCCCAGCTTTTTGACTATTACAAAGAAAGCTGCTCTGAACACATGTGTACAGGTCTATGAATGGATAGATGTTTTAATTTCTTGCCAAGTAAAAGCCTAGGAGTGGAATTGCTGGATCACATACTAACTGTGTATTTAACTTCATAAGAAACCACCAAATTGTCTCCTAAAGTGGTTGCAGCATTTTGCATTTCCACCAGCAATGAATAGCGTTCTGGAGAGTTGCTTTATACCCTCACACACACTTGATATTGTGAGTCTTTTTAATTTTAGATATTCTAGGGGCCGGGTACTGGTGTCTCCTTGTATTTCTCACCCCTCATTGCTTTTTTTAAAAATTCAGAACTTTAAAGTTTTTTAAATTTTTTAACACTTTTTACTTATTTTTGAGAGAGGGAAAGAGAGAGAGAGAACACAAGCAGGGGAGGGGCAGAGAGAGGAGATACAGAATCCGAATCAGGCTCCAAGCTCTGAGCTTTCAGCACAGAGCCCGACGTGGGGCTCGAACCCACGAACCATGAGATCATGACCTGAGCCGAAGTAGGACACTTAACCGACTGAGCCACACAGGCGCCCCTAAAATTCTGAACTTTTGAAACATTTTTTTAAATGAGCATTTTCTTGGTTTAATGTGTTTGTCTGGGCCTTTGGTCTACAAAATCTTTAAAAAGTGAGTATATAGTAACATCTGTCTGGCATCAAGAAATGATTTCTAGCATTAGCAGGAACAGATTTTTTTCATTACAAAAACCTATAAAAGTTTTTAAAAGTGGAGAATGCAAACACAGTATGAAAATAAAAATCATCTTTAATACCGTAATTCTCGCAACTGAAGCAACAGTCTTTAACCATCCTAATGTAATTTGCTTCCATCTCTTTTCCCTACACAGGCTACATATACGCACACACCTATGCATATACGCACACCTACGCATATACACACACCTATGCAAAGACCTACTATGCCTTCTATTTTATAACATACTTTGTGACTTAGTAAATCTTAACTATTTTTCTACGTAACCAAGTAGGGTTTTTTTTCTTTTAACATTTTAAGGAATATGTAGAATTCTATCTTTAAAACTTTTTTAAGTATCGTGGACACACAATTAGCTTCAGGTGTATAACACAGTGAGTCCTCTATGCGCTATGCTGTATCCCTACAAGGGTAGCTGCCATCTGTCACCATGCACACTACTACCTCTGATGATATTCCTGATGCTGTACCTTGCTCACTCACTCACCGGAAGCCTGTACCGCCCACGCCCCTTCCCTCATCTTGCCCATCCCCCACCCCGGGCAAACATCAGTTTGTTCTCCCAATTTAGGCTTCCCTCCCTTGCTTTTAAGTTGCTCTTCTCTAACAATTATGGATGCTACGCATTTTTTTCATGCACTTATTTGCATGTCTTCTGTGAAGTATGCAGTCAATTTTCCCCATTTTAAAACTAGTTGCCTAATGAGTTCTAAAGATTCCTTTTGTGTATCCTGGATAGAAGTCCTTTGTCGGGGACACGCAATATGATTATTTTTCCCAATCTATGCCATGCCTTTCTTTTTTTTTCATGCTCTGTTTCAACGAGCAGAAGTTTTAAATTTGATAAAGTCTGATATGTTAACTTTTTCTTTTATGGTTTGGAGAAATCTTTGTCTATCCCAGAATCACAAAGACTTCCTTCTGTATTTTCTTCAAAAATGCCATAGTTTCAGCTTTTCTGCTTAGGCTGATAATGCATTTTGAGATAATTCTATGTATAGTGTGAGCTAAGGAATAAGGTTCAGCTTGGGTTGTTGTTTTTTTTGGTTTCTGTTTTGTTTTTTGAAATACAAATACTCAGTTGTTCCAACACTGCTTTTTAAAATACTATTCCATAGGGGCTCCTCGGTGGCTCAGTCGATTGAGCATATGACTTCGGCTCAGGTCATGATCTCACAGTTCAAGACTTCAAGCCCCACATCGGGCTCTGTGCTGACAGCTCAGAGCCTGGAGCCTGCTTCGGATCCTGTGTCTCCCTCTCCCTCTGCCCCTTCCCTGCTCATGCTCTGTCTCTTTCTCTTTCTCTCAAAAATAAATGAACATTAAAAAATTTTTTTTAACTACTATCCCATCACCACTGACTTATCCTGGGGCCTTTGTGGAAGGGTAGCTGTCAGGGCAGGCACGTGGTCCTAACTACTGACTGGTTGAAATCAGGTGGTTTAAGCTCTCTAAATTTTGTTTTCTAAACTTTTCATTTTTTCAAAATGGTTTTGGCTCTCCTCAGTTCTGTGCATTAACTTTAGATGTTAGAATTAGGGTAGAGATTTCTACAGAAAGGCCAGTGGCATTCTGATCAGGATTGCATTAAATCTCTGGATCAACTCAAAAGAAATGGGCATCATGAACACTATTCAGTTTTCCCATCCACAAACACAGTGTATCTCTCCATTTATTTAGGTCTTCTTTAATTTCATTCAGCAAAGTTTTGATTTTTTTTTAGTGTACATATAATATACACTTTGTTAAACTTAGCCCTGAAAACGTAAATGTTTTTGAAGTTACTGTAATTTTTTTAAGTAGACTTTTGTTTTTAAAAGTTCAGATTTACAGAAAAATTGAGAATACAGAAAATTTTCATCTACGCCCTCATTTGGTTTCCTCTAACACTTTAGTAAGCTACAGTTGTTACAGTTAAGGAGGCCAGTAATGAGACATTATTATTACAAACCAAAATCTACAGTGTGTTCAGATAGTCTTAGTTTTTACGTAATGTCTCTTCTGTGTCAGGATCCCATCCAGCACCCAACATTACGTAAATTCCCTTGTCAGCTCACCTCAGGCTTTCCTTAGCTGTGATGGTTTCTTAGCCTTTTCTTGTTTTGGGTGACACTACCAGTTTTGAGAGGTACTGGCCAAATATTTTGCAGGATGCCCCCTATTAGAATTTATCTGATGCTTTTCTTACAATCAGACTAGGGTTGTGGGCTTGAGGAAGGGCGCCAGGGTAGAGGGCCATTTTCAGCACATCATACCAACAGCACACATGATGACAAATTTTACCACATTTTATGTGATGACCTGTTTCACGACAGGGCACTAGAAATGGGACTGCTTGAGTGAAAGAGTGTTTTTTTTTTAAATGCATATTTTTGAGAGCTAGACAGAGGATCTGTGGCAGGCTCTGCGCTGCCAGCAAGAAGCCTGATGCAGGGCTTGAACTTCTGAACCGTGAGAGCATGACCTGAGGTGAAGTCGGATGCTCAACTGACCGAGTCACTCACATGCCCCTCAAAGAGTACTTTTTAAAACTAGGATTCTTAGGGCATCTGTGTTGCTCAGTCGGTTGAGCATCCAACTTCAGCTCAGGTCATGATCTCACAGTTCGGGAGTTTGAACCCTGCATCTGGCTCTGTGCTGACAGCTCAGAGCCTGGAGCCTGCTTTGGATTTTGTGCCTCTCTCTCTCTCTCTGCTCCTACCCTGCTTGTGCGCGCTCGCTCTCTCTCTCTCTCTCTCTCTCTCTCTCTCAAAAATAAACATAAAAAAAAAAACCCCTAGGATTCTTGATGAATGTTACCAAACTGTTTTTCAAAAGGGTTCCGTGTTTTCTCACACCCGCTAACAATGGATATGTTGCAATTTGTTTCCTGGAATCCTTACTAGCATTCTCTGTCCTCCCCTCCCCCCCAACTCCCTGTCTGCTATGTCCACATAGCCTTGGATGAACTGTAATTGATGAAAGGCAAAAGTCACCCAACAATTAATGATGGGTTCATATTAAGTAAAAAAGAACTCATTCCATTTGACCTTGCAAGCAATCACGGTTTTATTTTCCCCGCCCTCTTACACTCATTCCGTGCTCCTGCCAAACCGGCCACTGCTGCTTCCTCAAGACACTGACACATGGTCTTTATGCCAGGTACTCTGAACAGAGCGTGATTCCATTCTCTTCTATGCCTGCTAGAGATCCCGGCATTCCTTAAGCTTTATCCCAAACGTTAGAAACATCTGGAAGCCTGTCTTAAGTCCCACAGGTAAGTTAAATCTCTTCTCTATGTAAGAGACATCTTGTCCCCTTTTTCTCTTTGTAGAACAGATGTGTAATTGTATAGTGACATTTTTCTCAGTCTGTACTTCATTGAGCAATAATATGTAATGACCGAGAAGATCTTTCATTCACCCAATATATTCTCTCCCCCCAAAATAATACTGAACCCTTAAGACAGAATATTTTCCAAATATTTTAATATTTACCCTTATAAAATATATTCTTTTAATTAAGGCTTTGGATGTTTATTTGCCCTTATAAAATATATTCTTTTAATTAAGGCTTTGGATGTTAAGTTTTAGGATCTGCAAATCATATACACACTCTCAATTCTCAAGGTGATGTAAGAACTAGCAAAGTACAAACTGAAGTTAGTGCACATAATTAAAACTTGAAAAACACTAGTTTTGAACCAATGTTCTTACTGACTGAAGTGAAGAAACTGCTTGGCAAGAACTGTTACAAGTTCATGAATAAATATGCTCATTGGAAGTCATGTCTAAGAGGCTAGATGGGATCCACACAAGTTTGAAGAACCACTTCTGGGTATCAATAATCATCTGCCCCATCAGCTCCAAGCTAAGCTAATTCAAACTGACTTTCCATATATATTTACAATTCTTTTTTTTTTTTTTAATATTTTTATTTATTTCTAGGAGAGAGAGAATGGAGAGAGAGAGAGAGAGAGAGAGAGAGAGAGAGAGAGAGAGAGAGAAGGGGAGGGTCAGAGAGAGGGAGACACAGACTCTGAGATAGGCTCCAGGCTGAGCTGGCAGTCAGCACAGAGTCCGACGCGGGGCTCGAACCCACGAACCGCGAGATCATGACCTAAGCGAAAGTCGGGCGCTTAACCAACTAAGCCACCTAGGCGCCCCCATATATATTTACAATTCTTAAAGACACCTATATTACAAAAGTTCACAAACCCTTATTGTTCCCTAAGTATCTCCTAAAGAATTCGCTGACTTGCAAAGATAAAAGTAAACAATAGTTTTATTATTTACATACATCCCTCACTTCAAGAAGCGTTGATAACTTTAGTTCAACAATTTTCTATTATCAAATTCTTTCAGGTTTCTTATGCTACTCATAGTCTACCCTGTAGAACCACTCTATATACAGTATATGAATATCAGTGCTCTAATATTGGATCTATTTTCTCCTCTGGTAAGTGAAATACACTGTTTACAGGCAGGGAGTGTATATTCTTCATAAGAATAAAAAGAACATAGTAAGAGGAAGACAGAATACTCAAAACACAACCTGAAAGGGACACAGGACCAAACTTTTAAAAGTTTCAGACCTCTTGAGTAGATCTGCTATTCTTTACACTAAAAACTTACCACAGCCCAATAATTTTCAGCCAAGACTTCTAAGGCAAAAAGTTAAAAATATACACAAACAGCCATTAGCAATTTTTAGCAATATATTTTCCCTTATTCACTGTATCTTTCTGTGCTCTATTATATAAGCCAACGGTCAGCAAACTACATGTCTGTAAGCCAAATCGTGACTGCTGCCTGTTTTTATAAATAGAACTTTATTGGAACACGGCTATCCCTATCCATTATCTACTGTTTATGGCTACTTCCGCTCAACAGTAGAGTTGAGTAACTGTGACAGAAATCAATTTGGCCAAGAAAGCCTAGAATATTTACTATCTGGCCCTTTACAGAAAAAGTCTGCTGACCCCTGGTAGAAATATTCAAATATGTAATACTGCAAATGTTTGGCTACATGTGATTCACCATGAAGCCCTACTGTTTTTAACTTCTTTAAAAATCACTGCAAAACTTTTAGTCTGTGCCCCAGGAGGTCCTCAGACTATGGAAGAACCTCCTAGACTACTGTCCTTTCTCTCTTTCAAAAGTATTGAGCTCTGGGTCTTGATGGTGAAAGATAAATGGCAAGGTCCAGTATTTTCTCAGTTGTAGGGAAAGGTTTAATCATTTAGGCATTTGATAAAGATACAAGTTTAAGGAAAACATTGTATCTAGAAGTGGCATTTAAAGAAAACAGTAATTCATTAAATTTAGCAATGCTTCAACAGTAAATAAATGTTTAAAAATTTTTAAAAAAGGGGGGAGGTGCCTGAGTGGCTCAGTCGGCTAAGCGTCTGACTTTGCCTCAGGTCATGATCTTATGGTTCAGGGGTTCAAGCCCCATGTCGGGCTCTGTGCTGGCAGCTCAGAGCCTGGAGCCTGCTTCAGATTCTGTGTGTCTCTCTCTCACTCTGCCCCTCCCCCGCTCACACTCCGTCTGTCACTTGACAATAAATGCTAAAAAAAATTTTTTTTAAATTTAAATTTAGCAATTTTCTTAAATAGCTCAGATTTCTACTTACCAGTTAATGAAACCACAGAAGTCTTTCCTAACCCTGAGACGGAAGGGGTATATCCTCCTGTAGAACTTTTGCTAGAAAAGAAGGTGATTTGTTTTAAAATACAAGAACATGCTTCTGTCACCCTAGTCATTAGGCATTTGGTCTTTTTAAATCCTGTTTAATGCTCTCCTCTAACTCTGATGAAAACACAGTTGCTACTTTTATTTCTCATTTATTCTTTACATTCCGTGCCTCACAACAACTACTCTTTCTTTACCTTAAAAGCATTTCCTTAAACTTGCTACAGCAGAATCAGTTTTTCTTTTGATGCTCAACTACAACAGATAATATGGATAAAATTTCCCTGGAAGTAACTCATCTCCAGTTATAATCTCATTGTCCATCTTGAGATCACGCTATTGATTAGGAACTTCAGGTCGATCTATTGAGAATGTCCAAAAATGTAGCTGAAAATCTAGACTAAGCTATCTTTAACAAAAGGAAAACATATTTTTCCCATGCCATGCTATTTTTCTTGACAAATACTTTTAAAGACATTTATGTTTACTTAAAGTTACTTTCATTTAAGGATATGCAGCTCTTACATACTACACGTGTACAACATATATTAAAAATCATGGTCACTGAATTTACGCTGACTCGCTCCTAATCTTAACTGTTGATCATCCAGTGTGTGGGGCCAATGGGGAAACTAGACATTCATCTATCGTAAAGAGAACTGTTGTGATCATTCTGCCATAAAAAAACATGCCAGTGCTTCTTTATAGAAAGAAACAATATCAACAGCAAATGGATGTCCACATTCACTTAGCAAATGGGACACGTCCATACCCACTTAGAAGTTGAGTGGTGCATAGAATAGAGCACCATCTCCTTCATAAAACAATATATGGATTCCATGGTGTTATGATACAGCCCCAAGGCAGTAAGTCTTCCTAGAATGCCAAAATACCTATTATTCAAATTGGTAGACTTAGAATTTTTTTTCATATAAAATCCTTACAGAAGAACACTTATAATCTATTGACCAGTAAAAATCCCAAAATTAATCCTGATTTTATATAATATAAATATTTCACATAAGCCAAAATAAGTAACCATAAAATAAAAATTGGGTTAAAACATGAATAGCTGACATATCATACCTAGCACACTTGTCCAAGTTGCCATATTTCGCATGAAAAGCTTGATTATTAAAAGACTGGCTTCGGATCAGTTTGGATTTCTTGATTTCTTTGCCTGGAGTAAAAAGCAGAAGGAAAACGCAGCTGTTCGGTTCATCCTAAGCTGCCCTAAGCCATCCCCTTGCCAATTCCCCCTCCCTTTCATTAGGCACAGATTTGTCCAGCCTCCTTTCCTCAGTCTGAGCTAACCGGAGTATCTCTTACCCCTACTGCTCATCAAGAACTCCCCAAACAATGAATGATAAAAGGTAAAAGGTGTTTTAGAATAATACATCTCATCGAATGGAGTGACTTTCCCTATAACCGATTTTATGAAAGGGAAAAAGAAGACCAAAAAAAAGAAGCTATTTCTTACTTGTCGATGGGGTGCTGGTTCCAGAAGGTCCAGGAACAGAGATGGGGATGCTCTTGGGCAGGGATGTTGGTGTCTTGGCGTCTCTACCTAAAACAAACTCTGTTTTAAATGCTGTAATCTCCTCCTAGCTCTTCATGTCCATAAGCACACAAGACAACACAGAGAATATGCGTCCTACTGGCAGGAAGCGCTCTCTCCCAAATATGCTTCATTTATACATCACATATTTCAGGCTTAGCTGTTCAGTGACCCAGTTCACAGCAGCACTGCTGTCGTCAGACTTTAAGTTTCCCGGTGAAGGATCTGAACCTCCACACTGGCTCCCACCATTTACTCATGAATTCCTAAATCGGTACCACATGAAACAGCCAATTTTTGAAAACAACTTTTAAGAAAGCGAAAGAAAGTGAAGCAATTTTTTCTGTATCAACTCTTCAGCACAGCCTGCCAGCACACCAGGACGCAACATTAACCGTGTAACTTAGTGGTTAAGACACCGGAAAACTACTCACGTTTCTTTTCAAAGCTTTTCTCACTCACGGGCCTCCCATTGCTCTGTTGCTTCTCTTTCTCTAACTGTTCCTATTATTAAAACAGTATGTTAGAGGGGCACCTGGGTGGCTCAGTCGGTTAAGCGTCCTACTTCAGCTCAGGTCATGATCTCGCGGTTTGTGGGTTCGAGCCCCACGTCGGTCTCTGTGCTGACGGCTCGGAGCCTGGAGCCTGTTTCAGATTTTGTGTCTCCCTCTCTCTGATCCTCCCCTGCTCGTGCTCTATTTCTCTCTCAGAAATAAATAAAACATTAAAAAAAAAAAAAACCCAGTATGTTAGCAGGAAAGGTTAAGTGTAAATAGATTTATACAACTCTTCTCCTTTTATTATTTTTTTAAAGTTTATTTGAGAGAGAGACGTTGGGAAGGACAGAAGAGACGCAGAGAGAGAATCCCAAGCAGGCTCCACGCTTAGCACAGACCCTGATGTGGGGCTCAGTCCCATGAACCATGAGATCATGACCTGAGCAGAAATCAGGAGTTGGACACTTAACCAACTGAGCCACCCCGGTCCCTGAAAACTCTTCTACTGAGAAATTAAGCATTACAGATACAAATACGGTTCACAAAAATGCCTTAGCAAAGAATTCTGTTTCCAAATTACTGTCTGAAGAAGTCAAGGTTCTTTCGGATTTGTGTTCTTTTAACAGCTACAGAATTGTGCCCTGGGAGGTCTGTCAAGCTATCATTAGTATCATTGTTATAATGAGCCTTTATATTCTAGAAGGTATTTACCAATGCTCATTGGCAAAATATTGGTTATTAGCAGTCATTTCCATTTCTGACAGGTAAGTGGCAAAGTAATATTTTTCTTTAAAAGACTCAGAGAAAAAAGAAATGGTGTTTTAGATATTTTTAGATGTTTTATTGAAGTATAACAT
This sequence comes from Hyaena hyaena, assembly GCF_003009895.1. Lineage (NCBI taxonomy): Eukaryota > Metazoa > Chordata > Mammalia > Carnivora > Hyaenidae > Hyaena > Hyaena hyaena. Next base: position 131,223 of record NW_024081125.1, on the reverse strand, counting down.
ATGTAAAGCAAGTGCATACAGCTCAATGAATTTTCCCAAAGTGAACACATATAACCATCTTCCATACCTAGAAATAAAACGTTACCAAAATTGTTTATCCCAAAAAAAGAACAAGCAGGCAAGAAAAGCAATAAATATACTAAGTTCTGGGCAAACTTAGCACAACTGCTACACCCAGGGTGCCTGGCTGGCTCAGTTGGAGGATCATGTGACTCTTGATCTCGGGGTCGTGAGTTCAAGCCTCACACTGAGTGTGGAACCTACTTAAAATTCAAACAAAAACCAAAAGCCAAAAAAAACACCACTACACTCGGCAACTGGAGAACGTGCATTCTTTTCAATCGTACATGTAAAGAAAAACAGGGAGAAAATAGACAACAGATTTAAAAAAATTCTACTTAGAATCGGTCTACATAAAAAAAGAACCCAATGGAAACTCTAACACTGCAAATAAAGCATGTGAAACTGAAAAATAAATGTCACTAAGTGGGCTCACAAGTAATGTTATCTACTTCCTCCACCTTTTCCTCTATTATCTGGATCACATTAATCACAGCTGTCTTCAAGTTCACTAACTCCAATACCAGGATCATCTGTGGATTTCTATTGCCTGATTTTTGTCTTGGATTTAGGTCATTTGGGTTCTAAAAGTTTTCAGGGCCTGCTTGTGCTCTACACCTCCTACTGCTGGCAATCCTGAACTTCACTCTTTGTTCAGAAGGCTGCTGAAGTTGAGCAACTGGCTTTCCAGATTTCCACTGAAGTGTGTAATCTCACAGAACAATTCTCCACAGAGAGAAAATACAAAGAAGTCAGTGGGAATTTGAGAGCTGAATACAGCCCTGGGAATAAAAACACTGGATGGGCTCAGCAGCTGAAATGCAGGGGACAGGAAAAGAGTCAGTGACACTGAAGCCACATCAACAGAAGTTATTCACTTTGAATAACAAAGTTCAAGGAAAAAAAAAATGAACAAAACCTCATGGACCAATGGGCCCATATCAAAAGGTCTAACACCTGGAACTGAAGACCCAGAAGTAGAAGAGTGAACACATACTTAAATAAATAATGGCTCAAACCTTCCCCAATTTGGGAAATGATACACATTTACAGATTCAGGAACTGAGCAGATCCAAAACAGATAAATTTGAAGGAAATCATGCCTAAACACATCAAAAGCAAACTGCTAAAAATAAAAGAGGGAAAAAAATCTTCAAAGTAACCCAAGAAAAGCAACATTACATACAGAATAATAATCTGAATGAGAGCTAATATTTTATCAGATGCAGAGATATTTCAGATAAGAGAAACATATTTCAAATAAGAGAAAACTAAGAAAAAATGTCACAAAATACCTGCACCCCAAGAACAACTAAAGACAGTTCTTCAGGCCAAAGGGGAAAAAATAACAGAGGGAAGTTCGGATGCTAAGCAATGAATGAAGAGTACTAGAAATTGTAAAAATAAGAAAGTAAAAACTGGAGTTTACTCTCTTAAATTCTTCAAAGATACAGATCACAACTTAAAGCAAAAATTATTACACTGACTGCTGGGGTTTCCAATAGAGATATAATTCATGTAACAATTATAACATAAAGAAAGGGTAGAGAGATCTGTATCATTGTTAAATGAAGTGGTACAATATTAACAATTAATAGACTTTTTTTTTTCCTAGGAGAGAGAGAGAGACAGCGTGAGCAGGGGAGGGTCAGAGAGAGAGGGAGATACAGACTCTGAAATAGGCTCCAGGCTCTGAGCTGGCAGTCAGCACAGAGCCCGACGCGGGGCTCAAACCCACAAACCGCGAGATCATGACCTATGCGAAAGTCAGACGCTTAACCGACTAAGCCACCCAGGCGCCCCAACAATTAGTAGACTTTAAAGGGTTAGGTATATAGTAACCTCTAGATAAAACTACCAAAAAAAATTTTTTTTAAAAAGAAAAGAGGAAGAGAAAGAGGAGAGACAAAACACCAACCACTAACGTGAGGATGAAACAGAGGTCATCACCATGGATCCTACATGTATTCGAATAATAATATAAGAATATAAACAACTCTATGGGAACAAATTTGACAGCTTAGATGACAGAATTTGACTATGGGAAACAAATTATCAAGTTTACAAAAGAAGAAATAAAAAATCTTAACAGATTTATAGCTATTAGTAGTTGAATCAATTATCAAAATTCTTTCCAAAATGAAAACATTGGGCTTTGATAGTTTCACTAGTGAATTCTATCAAACACTCAAGGAAAAAATAAAAACAATTTTATAGAAACTCCATCAGAAAACAGAGGAAGAGGAATTAAGAGGAAATGGTAATACTACACATCTTATTTTATAAGGCCCACAACTCTAACACCAAATTTAAAAGTCCCAAAAATGACAAAAAAGGAAATTTTAGACTAATTTCACTGTGAATATAGATGCAAAAGTCCCTTTAAAAACTAGCCAAGAATCCAACAATATACAAAAGGATAATCAAGTATAGTTTATCCCCCAAATACAAGATTAATTTACCATTAAAAAAATCAAGGTAATTTGGGGTGCCTGGTTGGCTCAGTTGGTTGAACATCTGACTTCAGCTCAGGTCATGATCTCGTGGTTCATGAGTTCAAGCCCCGCATCAGGCTCTATGCATATCAGCACAGAGCCTACTTTGGATCCTCTGTACCCCCTCTCTCTGCCCCTCCCCTGTCATGCTTTCTCTCTCTTAAAAATAAACATCTAAAAAATTTTTTTAATTAAAAATAATAAAAAATAAAGAATACAGTGGTTTAACAGGATGAAGAATAAACAAATGTCATTTCTAAATATGAAGGAAGAACATTTCACAAAATTCAATAATCATTCATACAAACCCTCAACAGACTAGGAATAGGAGGGAATTTCCACAATTTGATAAAGGGCACCCACATCAAACCTCTTGGTAACATCATACCAAATGGTGAAAGATTGAGCTACTTCCCCCCTAGAATCCATAAAATGACAAAGATGACTGCTTCCATCACTTTAATTTGATTGGAAGTGTTTCATTATACTGTAAGTCCTAGACCTTGCAACCAGACATAAAAAATAAAAGGCATAAACACTGAGTAAGAAGAAGCAATCTGGCTGTCCTTAAAGAGCATACAATGGCTCATGTAGAAAATCCTATTAAATCTAAAAACAACTCTAGAACAAATACAAGGTGAATATACAAAAATCAACAGTAATTGACAGCAACGAAATTCTAGAAAGTGAGATTAAAAATTACAATTCCATTTATAATAATGCCCAAAACTATAACATGCCCAGAAATGAATCTAACAAAAGACCTCCTTTAATACTACCAAAATTACACAGAAGAAAGATTAAATTAATGGAGTGGTATACAATGTTCATGGATTAGAAAACTGATTATTAAGATAGCAATCAACCAAACTGATCCATAGATCAATCCTAATTAACAGAATTCTAACAAAAATTCCAGCAGGCTTTTTATGTAAATGGATAAACTGATTCTAAACTTTATAGCAAAATGCAAAGGGCCTAAACTAGTCAAAGCAATTTAAAAAGAACAAAGTTCAAAACCTTAACCTACCTTATTTCAAGAATTACTATAATGTCACAGTGATAGTTTGGAATTGTCAAAAAGATAAACATGTCAGTGGAACAGAATAGGGAGTCAAGAAATAAACACATACATACATGGACAATTTTTTTTAATATGTTAAGGCAATTTAATAAGGGAAGTTTCTGACAAATGGTGCTAGGATTTAACATTCGGATGGGAAAAAACATACAAAACTAATTGAAATGGACAACAGACCTAACTGTAAAACCTAAAACTAAAAGTTCTAGAAGAAAACATACGGAAAAAGTCTTTGTAATTTGGGGAAAGACAATGGATTCTTGGAACAAACAAGCATAAAAAATAAGAGAAAAACATGGGTAAGTGGAAGCTCATCAAAGTTTAAAACTGCCCTTCAAAACACACCATTAAATAAGTGAAAGATAAGCCACAGACTCAAAAGAAAATATTCACAAAATGTGTTTCTGACAAAGGAGTTGTATTCAGAGTGTATGAAGAACTCTTGCATCTCAAGCCCACAACAATCCATTTAAATATCTGAAAACAGGGGCGCCTGAGTGGCTCAGTTGGTTGGGCTTCTGACTTTTGGTTTCAGCTCAGGTCATGATCTCTCAGCCGTAGGATCAAGCCCCATAAAAAGCTCCATATCCGGCTCTGCTGCCAAGAGTGCAGAGCCTGCTTGGAATTCTCCCTCCCTCCCTCTTTGCCCCTTCCCTGCTTGCATGGGCGCGTGTGCTCTCAAAATGAATAAGCAAACTTAAAAAATCTGAAAACAGACTTCATCAAATAAGAAACAAGGATGGGCAATAAACAAACAGAAAGATGTTCAACATCACTAGGTATCAGGGATATACAATTTGAAATCACAATGAGGCACGATTACGTACCCACCCTATCGAGCTGAGAGGATATGGGGTAACTGAAGCTCTCCACCACAGCTGATGGGCATGTAAAATGGTACAGCAACTTTGTAAAGCTGTTTTTTTTTATTCATTTTATTTTTTTATTTAAAAAATTTTTTGAACATTTATTTATTGCTGAGAGAGAGAGAGAGAGATAGAGTCCTAGGACAGGAAAGTCAGAGAGACAGGGAGACACAGAATCTGAAGCAGGCTCCAGGCTATGGGCTGTCAGCATAGAGCCCAACGTGGGGTTCAAACTCACAAACTGCAAGATCATGACCTGAGCTGAAGTCAGATGCTTAACTGACTGAGCCACCCGGGCATCCTGTCTTTTGTTTGTCTTTAAATTAAGCATGCCCTACTATCCAATCCAGTCATTCCATTCCTAGGTATTTCCTAGGTTTGAAGACTTCTTCATATGCTCACCCAAAGACTTCTTCATAAATGATCACAGCAACTTTATTTCTAATATCCCCAAACTAGAAGTAACCCAAGTACTCATGAGAGGTGGATAAACACGGGGCACCTGGGTAGCTCAGTCAGGTAAGCATCCGACACTTAATTTCAGCTCACGTCACGATCTCACGGTTCATCGATCTCACGGTTCGTGAGATCAAGACCCAAGTCAGGCTCTGTACTATCAGCAGAGCCTGCTTGCGATTCTCTCTCTCCCTCTGCCCCTCCCCTGCTCATGTGCTCTCTCTCTCTCAAAGTAAACATTTTTTTAAAAAAAGATTTCTAATTTAAAATAAAAGAGGTGGATAAGCAATCTGTGGTATGTCTGTAATGCGGAATACTACTCAGAAATAAAAGGAATGAACTACTGATACCTACAACAGTGTGGATGACTGTCAAAACAATTATGCTGGTAGAAAGAGGCATGAACCGAAAATATTATACATAAACAAACTTAGATAAATTCTAGTTGCTCATGGATGGAATTCGAGGATATTATGCTAAGTGAAATAAGTCAGGCAAAGAAGGACAGATACCATATGTTTTCACTAACAAGCGGAACAGGAGAAACTTAACAGAGGACCATAGGAGAGGAGAAAGGGAGAAAAATAGTTAAGGAGAGGGAGGGAGACAAACCACAAGAGACTCTTAAATACTGAGAACAAACTGAGAGTTGATAATGGGGTGGGGGAGAAGGGAAAAGGGGTGATGGGCACGGAGGGCACTTCTTGGGCTGAGCACTGGGTAGTATATGGAAACCAACTTGACAATAAGCTATATTTAAATAAATAAATAAATAAATAAATAAATAAATTCGAGTTGCTAGCTAATTTATAGATAGAAACTAGGTGAGTGGTTCTGGGGCACCTGAGGATTACAAAGGGGCACGAGGAAACTCCTGAGGGAATGGAAATGTTTGGCATTTTGACTGCGGTGATGATTTCATCAAACTGTACCCTTTAAATATATCCAGTTAATTATACACCAATTATACTTCAATAAAGTAGTTGTTTTTAAAGGTTTTCAAACATAGTTTTCCTTCTAGTCCACAAAAGAGATTTCAAAAAATCAGGACTCTTTTTTAGTCGTTTAGGAAGGAGAAAAGCAGTCTGAAATGGAAGGAAATTACTTATTGGGGTGCATAATGAAACCAGCTAACATCGGTCAGAAAGAAGTAGGTGTGTGCACACGTGCAAACAACGTACCATTTCCATAAGAAGGAGTTCTTCTCTTTCTTTCTCTTGATCCAACAAATCTTTTTCATAAAACTTTTTCTGAAACTAAGTTTAAAGTTTAAAAATGAAGTTATGAAACACTCTGATGAGTTTCTGCCAATTTTTAAATACTGATTGAGCATAAAGCCTGTGCTTACCGCATCCATCGACATTTCCATTCTGTCCAGCTCCAACACGGTCTAAAAGCAAAGTTGTGAAAATTATTTGGCAGTGATTAAATTAAACCAACTGATCAGTTCTCAAAAAGGATCCTTTTCCAGAAGGAGGTTCAAAGAGGAGACTTCTCCACTCTATGGGAAGGCTGAATTAGAAACCCTCTGAGGTTCTTTCCCCATTTGACACTGTGCTTTTAACCAACCTCCTAGCGCCAGGCTCCACTGTCACTTGTAAACGATTTTAACCTTAAGGAGGGCAAGTCTAGAGGGACACCTTGGACACAAAACACACACAAATTAACGAACTTCCAATAACCCTCAGTGCCACTCTTCTCTGAATCTTCAGAAACACAAGATAATTTTTGAATTTTTTAAAAGAACGTTTAGCTAAATATACATGAAGCCAACTCCCATTTGGCTTAAAATCCTAGTTCCTTTCTGCTGAAATGTTCGATCATTATGACATTCTAACCATTAAGAAAGACTATGCCCTGAAAGTATTTCCCAATTTAGTATTTCTCTTTCAGAACACATTAGTCTGAAACAAATCATTTCAATCAAACAGGGGTCCATCTGACCCAGCATTCTGACTGACGGAGAACAGTACCTCTCACTCTGATGGTCCAGATAAAAGTAGATTTATATACACTTATGCCCAAGCTAGCCACTGCACACATAATATTTATTTGAGGATTTTTATGCAGAAATTCAGGAAAATATTGTAATTCATGCCATGAAAGATTCCTTTTAAATAAAATTACTTCCCATCTTAAAAAACTGACTAGCATAAGCCAGGCCATTTTTATCCCAAAGTTTTGTAGGGTGAGCTTCCTCGGTGCTTCCCATTACAAGACCTCCGTTTGATAAGCATTTTACTATAGAATTTTCATGGGCTTGATTGACTTCCTCATGTGACATATACTTACAATAAGCTCTAGTCTTGTAAATTACTAATCCATTAATTATATTTTATAATTCATTATCATGGGGCTAGTTTATATTATCTTTTGAGTTAATAAATTCTTTTAAAAAGCAACTAATGCTCTTATCTTCATTATTGTGAAAGTGAACTCCATTGCCTAAATTTCTGTAATTAAATGGTAAGGACAGAAATGTCTGGTAGAAACAAATACATATCATACACACATATGTGTATATATGTATACTCTATTTATATGTTTTTAGATTTAGGTGCGTTTCCAGACCCTGGGTATTTCTGGTTAGTTTAGTTGGTAAAAGAGGAATTCGCACTTCAGTAAAACAAGAATATACTAATTAATACTAAGTTATCAAATCACTTTATTAAAAAGTTCCTCATGTAGCATCTAGCATTGATATCTAAGAAAAAAAAGAAAAGAAATCAAAGGATTCTTTTTTTTTCCCTCACCATCGATGCTAAGTTAAAAGGCATTAATAAATTAATTCCTCTCAGTACAAATAAATGCTCAGAAACTATGTGTCCTAAAGTTCACACTCAGATTTGTGACAGTAACCACTTTCATTTGACTTAATCTCTTTTTAAAACATTTTTTAATAGTTTATTTATTCTTGAGACAGAGAGAGAGACAGAGCATGAGCGGGGGAGGGGCAGAGAGAGAGGGAAACACAGAATCCAAAATAGGCTCCAGGCTCTGAGCTGCCAGCACAGAGCCCGACGTGGGGCTCGAACCCACAAACCTCGAGATCATGACCTGAGCTGAAGTCAGACACTTAACCGACTGAGCCACCCAGGTGCCCCCATTTGACTTAATATTACAAAAATATTAGTTACACGTTCAGCAAAATGTTTCAGAAGACTACAAAGTATTTTCAGGAGTGACTTCACCAACCCAAATTTTGGCTGTTTTAGTTTTGTAACATGAGCAAACAATCCATGTAAGATCCCGTGCTAAAAACAAAACAAACCAACAAACCCATAAGGACATGATGTCACATGCCTGAAGAAAGAATGCTCTCGGGGTAAGAGACCCACATTCCAGCCCCGGCTCGGCTGCTTGCTAAGATGATGCCACGTGACAGTTACTATCCCTAGGCCTCAAGCTTCTGAAACATCAAACAGACCTTGAAGGCCCTTCCAGGGCTAACTTTCTATGAGTGTGACTTTCCCAATTTCACCAACAAAGATTTCCTGGATTATAACCACTTATAAATCAAGTTTGGTGGATAAAGTATTCATTATTAGTTGAACAGTATTTATTAAGCAACTCAAATGTGTCAAAAGCTCTCTCTCATGGTGCTTGTATTAGTGGTAATACAGGTTGAATGTCTAAGTGTCCCCTCCTACACTGTTGGTGGGAATGTAAGCTGGTGCAGCCCTCTGGAAAACAGTGTGGAGGTTCCTCAAAAAATTAACAATAGAACTCCCCTAGGACCCAGGAATAGCACTGCTAGGGATTTACCCAAGGGATACAGGAGTGCTGATACACAGGGGCACATGGACCCCAATGTTCATAGCAGCACTCTCCACAATAGCCAAAACATGGAAAGAGCCTAAGTGTCCACAACTGATGAATGGATCAAGAAGATGTGGTTTATCTATATGATGGAACACTACACAGCAATGAGAAAGAATGAAATCTGGCCGTGTGTAGCAACATGTATGGAACTCGAGGGTGTTATGCTAAGTGAGATAAGTCAGGCAGAGAAGGATAGATACCACATGTTTGCACTTATAAGTGGAACAGGAGAAACTTAACAGAGGACCATGGGGGAGGGGAAGGGGAGGAAATCATTGGGGAGAGGGAGGGAGACAAACCAGGAGAGACTCTTGAATACCGAGAACAAACTGAGGGCTGATGGGGAGTGGGGGAGAGGGGAAGGGGGGTGATGGGCATGGAGGAGGGCACTTGTGAGGATGAGCACTGGGTGTTATATGGAAACCAACTTGACAATAAACTATAAAAAAAAAAAAAAAGAAAGAATGTCTAAGCACCCCTCAGAAGGAACTTTACGCTGTAGTGCACATCAGCCCAGTCCGTTACTAATGCTACTCCAGCAATGATAGAACCATGTTAACGCATCGCTAGCCCGTCAAGCTAAAGCAGGGAAGCTGTGACCGGCACTGTCTTCGTGCAAGAAATGCCAAATGTGGCAAGAGTGGTACTTACTCTTTTTACAATAGCCAGAACATCTTTATCCTTTTCTTGACAGAGGAGTTTCCGCACACACATTTCTAACTGCTGAAGTAGATGCTTATCTGCAGGGATCTTCAGAGTAGATTTCACTTTGGGCAACAAGTAGCAAAGTTTCATTCTATAATAAATTAAAAGACTATTTACTTTTGAATGGATTCAATAACTAAGAATAACAGTGCGAAATGAAAAGGAAATTCAAAACTTCGGATAATCTGGGGGCTTGATTATCATTTAGCAAATGTTTGGTGGCATGCCTGTTAGAAGTCGAGCATTCGTTATTCTGGGTGCTGAGATACAACAGTGAATAAGACCAACCAAATCCATTGCTCTCACGGAGCTGACACTGTAGTACGGGGTAGGGAAGGAAGAATAAGGAAACGAGTAAAGTATCTGTCTGAAGAGTGGTAAGTGCCATGGACAAAAATAAAGCAGGAAAAGACAAGGGAGTATCAGAGAAGGGGTATTAGTTTTACATCACGTGGTCATAGAGGGTTTCAGCAAAGGTTTCGCTGAAAAGATAATATTTAATCAAAGACTTATTAAAGAAAATTAGGGAATAAGTAATGTGAACATCTAGAGAAGAGCATTTCAGACAGGAACCCGCAGTATGCAGAAACAGCCTACAGGGGGAGCCTGACTTGGGTGTTACCCCAAATTGGCAAATCGACCCAAATAGGCAAATTGGCTGTCGTAGATAGGACGTGGAGAAACAGGCACCCTCTTGCACTGTTGGTGGGAATGTAAACTGGTGCAGCCCCTCTGGAAAACAGTGTGGAGGTTCCTCAAAAAATTAACAATAGAACTCCCCTATGACCCAGCAATAGCACTGCTAGGAATTTACCCAAGGGATACAAGAGTGCTGATGCATAGGAGCACATGTACCCCAATGTTCATAGCAGCACTCTCAACAACAGCCAAAACACGGAAAGAGCCTAAGTGTCCATCAACGGACGAATGGATCAAGAAGATGTGGTTTATCTATACCATGGAATACTACACGGCAATGAGAAAGAATGAAATCTGGCCATGTGTAGCAACATGGATGGACCTTGAGGGTGTTATGCTGAGGAAATAAGTCAGGCAGAGAAGGACAAATATCATATGTTTGCACGTATAGGAGGATTAGGAGGAACTTAACGGAGGACCAAGGGGGAGAAGAAGGGCGGAAAGAAAGGGAGAGAGGCAAACCATGAGAGACTCCTGAATGCTGACAAAAACTGAGAACTGATGGATGTAGGGGGGAGGGGGGATGGGCACGGAGGAGGGCACTAGTGGGGACGAGCACTGGGTGCTTTGTGGAAACTAATTTGACAATAAACTATTTGTAAAACAAAAAAAAAAAAAATTGGCTGTCATGGGTAGAGCTGAGCAAAGGTGAGGTCATCAGAAGACCTCAAAGCGGCAACAGGAGGCCAGCTCGTGCCAGGCCTTGTAAGCCACTAACTGGAGACTCTGAACACCATAAGATGCCATGGAGAGTTTTGCACAGAGGAGCGAAGTGATCAGACTTAACATGATAGAAGGGCCATGTGACTACTGGGTTGAGAGTAGACCGCAGACGGTCGGGGACAGAAGGGAAACGACAGAGGAGGCTCTACCAATAGTTTAGGCAGGAGATGGCGGCCGCCTGAACCAGCGTGGTAGCATCAGGAGGGGAGAAGTGTTCAGACTCAGTATGTTTTGCAAGCAGCGGTGTGTGCTAAGGAACTGAGGGAGATGGGGGGGAGGCAGAAAGGAGGTAAGGTTTTGACCCGAGCAGATGGCAAGATGAGGTGGTTATTTGCACGGATGGAGAAGACTGCAGAAGCAAGGGCAGGTGTGGATGCGGGGTGGGGCGGTTTACTTTTGGGCAGATTGAGTCTGAGTCCGGCGTGCCATGGAAATGCTAGGTGGGCAGCCAGCTCGACGCGTCTCCTGTGCAGGAAGGACACCCAGGCTGGAGACACAGTCTGGAATCTCCAGCACACAGATGATTCGCAAGCTGTGAGACTGGAAAGATCGTCAAGGCCATTAAGTGCGGTTTGAGAAGATAAAAGCACAGAGTCTAGGCACCATCCCAGTCTACATAAGGCAGCAACACGCAGCCTGAAGAATGCCAGAGAGATGAGAGGCCGCCCGGGGCAGCACAGAAAACCTTCCAGAAAGACGCTGTGCAGAAAGTGCTTGCTTTGCTACGCTACCACTCTAGAGCGCGGCCAGCACTGGGTTTACAGAGCGATGCCTGCAGCTGTACGTGCTTGGGCTGCTATATTCATTCATTCCTCTGGGTGCTCTCCAGATTATTATTTTTTTACTTCGACGCCAAACCCGAGACAACCAAGTGCCATTCCTAGAGTTTCTGGGACGACTTGTCACTTGACCCTGCAGTTGAGGATTCTCCACGTACAAAAATTTGCTTTTTATTCAACCGAACAGGTGAAAGAGGCTCTTCCTCTAGAATATTCAGCTCCGTTCATAGCAATAATGGTCTCAAACTCATTTGGAGTTCCCCACAGATCCTGGTGATGCTTTCTCTCAATTAAGGCCCCCAGTTACCTGAAAGAGAATCTTTAGCATTTCTGGCAAAGGGGAAGATTCCTTTGAATACCAACGGTCTTGCCAGCCTTCACCCTGTCTAGGCTCCGTGAATTTAAGTTTTAAACATTCACGTAAGGAAAAACAAAAATAATTAACAGTCTACGGACACTTCATTCTTCATTAACTCTAGGCAAGTCTTTAAAACATATTTTCAACAGAAGCTACCCAAAGCCACAATGGTGATTTCTGAGAATCCTGGGTCCATGAGATTATAAAGATTTTAAGATCAGGTCTCACACCCTTTCTGGTAAGCTAACCCTTCATGTACAATATCTCAGGTATTTATCTCTCAAAACACCCTATGAATTAGGTACTGAGGAAATCCATGCGCAGAGAGATTATGTAACTTTCCCAAAGACACACAGCTAGTACACAGCTAGAAATCAGCTCAGGCGGCAGGGATCCAGAATCCCTTGTCCTACGTGCACGATCCCACCACACTTGCCTGGGATGGCCCTCGTTCTATCTACACATCTCTGCAGAGCTGGGCAAATGCTTTTGTATCCAAAAGCCGATTAGTGTATGGTGTTGCTGGACCCATTTGTTTGGCGGGCAGTTACCCAGGCAGAAGAGTGGGAACCAAGACAAACTGCTATGCAATCATCTCTCACCCCCAAAATAACCAAATTTCACACAGCAATGTTCAATAAATCTTCATTTGGTTTTTGAATGGACAGGGTGCTTTCTCTTAGGGTCAATGCTATTTTCAGCCACACTGACCTGGGTTAGAGATGATTTCATTTCCTCTCAGGTTTTTGTTTTAAAGTTTATGTATTTATTTTGAGAAAGAGAGTGAGAGAGAGAGCGGGAGAGGGGTAGAGAGAGGGAGAGACAGAATCCGAAGCAGCCTCCTCACTGTCAGAGCAGAGCCCGATAGGAGGCTCAAACTCATGATCCGTGAGATCAAGACCTGAGCCAAGGGGCACCTGGGTGGCTCAGTCGGTTAAGCGTCCGACTTCGGCTCAGGCCATAATCTCACGGTTCTTGGGTTCAAGCCCCGTGTCGGGCTCTCTGCTGTCAGCTGGCTCAGAGCCTGGAGCCTGTTTCAGATTGTGTATCTCTCTCCCTCTCTCTGATCCTCCCCTGTTCACACTGTCTCTCTCTCTCTCTCAGAAATAATTAAAAATATTAAAAAAAAAAAAAAAAAAAAGACCTGAGCCAAGATCAAGAGTCGGCCACTTAACTGACTGAGCCACCCAGGTGCCCCTCGTTTCCCTTCAAATTACTTTTGTCATCTGCTTGATTAAGTGAGAATTCATCATAGTGGGAGCTGCTTTTCTAGGGCCACAACTTCAATTTGCAAAATGTTTGCCACATGGTGAGATTCATTCGTTATGTAGCACAGAGAAGATGTGCAGAATACTGAAGCCAATGCAGTTGTGTTTTCTGTAGTTTCTTACACTAAAAATATAAAACAAAAACCAATCTCTTGATTGCCTCTAAAAATGGACAGAACTTCGTCCGTCAACTTTGAATTTTTTCTTTAGTCTTAGAAGATCCTTAAACTTAGAATATCTGCTCAACCTTCTCCTGATGCCAATGTGTGTATCCAAGTGGCAGGAGACACCTGCCCGTCTGCCTTTGACTATTGGTCTCTCAACCCAATAAACAAAAGACCTAAGACACTGTTAAAAGATGATGCTTCTGAGTCTTACTGAGGCTCATCAAGTAAGACTACAAGGAATTTCAAAGTAAGTACACATTATTCACTTGTTTCTTAATTGACTATTAAAAATTTGATTTTGCATGGTCACTATAGTTGATAATGGGTTGGGTACCATACCTCACATTTGCCACTGGATCGTGTGTCAGTTCAATAGCAGGTAGAAAGAAATATTTACAAAAAAATGATTTGGAAAAGATCTCTATAATAAATTCACAGGTATCCAAAAATCGAAGTCTATTCCAATAACTTTTTCCTTGGCCCAGTTCTAGAAACAACAACAAGAAAGAGAAGTTTAATCTTTCCTACATGAAAGTATATATGATGAAATTAGACACACAAAATCCATGACAAGTTTTTTTTTTTATATCCACAATTTGCTTAGCCAATACAAGAGATAAGAGGGGAAAAAATCATATATCCTAAAGACCTGTAGACTCCCAAATTAAGGACATCTCAAAAAACAAACAAATAAAAAAAGTATTAAACATTGCATTCAATTCCGTAAGCATTTATTAAGTACTAAATAACTATACTATTTTTTGGTCGCCTGTTACATGTTAAGTACTCTATACATATTATCACATTTAAGTTTTTTTTTTAATGTTTTATTTTATATTTAAGAAAGAGAGAGTGTGAGCAGGGGAGAGGCAGAGAGAGACGGAGACAGAATGTGAGGCAGGCTCCAGGCTCTGAGCTGTCAGCATAGAGCCCAACGCGGGGCCAAAACATATTATCACATTTAATCCCAAAAAACAATCCAATGGGTTAAGTCTAGATTTATCCACCTGAGAGGAGGTTCAGAGGTTAAAGTCACAGAGCTGGTAGGGGTAGTGCTGGACTGCAAATGAAAGTCTGTGTAACTTCGAACTCTGAAGTTATATTTGACCAATCAAGTTAGTTGCTTTCTTCACCTCGTTTCCACAGAAATGCTCTGAAGTGGTTAATATTGTATTACTGTCAATAATTTAGGTAAACATTTAAAGGATTGTTTTCTCTCTTATTACACAAATGTTCAAAAGCAAAATTCTTAATATTTAAAGCCAAACAGAATGTCCTTTCAGAGTAAAACTGATTCTAAATGTAAGGTCGTACCACTGAGAAATGAAAATTAAATTGAAACAGAGTCAAAAAGAGAGAGATTAAAGTATACTGAGCATAATTTTTCTTAAATGGAATTTTATACACTCTTAATTTTTTGAAAAGCGGTGATTTATGCTTAAAATGGTGAAGTGCAATAACCAGAAAATCCCATTACCCACCTATGCTGGATAACAAGAGTTTAATAAAAGCATTGAGACACTATGGTCAAAGCAAGTACACAAGAATTAAAAATTCACTAAGTATACATAAGTATGTGACACTTCTTCCAAAATGAACACATTAACTATAGGTTTTTGTCTTAATTTAGCCCTTAGCAAATTAAAATAAATTTGCATTTGTTAACTGATATAATTTTTTAAAACATTACGAACTACGTAGGCTTAACCAGATTCATATTCATGTGTGTATCAACTCTACTCAAGGAAACTAAAAAAATCCTTGCATTCTATTAATATTTAACATAACAACATAAAACGCTACATTCATGGATACTCAACTCATATTTTAGTTCCAAATGTTATTTCATCAGGACTGGGCTTTCACCATAAATGTACATTATTTTAATTTTTCAAGTGTAGAAACTCACTAAAGACGACCCAGAGTGGTTACTACTTTCATTCATCACAGAATAATCCTATCTTAAAGATTTCTAAAAAACCCCCCAAAATTAACCTAACCTCAAATACAAACACACTCCAGATATTTACCAATATCAGCCTAACAATTCATGGCAAAATGATACACGCAGTAAGTCAGAGCTAACTAAGGCCGATTTGCTTACTTTCTGTTTTTCAAAATGAGAGGTGATGATTACTTACGTTCAATTAATTTTTGAATGACTTCGTGCCTCTGTTCTTGTTTACGATTATAACGTAGAAAAATGCATAGAGTTCGTGAAGCTGCCTTTTGGACAGGTAAGACGTTCTTAAAGAAATAAGAAAGACAATTAAACCAATATAATAATATAATTTTGCTCCACAAATCAATTTTCAGTTTGGGCTAAAAGAGCAGTGTTGGGGCACCTGGGTGGTTCAGTCGGTTAAGCGTCCTACTTCGGCTCAGGTCATGATCTCACAGTTTGTGGGTCTGAACCCCACATCAGGCTCTGTGCTGACAGCTCAGAGCCTGGAGCCTGCTTCAGATTCTGTGTGTGTCTCTCTCTCTGCCCCTCCCCCCTCTGTGTCTCTCTCAAAAATAAATAAACTATTAAAAAAAAAAAAAAGGAAGAACAGTGCTATCCACCTCTCAAATCAAAGTGGAACTACCCTCATAATTTAATGTTAATACCACTCAGGCATATCAACTAATGTATCACATTACAAAGTTAATTTAGTTTGGCACCCTTTCCAAATCATCCAGCTCTGATTTATATATATGATTCTCATTTCTCTGCCATTTCATCTTAGGTGAGAGTCTCCCCCAGTACATCTCGGCCCCCCACTCTTAGCCGTTCCCTGGACTTACCTGCAAGAACACAGCCTGTGTCAGATACATCATCAAAAATGTGCCACTTCTAAACTATAAATTTAGAGAGCCCATGATCAGATACACTTTTCAACCGTTCTGGCTTGCTTCTGACTCTTTGAACTCAATGTCATCACTGAGGTCCCTGGTCCACACCACAGATAAAACTTAGAATCCAAGGGACACCACGTCCATAAACTCTTACTAGTGTTCTGTACTTCTTTGTCTTTTGGATTTCTGTCACACCACTGAGCAGGATTCATTCATTTTAAATGAATCATCTGTCTTTACTGGGTTTGAGTTCAAACTATGTATTAGAGACAAATCTCTCAACCAGATCTATTGTGCCCAGTATAAAATTCACGTACACCATCTTACATATAAGTACTCTAATATAATTATTAAAGAGTCAGACTGTTACAGGGGGGATCCTTGAAATTCAAGTAGAATAAAACTGTACACTGCTGCCTTTCTGCTTTAGCTTTCAATTTTTTGCACAACAGAAGTAGGGAAAAAAGCTATGTCATTACTCAAAACCTTCCAAAGACTTCCCTTGTTTCAGAGACTACTACCGAGATCCCACATCGTGGCCCTCAAAGTGTGCCGTGCTGGGGGCCCAGCCCCCCTCCACCTCAGGTCTCTACAACTTGCTACACTGGCTTCCCTGCTCCTCACGCAACCACACCATTCCCTCTACCCAGACCACTTGTCCTTCAGACATCCGCATGGTAATAACTCCCTTACTTCGTTCAAGCCTCTGCACGAAGCACGCTTGATCAGAGTGGACGTTTCCTGCCACTCTCTCCACAACAGCACCCTACTCCCTTCGGTCACGCTCCTCGCCCTCTCCCCTGCTTTCCTGTTGTTCACTGTTCTTTCATCCCTGACATACTATACACGTAGGTTTGTTCGCCGCCTGTCTCCAACAGAATTTAAGGGTCTGTGATCATAAGTCCTTTCTCTCTTTTGTTTGCTGCTGTCGTTTGGTACCCAGAAGGGTGCTTGGCATACAGTAAGCTCTCAGTTAATTTTGCTGAAGGAATGTGAATTCTGACCATGAGGTACGGAATTAAAAATGCAAATCTTACGTGGATGGACCTTGAGGGTGTTAGGCTAAGTGAATAAGCCAGGCAGAGAAGGACAGATACCATATGTTTTCACTCTTATGTGAAACAGGTAAAATTTAACAGAAGACCATGGGCAAGGGGAAGGGGAAAAAATAGATTAGGAGAGAGAGGGAGGCAAACCATAAGAGACTCTTAAATACTGAGAACTGAGGGTTGAGGGGGTTGGGGGAGAGGGGAAAAGAGGTGATGAGCATGAAGGAGAGCACCTGTTGGAATGAACGCTGGATGTTATATGGAAACGAACTTCACAATAAACAAACAAACAAAAGAAATGAATAGTTCTGGAAATGGTAAAAAGAAAAGTAAATATAAAGGCATTTATCTTTTTTTTTTTAATGTTTTTTTATTTATTTCTAGTAGAGAGATACAGAGACAGAGTGAGCAGGGGAGGGTCAGAGAGAGGGAGTCACAGACTAAAACAGGCTCCAGGCTCCGAGCTGGCAGTCAGCACAGAGCCCGACGCGGGGCTCGAACCCACGAACCGCGAGATCATGACCTAAGCGAAAGTTGGACGCTTAACCGACTAAGCCACCCAGGCGCCCCTATTTTTAACTACTTACAAAGATAACTGCCTAAAGCAAGAATAGTAGCAATTAATTATGGATTTTATATGATGTAAATTTAAATATATGGTAACAAAGAATTCAAAAGATGGGAAAATAAATGGGAACCACACTGGTCAAATGTTCATACAATGTAGACAAAAATGTATGATATTTAAGGATCCCCTGTGATAAATTGAAGATACATATTATAAAACTGAGACCAGGGCGCCTGGGTGGCTTAGTCAGTTAAGCGTCTGACTTTCGCTTTGGTCATGATCTCGCGGTTCGTGGGTTCGAGCCCCGCGTCGGGCTCTGTGCTGACTGCCAGCTCAGAGCCTGCAGCCTGTTTCAGTCTGTGACTCCCTCTCTCTCTGACCCTCCCCTGCTCACGCTGTCTCTCTCTCCTAGAAATAAATAAAACATTAAAAAAAAAAAACCTGAGACCAACCAAAAAAAAAAAAAAAGCAAATCTTTGTTTTCTCCAGAGAATACTGAAACAGAGTAACATGTCCTCTTAGATCACGGAAAACATGCTACATAATAATCCTGGATCTCCTTTTAAGTGTGGAATTACTGTCCTATAAAAGAAAATAGTAAAACAAATCTCTTAGGCTTATAAGGGTTTTGTTCACACTCTATGTTGTAAATCATTGCTCTTTCCTGTTAAGTTAAAATTATGGAATAATTATGTTTCCTTGGCTTTAGAAATACAACAGGCCCTACTGAATAATCAGGTTGAGAGCAACAATTAAGACCGAACTTGACAGCACTTACCAGCCTGTTTTATTATCCGCCTCATCGCCACCACCACAGAACGCCAGCTCTGTTACGAGCAGAAGCCCATCTTATTCACTCCTATATCCCTAACTCTTGGAACGGTGCCTGGTACACAGCAGGTACTCAAGCAAGTAATTTCTGAATAAAATAATTAATACGTTCTGCTCAATTTTATGTGAAATCTCCTATGTGGCACACTGATGCACTGTCCTCTGATAAGGAGGCATTGTTGCCAAAGTCATTTCTTAAGAGCGTTATGGCTATAATATAACCTTCTAGGCTTTACTTTGATGAATGGAATTAACTTGTAGAAGTGGTAGTTCATGAATGTCTATCTTTTGTTTTTTACTTAAGTTGTAAATGACACCAATCATGTTATTTTTCTTTTTATCTTTGAGGCTAAAATGGATTTTGGGTTTCTGAGATGGCTATTAGATTTCATTATCTCCCTTTTATTGAGAACAATGAGAAGATAAAGCACGTTTTTAACAGCTTCTAAAACATATACGTTATACGGAAGTTTTTTATACTTCAGAAGTGGTAGGAAGACATATTAAATGTACAGTGAACTGTGGGTTCAATAGATCTCTCTGTAAATTTTTGTAACAAAGGTAGACAACTTACTCTCTGAGGGATTTGAGTACAAATCTTTTCTTTTTGTCCTGCTTTTGACTCTAATTTTAAGGTTATCCATCATCACCATGTTTTTAATATAAGCTTGATCTGTTACATAGCCATCTTTTAGAGGTACTTTAAAGAAAAACTGGGGTGCCAGGGTGGTTAAGCGTCTGTCGGTTAAGCGTCCAACTTCAGCTCAGGTCATGACCTCACAATTCATGAGTTCGCGCCCTGTGTCAGGCTCCATGCTGACAGCTCAGAACGTGCTGAGGATCCTGTGTCCCTCCCTCTCTGACCCTCCCTGGCTTATATTCTGTCTCTCTTTCAAAAAACAAACATTAAAAAAATTTTTTTAAAAAGTAATTCCACTAAGACTGAGGGGCTTACAGGGTGGCTTGGCAATGCAGCATAGGTGAGGCTGGCTCAGAGGCCATGACACATATAAGGTGTATTATCAGAGCAGGCCGTACTTAGCAGCCAAGTTCACAGACTCCTGCCAACCTTCCTCTTGAGAAGAGCTATTATCAAGTGTGAGGTGAGTCTGTTTACACCCTCCTTGGCAGCATACAGACAAAGGGTCAGTAAAGGTGCCACCTGCTCATTCTCCAATCCAGCTGTATAGACAACGTTCAAAAACTAGCATCAGTAGAAAAGCACAGGGAAAAACTTAAGTTGCCCCTTTGGGGGCCTCGCAAGAGAAACGTCCTTCTAGGACAAAATGGAATAAATGAGGTTTGTTGTACTATTTTGAGAATGTGAAGAATTTGGTAATTCCTAAATCAGGTGTGAGTTCAAAACAATTAGATAAAAGGTACTGGGCTCACATTTGTCATCACGATCGTGAACATTCTTTGCAAGAAACGATAATAAATCTGATCGCTAGATATGATGTGGGGCAGGCAGGCATATTTCTGCAGTAGCTTCTCGTGAGTTCTCCATTTCAAGGAGGCCGCGGCTCGCTGCTCAGCAGCTGTGAGTGCTGGGATCAAGTCAGGCAGAGACGACAACTGAAAAGAAAGCACATCAGAGGACAGATTATAAGAAATCCGCTGCGGCATTCCAGCGAATCCTTCAGCCTACAATGCACTAGGCACAGGGACACGCTTGCTCGCTTCACAACTTAGGAGGATCTCGGTTGTCACAGGGGGACCATTATCTGGCAAATTCAAATACATACGTTTTTAAAACTCCGTAAGTAAAACTAACAGTTACCAAAAACGAAATTCTGAAATAGAGAATGGGGCTCACAATCCTTCTAAGTAACGCGCAATCCCTCTAACTAATTCCTCTATCAAAGTAAAATTTATTCTACTTCACTTTGGAAACTTGTGACCTTCTAAATCCCTACCCTCTGTCCTCCCCAGAAGCTACTCTTGGAATAATAATTAATGCTGATGAAAACTGAAAATGTGAACGTAAACTCCAAGGGCAGTAAGAATCACGGTAATACAGGAACCGGAGTGGAAATTCAGGCTGTTGCAGCTCCAACAGACATTTACTAATAAGCACTTGTGAATATGGGGTAACCACTACTTTAAATATTTTCCATACATCCTCTGCTTGTTCCCCACAACAACTCTCTAGAGTAAGATCACGGTTAAAACATTCAGGAACTTCTTTGATACATGAGATTTACCTTATTTTCTTGAACACTGCTTTCTCCGCCAGTAGACATAAGTTCAAGGATTTCTGGAAGATGATCTATAAGAGCATCTAGTACCTTTTAATAGAGATGTTGATTACTTTTATGGCAATTACTGTTTTTCTAATCTTGCATTAGTCTCATATGTCAATCTCTGTGCAGAGAAAGTATTATTTATCCAGCAACATTTTGGGAGTTTCTTTTCTCCTATGTTGCCATCTTCTTAGAAACATAATCAACTGCCTTGATCCAAACTACCTTTGAAACGAGATTCGTGTATCTGTCTCTTGACATTGTTCATATAGTCTAGATCTGCGACAGCTATCTCTACACAACCAACATGCTGAAAAACTGCCTCTCAACTTTTAAAAAGCAGTTTAAGTCAGATAGCACCCACTGCAATGACTAAACATCGATGATGCTTGGCAAGTACTTAGGCAAGCTAGTACTCATTTGGGTGAACAAGATATACTAAGCACAGCATCAAAATAAAGTATTGCAAAGTTTCCACAAGTATAGTCCCCAAACAACGCAAAGAGAGAGAAAAGATATAAAATGTAATATAATATATGAGTGCAATTGTGTAAAATAAAAACCTTTTCACAGAAAAAAGCAGAAAAATTTTAAAATACAACAAAACAGTAAGTGATTGGAACTAAAGATATTCTTTTGTCTGTCTCCTTTTTGGCATTTCCTGATTTTTCCTTAATAAGCAAATATACATATATACTTTTTTTAAGCCCTAGTATTTTTTTTAAAGATCTCAATTTTCAGTCTATGATACAATGGTACATTGTCTTAACACTTTTGGGGACTGCCAGCTAAAAGGATTCATGCAATTCCTAAGAAGTGGGGGGGGGGGGGCATTGATATATTCAGATTTAACATAAAAGAAGTAAAAACCAAAGAGTAAGAAGATATTACCTCCAGTGATTCATCCTGTAATAATGTTATCAGTTCTTTATGTATTAAATATACTCCAGAATTCAGAAGTTTAGAGACCTAAAATGCAGCAATAAAATCTCTCAGATTTAAAACTACTAGACTATATCTAAACGGTAATAATAACAACTTTACAAAATACATCTCTGTTAGATACTTCTTCTGAAATGAGACTAGGTTACAACATTAACATAAAATTGGATTTCTAGAAAAATTAACTGCATACAAAACCAGCTTTTTAGCCTCTTTATAACACTCTGGAGTGTGTACATGTGAGGATGGGCAAGTAAGTGCCCCCATGACCGCAGCAGGTGCAGGAAGGATTTATCAGAGCCATAATTTTCATATCACAAGCAATAAGCCCATGGATGCCTCCAGCTCATATTTTGACATCTTACAGCAGCCAACAGGGTCTCACAGGTTAGCGCGGGCACATGAGTGTCCGCCCTGGATCAGCGTCTCCTGAAGAAGGCAGGCTCCACAGAAGGTCTGTGTGACACAGGGACAGAGGGGGGTCCCAAGCAAGCAAGATATCGACGACTTTTCCCTTCAAAGACTTTGATCAGCACAAGAGGAGCTGGAAGGGTCTAATCTAAGCTCCCCTATGAACAGGCTTGAGTTTTTTCCTTCCTCCAGACAGACAGAAGCCACAATGGTAAATTCACCAATTTCTACTTCACTATTTATTTATTTGTTTGTTTGCTTTTACGTATTGGGCTTCTGGGTAGGATTTTAATGGGCAGGGGGGTGGGGGGAGGGCAGTGCTTCCTGGATAAAGAAAGTATTTTAAAAACCTTTGCTCTACAGGGTTGTTTCTGATTCGTTCGGAATATTTTCAAAATACTATTTTGAAAACAAGATAACAAAATAACAAGAATATGAAAAACAAGAATCAAGTTAGGATATAGGCAAGTAACTATCAGAATTTAACAATAACCCTGTGAGGAAAATTTAAGTTCCCGAGTCGGATTTTCACTACTTAAGAGGACAAACCTAGATGAACAATTCATTTTTGGAGAAGAGCATCATGACCAGCCTACCTACATGGTATGATTGAGGGGACGTGGCAATTAGCCACCCAGCAAATAGCTAGATCCACAATTTCTAAACTCACGCCTACCAGTGCAATATTTTTGTGTACACATTTCAAGATGTTTATCTCTACGGTGCTAACATGTTACGTCCACTCTAAAACACAAATAAAGATGAAATTTTAGAGGGATGAGATAAAAATAAACAGAAGTACAAACTCTAATATTACATAAACCATTGCGTTTTCAGAAACTTAACCTCATGAGACCATTAATCTAATAGCAACAAGCACACACAGTGACCAAGACTAAATGCCCACCTAATGCGCCCTGGAGAAGGTATCTCCCTCAGCCAGCCAGCGCCCTCTGTCTCATCCCCTCCTCCAAAAGCATATTTCTATAGGTATATTTACAAAGATAACTTCATTGTACAATACGGGAATTATTTTAATTAGTTATCCCAGTTAAGGGAAATATCTCCTAGATTCTGCACGACAAACATTTCATTCATAACAGGAAATGTATTCTTCAAAAGAAGACTGTCACCCAGCACTCAAGAGTCTCAAGCCACATAATGACAGTGCTACAGATTTCTCCTGCACTTGCAGCTAATCAAACAGTGCTCTGAGGTAGGAAGCCGGTGCAAGCAAGAGGCTGAAATATTCTTATTGAGAGTTAAGAATAGATATCTCTTGTGAAGACAGGAAATATTTTCTTATGCCATTTACAAAGACAGATTTATATTTTGGAGTTGTTAACTTATCGTTTATCCATGTTACTGCAACTATATAGCGAACGTGTGCTTCCTGGGATTGTCCAAGACACACACCCAAATTTCAACATCAAGGGTTAAGAAGTTAATTACCTTCATCTTATAATTTTAATTCATGTTTGCTTCTTCCATTAAAGAGAGTTGTTGTAACAGCTGAACCTAACAGGTATGTTCATGAAAAGACGATCCATTCACAGAAAAACAATAAATAACCTGTCACTCAATTTTCCATTTATTCTCAGGTTCTTGAGTTTAGATGCAAAGTTAAATATAAGTATTGTAAAGCATATAAAACCTGATTTTACTTCCAAAGCTGAAATACCCATATTGACACCACAATGGCCGGCTTAAAGTAAGCACTTTAATAGAGATATACTGAATGAATGGACTAATAAATGATAAATGAATATTATGTGCTTATGTAAATGAATTCTGTAAACACACTAAAAAGAGAATTATGGAAACTTTAAAATAACAGTTAGGACTAAAATATGAAAGAGATGGGGCCCGTATCACATAATAAACCTTTATAAACAGAAGTATACAAAATATCAAAAACTCATCTATAGCATATATATATATATATATATATATATATACACACACACATATATGTGTATATACATATATGTGGACTTAACAACTGTAAAGAGCAAATACTTCTTCACACTTACTTCATAAAAGCAAATGGCAATAGTGTATCTGACTGGTACTTCAGGGTCATGACAAAGGCAGAAGAATGTAGAATAGAGTTCCATGTGGAAGTTTTTAGGATCAACAAAAACAATCATGGCCTGGTGGAGATGGAAGGGAGAAGATGAGTGGGAAGGAGAGAAAAACATGCATCAATACCTAATATTACAATCATTTCATTTAAATTGAAATCACGTCCTCTAAATAATAATTTAGATAGAAATCACATTCGGAAGATCCAAATGCATTCATATGGCTCTAATTTACACATAAAGATAAATGTAAATTATACCAATACTACTCAGTACCTACTGTCTATACCAGACATAAGGCTAACCAGCAGGGTCAAATAGGGCCATGGATTTTTAACGCTATCTATTCATATATTTTAAAGGTATCATCAAAACCTTTTGTCAGTAGAAACACATAATTAATTACCGGAAAGTTATAAGCGCAGTTCTTCCGTACGGAAATATATTTCTTCTCCTGCTCTAGGATTTGGGGTGGAATCTGATTTTCATTGTGTCCATTTTCCTGTTGCAAACCCAACGTACAGAGTTTCTTATAAAACTCCAAAAATCTCAAGTGCTGATCTGGAGTAAAAATTCCTAAAACAAATGTAAAACCTTTGTTCAACATTTTCATTGAAAACAAAAAATAAAGAGAGAAAAGCAAACTACAGCACTTACATAATGGGAAGCAAATACTCAAGTAAACTGTTACAGATCATAAATAAAAGCAACGATGAGGAAAGAGTGCCTATTAGGGAGAAATCCAAAGGGTCTATTGTTTCACTTTATGTTGATTTTAATAATACTTTAAATTTAATCGAATAAACTATGCAACGCAGCAATTATGACTGAATTTGCGCAGCCTGTATCATACCACAGGCCACTAACAAGTCACTACAACAATAACATGTAAGGACCATTACTGCTATTTACTGCCTGCAGAAAAGACATGTATGTGTGTCTGCAAAGAGAGCGCTTAAAAACTCAATCTAAAAGATGGCAAAGTAACTAAATATTTTTGATCAACAGACTGGTTCCATATTCGTAACTTTAAATCTTAGAGTGCTAGGAACTCATGTACTGCAAAACTTATTTTCAACAGCCAATTAAAAGCCCATAATATACATGTGTAAAAATGCTTTAGTATAGCAGATGGCTATAATTTAATTTATGCTTACGTTATTACAGTAAGCTAAGAACTGAGTAACGTCTTCAAAATGCCAAGTCATGAGTATTATTCTAAATTCTAAGCCGAACTGCTCACATGATATATTAGTTACCCGACAAATAGTTACTAAGGGTATACTTCATATGCACCAATAGTTAATATGACTGTATCGATGCCAATTGATAAATAGAAAATATTCAGAAATTTAAAGGGCCATTGACTACTTCATTCTGTCACTGTTCTTTCAAATAGGTTCTATTAGGGAAAAAGAAGTTATTAAATGTGTTCTAAATTGTGCTATCAAAAATCTAAGACTTCTTAAGATTTTCTACCCTTAAAGGACAGGTTTAACAACTAGGGAACCCAAGTCTAGTGTCTGAGGTAGAAAAAAAAGGAAACAATTATCTACAATCTTGAAATTCTTGGGGCGCCTCAATGGCTTAGTCGCTTAAGCATCCGACTTTCGCTTAGGTCATGATCTCACGGTTCGTGGGTTTGGGCCCCGCGTCGGGCTCTGTGCTGACTGCCAGCTCAGAGCCTGGAGCCTGTTTCAGTCTGTGACTCTCTCTCTCTCTGACCCTCCCCTGCTCACGCTGTCTCTCTCTCTCTCCTAGAAATAAATAAAACATTTAAAAAAATTAAAAAAAAAAAAAGAAATTCTTAAGGTAGATCATACCATATAGTCCATGGCATAGCTTTCCTAAATGGAAAGATAAGGAAATAAGAATTGATTCATCTGCTTTGAAAGATTTTTCACAAAATGATTTCACTAAGGGAAGGATAGTTTGACTTCTGTCATCTGGAAAACAAAACAGAACAAAACAGACTTTAGATCTAGTTACCCACGCTGCACATGTAGAAATGCATACATACAGATTCCAGAAAGGACAATCACTACGCTGGCCACACAGTTATGGAACATCATCTCTGCAAGCCCTGGTCGGGGAGCTGCGTGGTAGCCAGGATAGGGCTGAGATCAGCAAAACTTTTAACGCCAGGCTGAGGGGCTCAGGCTCGTGGCCATTGGGCCACAGAGACCAACTATAAAGAGGGATGACAAGCTAAAAAGCTTCAAGGATTGAGGCTTTGAGGCTGAATAACTATGAAGCCCCGGGACCGCTGACGTGAACGGATAAGCGGCAGGCTCAGGACACAGGTGTCACTTGGTTTGCGGGTATCTCATACCAGGGAGCAGCTTTTTCTGACCGAAATTGTTAGCTTATAATATGTTCTGTTTATTGAATTTCAAAACTTTTACTTCTTAAAGGACACTTCCTTAGGAAGCGATTCGATATTGTGTGGGGCGCCTGGGTGGCTCAGTCGGTTAAGCATCCTACTTCGGCTCAGGTCATGATCTCATGGTTTGTGAGTTTGAGCCCCACGTCCGGCTCTGTGCTGACAGCTCAGAGCCTGGAGCCTGCTTCAGATTCTGTGTCTCCCTCTCTCTGCCCCTCCCCTGCCTGTGCTCTGTCTGTCTCTCTCTCTGTCTCAAAAATAAATATTTAAAAAATGTTTTAAAAAGAAGTTAATCGATATTTTTAAATATGTCTGCTAGGTTATAAATTTCTCATATATCACAGCAACGTTAACATCTTGATTCTAAACACTCTGAATTTCCCATCATTCCCTTAAACTTTCAGAAATGAAGCACTATTAAGGGTCTGACAAGACTAAGCAAAATGCTGCAACAGGTTTAGTAGTATTATTATTATTACTGTTACTATCATTACGCTTCAGTACCACATCTACCGTTTTAACCAAATGACATTTATTAGACATTCATTGTATTTCGTATAGAACAAGCATTATACTAAGCAGAAGTCGACAGCTGAGTAATAAATGGTCTGAACTTGAGAAACGCAGACCAGCAAAGAAGCCAAACCCCAAAACTATAATAAGACGATGTGATCACTATTTCCGTAGTGGGTATAAGGCACGGGTCTGCAATTTTTGTAAATGTAGGCCTCACAGTGTATCTGTCACTACTCTGTCAACTAGAGCATGAAATCAGCTGTAGACAATACCTAGCCACATGAGCACTGCTATGTTCCAATAAACTTCAGCTACATAAGCAGGTAGAGCAGGATTTGGCCTGCAGACCACAGCTGGCCAACCCAGGCCTAAGACATTTAGGGAGATAACGAGAGAGGAAACTGTATTTGCAATGGGCACTGAAGGAAGCTGGTTAGGAGGAAAATAGAAGGAGACAAAACGGAGAAAAATTAGTATGTGGCAAGGCTGGCGGTGTGGGAGAGTTTCATGGCTAAGGGGATGACAAGTGGTATCGGAGCGGGAAGGAATGGCAGGGAAAGCCACCAACATAGGTTACGCCCAGATCTGTGACACCTGAGTGCGGACAGTGAGAGGAAGAGAGCAGCGGGGAAGGTCCAAGGCCCCCTAGGACAAGGAGATTCATTCACGTGTCTATTTTCATGCATTATAGTCCTTACTCCTCTGGCTCATATACAGGCTAAGTGACTCTTCTGTAACGGTCATACATAGTTATTATCCGCATTGCAATAATCTTTAAGAGGCTCTCCTAGTTCAGGTAAAATGTTGTTAATCCAAGTAAATACAATCCTGTAATTACACAACAGAGTTTTGCACCTAGGTACTTGATATTTACTCCTCCGAATTTCACCGTATCAAAATGGTTAATGTTTACCGATAAATTAATGTCCAGCATTCATCAAAAGTCTAGTCATTCGTTCGCAGAGTTGTTAATGGTCTCTGTGATGTCTTTGTGATTTGATTTGCACAGCCCTAAGAAACACCTCCTTACCCACTCCCCCTCAAACACTTCATCCCAAATTTTTCCTCCCCATGGAAGAAAATCTCCCCTGGAGATTTCTAGCATTAAAATATTAAGGAAGGAATATTATTGCTTTAATCAACATCTTTCTAAGGGTCCATTAGTTGAGCAAGTTAAAGCCTAATTACCAAGCCAATGCTTAGCCCCCCACACAAGGCAGTTAAACATGGATGAGAGAAAAGAGAGAGGTATGTACATAGTACATGTATGTATTATGCTATGTACATAGCAACGTAGGATGCTAGGAGGGTAAAAGTGGCAACAGAGAAGGTGCCGCAACAGAAAGAACTAGAAAGAGACAGAGGAAGGGAGGTTTAATGCTCATCATAAAACAAAATAAGGAATTCTATCCTTTAGCTTTCTTTACTCCCTATCAGTGGTACAAAACAGGGAAAAACACTGCTTTCAGAAGCAAAGATGTGTCCGCATGAAGATTTACCTGCATCAAACACATCAAGCAGATTAACCAAAGTTTCAAAAGCCGCAAGCCGCACACTGCTGCCTTCATCCCTAGAGAGTTCTATTAGTTCAGGGAGCACCACGCTTTTTGTAAGTTCTGTCCTGCACAAGAAGCAATAGAAGAAAATAAATCAGTTCATACGTTATAGCAAGAAGTTATTAAGTGCAAGTCATGGGGCCAGGCGCTAGAGAAAATAGGAAAAACCATAAAGATTTGGCTCCTGGTCTTCAGAAGCTTCCAGTCTGGCTGGAAAGCATGATATAAACATAAGAAACATGAATCATAATTATCTCGTTACTTAAATCAATTCTAGTTCCAGCAGGATAACAGGATTACCTACACTGATCTTCACGACTAGAAGTTTACATTAAATGTTATAATTTGTAAATGGTTTTCACTTTAAGCAACTTCAGCAGATGATCTGGACTAACTAGAAAAATCTAACAGTAGTGACTGTAGAAAACTTAAAATCTTTTTATCTCAATTTCAAGGGATGAATTATGTTTTCATTTACCTAAACTATAACTTTACAGTAACTAGTTCCTATCTAGTAGGCTATATAGCACTAGATGCTCTCTCCAAAAGAACGAAACACAATATCCATGCTTTCCGGACATATGCAACACTTATAATACAATCACAGATGGTTCTCATTCAATACTTTAATCAGTTTCTGCTTATTCACCGAAATAAGATGCTATTGCAATGACACCTGCTGATAAAGGGGAGGCTTATAATGTGACGCATTATCACATGTCCTTCCTAGACACATGACAGAAGATGGCATGAATTATAACCTAATAGAGGATAAGAAAGTCAGTAAGAGCTTCAGAAAACATGAAAAAATTTAGGGCAGAACACAAAGGCTCAAAGACAACAATGTCAAGCTGTACCTTCTGCTATGATGGAAATGTTTATAATCTGTATTGTAGCCACATGTGACTTTTGAGTGTTTAAAATAAGGTCATCAGTATAACTGAGGAACTGAAGTGTTAACTTTATTTTACTGAATTTAAATAGCCAAACATGGCTAGCGGCTGCCTTATTAGAGAGTCCAGGCTCTAAGGACTTGTGTGATCAGAGGGCCAAAAATTGCTAGGAAATTAATCTACGAAAGGGGGGAAGTGGTCAAAAGTTACAAATTTCCAGTTATTAAATAAATAAGTCAGGGGAATGTGCTGCACAGCATAGTGACTATAGTTAATAATACTGCATTGCACATTTGAAGGCTACTAGGAGAGTAAACCATAGAAGTCATAAGAGAAAGAAATTCTCTGTGTAAGGTGATAGATGGTAACTAGACTTACCAAAATGATAATCATTTTGCAAGGTATACAAATACAGACTCATTATGTTGTACACGTGAAACTAATATAATTTTCTATGTCAATTATACCTCAATAAAAAATTTATTCTGAACAATGCTTTTTTCTTCACGTATAAAATACCTGCATGAGATTCTGAGTAAATTGCCAAGAAAATCACCAATAAAACCCACTTCTTTAGCATAAGGCTAAGAAAAAAAAGTGAATCTACGATCACAGGTACAGATGTTAGCATTAACGTTCACAGATATTTGTCACACACAGGAAACAGGAGGTGAAGGAAGAGGAGAGATTCTGGCCCCAAGGTCATAAAAATTTATTTCATACAAATTTTGTTCAGAACAGATTTGTGTACCATTGAAAGTCTTGAGTTTATTAAGAATAAAAGATGATAAAGATTTCCTCCCCATTTACAGTCAAAAGTTACTTCCAGCCCATCTTTCAAATGACTTTGCTCCCCAAGCATGGTATAGTGATGCAAACCCAACTTAATTATATCTGGGTATTAGAAATAAAAATAATTAGAACCAAAAGGTCTTTAACAGCTGTACAAGGAGTTCTGAATGCTGAAAACGCAAAGTGAATAAATCAAATCTGCTTATCATTAGTGGTAATGAGGACATTTCCATTTCAACCAGTCAACACCAACAGGGGGTTCTCGTTTTCAACTATGTTAAAGCCACTAACCACTATGCACTATGGATTAAAAGAATGCTTTTATGTGTTATCAAAATTTTAAAAAACATTAAGAAGTACATAAAAATAAATAACCTGAAACCCTCTACTTCAATAAACTTTGAAAGTTTCTGATAATGGATGGCCTCCAGGCTTCTACCCTGTTGATGTTACATACATCCTCTTTGGGATTCAGCTTCCTCAGCTGTAAAAAAGAAACAATCGCTATCTCTCCAACAGATGGTTGTGAGGATATTAAGTTCATACAAGTGCTTAGAAGAGTGTCTCACACATAGTAAATATTACCTAAGTGTATACTTACATTATTCATAAATTTTGATATAAACTAATTCCTTATACTCATACAGGAACAAACTCCTGTATACAATACAGGAATAAACTAATTCCTTATACTCATCTCTTAAAATGGAATAATATTTTTGCTTAATAATAAGCAAAAATTTTTTGTATATTATAGAATTCAAGAAGACTCTAGATTTATGCTTCTCCCAGTAGGACATGAAGATGTTTCCTGTGCTTTGCAAGCACTAAAGATTTATCATTAACTTTTATGATTTCATTGGTAAAAGGAGCATTTCACTATTGTTTTTGTAAATATCACATATTATAGGACTATATCTTTTTCACTATTATATCATCCGTAAGTAATCCCTAGCTTATGGTAGGTGCTCAATACATATTCATTAAATGAATATAAATCTCTACAACTAAGGAGGTTGAACAAGGACACTGAATATGTTTATTAAACACTTGTATTTCTTCTTTATGGAGTATATTATTTGTTTTCTTTGCCCATTTGTCACATTATAAAAGTAGAAATAAGGTATCACGGCAGACCCACACATTTAAGATGCAGATACTCTCTCTCATTAATTCCTTTAAATAAACTGGATTATAGCTGAGTAACTTCTTCAAGAAGTAGATGTGGGGGGCGCCTGGGTGCCTCCGTCGGTTGAGCATCCAACTTCAGCTCTGGTCATGATCTCAAAGTTAGTGGGTTTGAGCCCCCGTCGGGCTCTGTGCTAACAGCTCAGTCTAAAGCCTGTCTTCAGATTATGTCTCCCTCTTTCTCTGACCTTCCCCTGCTCATGGTGTCTCTCTCTCTCTCTCCTCTCTCTCTCTCAAAAATAAATAAAGCATTAAAAAATATTTTTAATAAAAAAGATTTTTAAAAAAGAAGTAGATGTGAGCTGTACACCTCCTGTGCTAATTTGTTTATGAGAATTTTTTTTAAGTTCTTTTTTTTATATTTTTATTTATTTCTAGGAGAGAGAGAGAGAGAGAGAGAGCGTGAGCAGGGGAGGGTCAGAGAGAGAGGGAGACACAGACTCTGAAATAGGCTCCAGGCTCTGAGCTGGCAGTCAGCACAGAGCCCAACGCAGGGCTCAAACCCACGAACCGGGAGACCATGACCTAAGCGAAAGTCGGACATTTAACCGACTAAGCCATCCAGGTGCCCCGAGAATATATTTTTCTTGACTTCACATGGAAACTCCACTCTGGCGAGGGCAGAATTCTAGGTCATTATCTTTTCTACTAAAAATGCTTTTGGCATACAAGGATTTGGAACAAAAATCTGGGGACGGCTTGATTCTATTATTCATGTAAGAGTCCAGTTTTATCAGCCAACATGCTAATAATTACAACCTAACCCTTCCATGACATCAGAAGGCGGGGTATGTAAAGTACAGGGTGAGTGACAGCAAGATGAATGAAATAAGCAAGCTTGCCCAGGTAGCCAACCTGGAATTCTGGGGTCTGGCTGTGTGATACAAATCTACCCAGGTGCTGGCCATAATTTAGTGTCATCTGATGGTAGCAGTCTGATCACACTAAATGCTGATGAAGATGATCCCGAGTTCCATGGTGGGCCAGGTCAGCAACAGCAATTCAAGGACACTTCTTATTTGTGCCTTTTCCACTGGTCTGTTTTAAGGAGCCTAGGCTTGAAAGAAATACTGAGGACCCACTCATCTCCATCTCTTTGTTAAGAACATAAAGCTGCTTAGCCTCCCCTATATCAACTCCCTTCCAATCTGACAAAAGGCAAAACTCAAGGGCAAAGGACAAGAACCAATCATCAATCCCATTATATCTGAATTCTACAATCTGCCTCTGAAAAAAGGAATCATGGATATGCCTTTTGTCCCTGCAGTTTGTTTTTATCATACAGTCTTACTCTTTTTGTATCTGGTTCGTTTCTCTTAACATAATGATTTTTAGATATATGAGGCTGTCATATTGCATGTATCAGCATGACATTCCTTTTTCTTGCTAAACAGTATTCCACTGTATGGACATACCACATTTTCTTTTTCCCTTCATCTATCGGTAGACATTAAGATTGTCGGGTTATTTTAAATAAAGCTGCTATAAACATGTGTATATAATACAACTCTTGTTGTGGATGTATTTTCACTTCTCTTGGGTATATAATTAAAAGGAGAATGGCTAGGTCATATTAAAGATATTTAACTTTGAAGTAAATGCCAACTAGCAGTATTATATCATTGGACATTGGAAGGTTATTGATTTTATTCAGGAAGGTGATAAATTTCAAATTAGTCTTTATCTGCAGTGTGAGGTAAGAATCAATGTTCATTTTTTTTCTCTCATGAATATCCAATTATGCCAGTACTGTGTTTTGAAAAGATTTTCCTCCTTGAACTGCTTTGGCATTCTGTTGAAAGTCAACTGGCCACATATATATGTAGGTCTATTTCTGGACTCTCTTCTGTTCCACTGATCTATATATATCTATTTTTGTATGTATCCTGAAACATCTTTAAATCCATTAATTAGTTCTAATAGTTGTTTTGTAAATTACTGAGGATTTTCTATGTAAACAGTGATGTCATCTACAAGTAGAAATCATTTTACTTTTTCCTTTCAGATCTTTAGACCTTTAGGATTTTCGTTTTCTTGCCTTATTTCAATAGCTAGAACCTCCCATACAGTGTTGAACATAAGTGATAAAAACTATCCTTGACCTGTTCTTACCTTAATATCTACCATTAATTATGAGGTTAGCTGTCGGTTTTTCATACATGCCTGTATCAGATTGAGGAAGTTCCCGTCACCCCTAGCTTCCTGAGAGTTTTTACCATGAATGGATGTTGAATTTTGTCATACGTTAATAATGGGGGAATTTTCAGGTTATCTTATTTGTCATGTCACCAGAAGTTTGATCAATTTCTTCAAAAGTATGTTCTTCCTTTCCGATCTGAGTGTTATCTGTTCTTCCCCTCCAACACTGATGAATCTTTTTGTAGATTCCACATTTGTTTCTTTTTTCTCTTTAGTCATCCCTGTACATAGAGAGGTCTCTTCCATACAACTGTTTTCCTACAAACACATGTGCATAATCTCTTCATTATACCATTCACTATTAATCTGATTATTCTAAGAACTGCCCTCTTTGTTCCTAAATTGGTGCCCAATCCATAGTCAGCTTTCTAGTGTTGTGTAGCCTTCATTTCTTATGGATATGTTGGCTGGACAAGAATCTTTTTTTTATTTTTTTAAGTTTTTAATTTTTTTTAATGTTTTATTTATTTCTAGGAGAGAGAAAGAGACAGCGTGAGCAGGGGAGGGTCAGAGAGAGAGGGAGTCGCAGACTCTGAAACAGGCTCCAGGCTCTGAGCTGGCAGTCAGCACAGAGCCCGACGCAGGGCTCGAACCCACGAACTGTGAGATCATGACCTAAGCGAAAGTCGGATGCTTAACCGACTAAGCCACCCAGGCGTCCCTGGACAAGAATCTCTTAATTCCACTTCCTGATTATCTTATTCAATGAAGAACAATTTCTGGTGCTCATTTCTGATTAAACTAAAGTGGTCAGTAATTGTTCCCCTGTCAGCCACACCAAATACAAAACTACAAACCCAAGTCTATACTGCTCTTGGGCCTCCTCCCATTACTTCCTATTCCCAAGCGCCTTAGACCACAACAGCCAGCACAGCAGTGGGCAGCCTCTCTCTTAAATTGGCAGCAATCTTGGAAATTATCTCTTCCCACCTCCTTCCACTCTCTCAGGGCTTCTCCCAGCCTTGTGTGTAGAAAATTCCTGTTGGTGGTTATGAGATCTTAACAAAGGTCCTAATTTCCAATGCTGAAAGAAGAAAACCGTATACCTCTGTTTAGTTTTATATATTTATCAAAGGGGGAATTAAAAGTATGAATCAGGTCATAGTAGTTTTCAGCCATGATACCCTGAAAGTCCTATGACTGTGTTTTAATAGTTCATGAGAATTCAAAATTAAATAAATTTAATCAGGCAAATTAGTTGAAGTGAATCGTAAGTTAACAAGGTAGGCAGATTCTAGCCTTTCTTTTCTAACTTAATCCTTAAGCAATAATCCTATGTTAATTTTCAGAAGGCAAATTGGAACAAATCTGACCAGCCTTTGTTGTTTTTTTTTTTTTTTTAATAGTGGTGAAATTTCAGATGACAAAACATGGAATACAAAAAGACAATGATATATTCTCCTGGTAGGTTCTGATCCTGATTAAGGAGCACAGAAGTGGGCAAGACTCAATTATTTATGCTCCACAACGATTCAGAGTCAGCCTAGCCTAAGAAGATCTATCAGAAAGAAACTAATTCTGAAATCAAAATTAGAGGAGGATTACTGTTGCAATGTTAAGCTTCTAACACAACACTTACATCCTCCGATTCAGCAAGGTGGACAGGACAGAGGACCTGAATCTGTATGACATTCTGAAGTCATCCTAAAGACTTAAGCACTGGTCCCCAATTTTTTTTTTTTTTACACTAAGAATTGTACAAATAGCAGGGTTATCTCGGTGGCTCAGTCAGTTAAGCGTCCGACTTGAGCTCAGGTCATAATATCAGGGTTCATGAGTTTGAGCCCCACTTCAGGTGCTGTGCTGACAGCTCAGAGCCTGGAGCCTGCTTCGGATTCTGTGCCTCCCTTGCTCTCTGCCCCACCCCCACTCACTCTCTGTCTTTCTCAAAAATAAACATTAAAAAAGTTTTTTTTTAAAGAATTGTACAAATGGCAACAACTTGATTGTCCTTGCTTGTGAAACAAAGAACCAGGTGAAAACAGTGCAACTTCTACTAAAAATAAGAGATCCCACATGTTTTTTCTATCAATTTAGGATCCTTAAAAAAAAAAAAAAAAAGATTTCCCAAGATGGTTCTTAGCTAAAACTTCCTTTAATATCATACCTTGACATGAAATCAGTTTCTATGGATGAAGAGAAGAGACTGTTGTCCTAGAAACCTCCTTCCTGAGCCTCACACAACCAAAAGGCAAGGGGCGCAACAAGCAGACGGTGGAAATGCTGAGGTGTTCAGGAAACAGAGACTTCCACTGAGTAATCCCATCTGAGTTGACCCAATAATATGCCGCCCGCCCGGAGAAATGCTACTGCCAATAGTCCAAGCATGGCTTATACTGGGACATTTTCCCTGCTGGTCTAGGTGTTTGGGATGCTAACTAAAGCAACTTAAAGTGAAAAAGAAAGAAATGAACATGAAACGAATGCTAAGCAACTTCACTTTAACCTCTCTTAATCCACACACATCAGGAGGTACTTGTTACGATCATTTTTCAAGGTCACATAAAATTTAGCCCTCTAACAGCACGATGTCATGGAACACAGGCACAGCATACACATGTCTGACTGACAATCCAGAAATAAGAATAGGACACAAGGAATTGAAATGATACTTACCCAATGCCCTGAGCTATGTTCTCTAACTGCCGACACATACAAGACCGGACTTCATATTCTACATCTTGACAGAGTGATTTTACCAGAGGAAGTATCTCTCTTTTAATGCTTAGAAGGGAAAGAAAGGAACATGCAAGTGGGTGTTTTAGATGAATTAAAATTTTCAGTTATCATCAAAATCTTAGCTTACCCTAATAATAACAAATATGTTTTAATATAAAGCTTTATACTTTATAATGGATTTTTACATGTCATTACCTTTGGATGTTATCTCCTGTTACTTGTAAATTATATACATGACTGGATCTTTTTAAAATAATGGTCCATTTTGGACAGTTAAATATCTTAGCTAAAATAAAAGGCTACCCAGGCAAGTGGGTTCTAACAACTAACAACCAAAATGATCTTCAATTTTGTCTTTTACTCTGTGCCGTAATTATATAACATTCCGTTCTTTCTAGTTGGTTATTTATAATCTGGGCAGAGAGTAGCATATAAATTATAAACATTCTCCATAAAACTTCAAAGTAAGATAAATTATTCAAAATAATGAATTTATAGCAACAATGGAAGAAATCAGAAAGTCTTATCTCTATGTCATGTTTGACAATTTTGGAAATCTATAGAATAATACCAATTTATTCTCAAAACTACACGAGGTGTGTGACAGAAAAGACTAAGATGAGAAATAGAAAAAGTTAACCATGTTGATTTTGAAGAGCCATGAGATCAGAAGAAATGCATCTGAACAGAAGATGAAGTAGACTATAAGAATTCTACAGTTAAAACAACTAAATTTGTATACAGTATGCAGTAACATAAGTCTAATAGAATAGTAAATCATACTACCATCATACATTTTAAATCGACTTAACTGAATAAAGTAGACAAAAAAATTATATACAAATACTCACGTATGGGCATCAAATTTGTTGGTCATTTTTCCTAAAATTTTACAACTAACTAACCGAGACTGGACAGTTTGGGAAAGTTGTGCCTTGGAAACAAGTGGGTTCAAGATCTAAAGAGAAAATATTTAGAGAACAAATTCACAAAGTTTTATATATTCTTGCCACTAATGTCAGCTATTTTCCTCAAGGAATATTTTAAGGTCCTAAGTGTTTTTAAGAAACCTCAATTAAAATTTGAGGTGGCACATAACCTGAATCAACTTGTTGGCCTTCTGGGTTATTAAAGGAAAGATGATGATAAATTACGCAATTAAAAAAACAACCAGGCAGGGGGTGCCTGGGTGGCTCATCGGTCAAGCATCGGATCTCAGCTCAGGTCATGATCTCAGGTTTGTAAGGTTGAACCACGCACTGGGTTCTCTCCTGACAGCTCAGAGACTGGAGCCGGCTTCGGATTCTGTGTCTCCCTCTTTCTCTGCCCCTCCCCCGCTCATGCTCTGTCTCCGTCTCTCTGTCTCTCAAAAATAAATAAAAACATTTTAAAAAAATAAAAAAACAACAACAACCAGGTACATAAAAACTGAATTAAAGCTTATGGTGAATTCTGTTATGATCTGCCTGCATATAAAGTATAATTGTTGAAATGCATATTTTGAAATGAAAAATAAGCAAATTACCATATTGCCTGAAATTTGTTTTTATTCTATACAGACTGATTTTTATATATGTCCTAAAGGGATACAAAACATTATAGTTTCAAATACATTCTATTAAGTAATTCTATCATTTGACTGCAGTAACCCAAGTGTGATACTGTACTGCATACATTCCGGGCACTCAAAACCTCAACAGCAGGACACACTACAAAGAACTATAAAGATCGGATCCTGATTCTGCCCCCACTCTTTAATCTGTCCAGGTAATCTTGTTATTTCTTAAATTTTTTAATGTTTTATTTATTTTTGAGAGACAGAGAGAGAGCGTGAGCAGGGGAGGGTCAGAGAGAGATGGAGACACAGAATCCGAAGACAGGTTCCAGGCTCTGAGCTAGCTGTCAGCATAGAGCCTTACACAGGGCTTGAACCCACAAACCACAAGATCATGATCTGAGCCGAAGCTGGACGCTCAACCGACTGAGCCACCTGGGTGCCCCGATCTTGCTATTTCTTATTTCTCATCCCAAGACTTCTCATTGACATACAATGGAAATTAAAATACATCATCCTAAGATTCCCCCAAGTTCTGAAATTCTAGGACTCTAATAAAAATGTCAACTGGTTTTTTTTCCTCTCAACAAAGAAGCCAGAAATGCTGAATGCATAATGATAAGCATAATTTAAAACTCAAAGATCTAAAATAAAATAAACTGCATGTTTAAAATCTTAAAAATCACATAAAATAATGTATGGTATTCGGGAGTAAAAACTGCATTCTACTACATAGCACTCTTCAAAAAAATAGAAACAACAGACGTAAACACTATGTTCAACATTTAAGTATCTGTTAATCATCTAGATGTTTGGCATTAAGTATACAAACATCCTCGTACTGCGGTAAATCTTCCTATTGTCAAGCAAGTGTTTTGGCACTGAGATGGGACCACAAAATTGTGGTCAAAACACAAAAGGACAAAAACACTTCATGAAATACATAGAGGGCATTTCCTTGACGGATAGCTACTTTT
This sequence comes from Hyaena hyaena, assembly GCF_003009895.1. Lineage (NCBI taxonomy): Eukaryota > Metazoa > Chordata > Mammalia > Carnivora > Hyaenidae > Hyaena > Hyaena hyaena. Next base: position 92,040 of record NW_024081125.1, on the reverse strand, counting down.
GTCAATCATGACATATTTGAAAAGAATACAGGGATGATGTTCAAAGAGTGAAAAATCATTTCATTACAGAATAAATTTCCTTTCTAATTTCCTTATTCTCCCATTTTAATTTACTAAGACTTTTAGATAAGAGTATATTGGATAATGTTAAAAATTAAAAAGCAAACAAACTAGTAACCATATTTGCAACAAACATAACAAAGGATTGGCAACCTTGAAAAATAATACATATAAATTGTGACCAAAGGATATGATCAGACAATTCCAAAAGATTAGAATTGATATAAACATATGAGAAAATATTCAACAGCGTAATGATCAAAAAATTCCAATTAAAGGGGCGCCTGGGTGGCTCAGTCGGTTAAGCATCCGACTTTGGCTCAGGTCATGATCTCGCGGTTCGTGGGTTCAAGCCCCATGTCGGGCTCTGTGCTGACAGCTCAGAGCCTGGAGCCTGTTTCGGATTCTGTGTCTCCCTCTCTCTCTGACCCTCCCTGTTGATGCTGTCTCTCTCTCTTTCTCAGAAGTAAATAAAAAAACATTAAAAAAAATTCCAATTAAAACAAAATTCCATTTTTTGGCTCATCAAATTAAACTGTAATGCTATTGCTGAGAACAGTCCAGAAATAGGCATTTTCACACATTGCTAGTAAGAGCCTTAAGAATGTGAATGCCCTCTGACTCAGTAATTCCACTTTTTTGGAAGTGACAGTTAAGAAAATTATCTGAAGGGTGCCGTGTGGCTCAGTAGGTTAAGCAGCCAACTTTGGCTCAGGTCATGATCTCACAGTTTTTGAGTTCTAGCCCTGCATCGGAGTCTGTGCTTACAGCTCAGAGCCTGGAGCCTGCTTTGGATTCTGTGTCTCCCTCTCTCTTTCTGCCCCTCCCCTGTTTGTGTGCTCGCTCTCGCTCTCTCTCTCTCAAAAATAAACATTTTTTAAAAATGTTAAGACAATTATCTGAAAAACAGAAAAAGCTCTGAAGAGATGCTCAATAATGCCTTACTTTAATAACAAAATACTCAAAACAGGCTTAAATGTTTACCAAGTAAAATATTTTGTATTTACTACCAAATGAGTTTAACGGAGTAACACAGGAAAATAATCCTAAGTGAAAAACAACCACATATAAATTCAACATGATTATTAATATGGCAAAGAAAAAACATATACAGGGAAAAAATCTGAAATGATTTTTCAGATCTTGGCTAAGTACAGAACCATGATTTTTCTTCCTATTATTTTCTGTATTGCTCCTATTTTCTATAATGAACATGTGTTGCTTTCAGAGAGGGAAATGACTTTATTCTTTTTATTTTTAAGTACCACTTTTCAGTAAAAACTAAAACAAAAACCCTGGAGTGACTTACTTAATAGCATTTACCAAAAAAAAAAAAGTATTACCTCATGTCTTAGGGTTTCTTTGGGCAATACTTCTATTACAGACAGAAGAGTTTCCAGCCATGCATTGCTGACTCCTGGTTGACACAGGGAGGGGGGAAAAATGCCAAATTAAATCTCTCACAAATTAGTTTTAACTCAGCCATCAAGTTATAACAATATCTAATAAAATGGGATAGTTATTTTTATTACTATTTTAAGAAGTTCCTCTATTTTCTTTTTCGCTTTGGCCAACATCTAGAAAACATTTACATCTGTAAAAATAATGGGAGAGAGGGAATATCTTTCAGCCAAAATGTGCACGTTTTGCTGTACAATACTACTATAAACTTAAATATTGTAAAATTCAAAAATTCTAAGAAGTAAGTACAGATCATAAGATGAATTGATGAGTCATCAGCTCTCAAGGACACTGAACTTGGCGGGGTCTGTAAGGAAACGGCCATGGCTGTTCTTAGTCATACTCCTGATCAAATCTTGGGCAGGATGGCCTCCTTCAGTTATGCTCATCAGACTAACAAGATTCAAAAGACCTCAAGGCCACATCCAGGAAACGATACATAAGTACAGAACTCAGCATGCCACGCTGCTGACCTGCGTCCCTGTGCTCCAGATGTAGCAGAATGACTTGGAGGAAGGAGTGAGCATATGTATGAATTGACACGGACTCTTCCTGTAGAATGGTCAGGAACGACACCGCAGCCGTTAACTGCATCTCCACCCCTGAGACATGCAGGACTTCCTATGTAATCAGAAAGAGCTTGCTATTACACAGAGGAGAGGTTAGAACCTCTCATTTTTAAAAAATCCAAGGTCAGAGAAATCAAACATAGTCATATTCCACAAGATAACTATAGACGACCTTTAAGGATATGCCTTTCCTCTTATTACTTTAAGAAAACTATCTGCTCCTTACTGTTTAACTCATTAGACCACCAAAAAGTTTAAATGCATTAGGAACTTAAAAAGTAAGATCACATTCCATTGCTTTTTTTTTAAATGAAAATTATAAATATATATATAAACATTTAAATAATAGAATAGGGATGTTTGATAGATTTCAATTTCTATTTTTACATTGCATTGTACAGTCTGCCATCATACCTAGAAATAATAACATCAAAGGTTTTCATGACTTATATTTCTGCTTCAAAACATAAACATTACGCATTGTAGTATAAAAAAAGGAATACACTTAGATTGTGCAAATGTGTTTTCCCCTTTAAATAACTGACAAGAACATCAATTACCATGAAGTAAACTGTTTTTAAAAGAAGGAATTTTTTAAATATAAGAATATTTCTAAAAATTAATTATATCCACAGCCATTCATTTAAAAAAATTCTAACGTATGTTCAAAGTTAAAGACTACGTGAGATACTAGTTTTCAACACATCAAAAAGTTAAAAAAGAAAAAAAAACTTTCATTTAAACCTCATCAGAGATATTGCCTCTACTTCTCTGGGAGAGAGAGAAAGAGAAAGAGAGAAAGAGAGAGAGAGAGAGAGAGAGAGAGGGGGAGAGGGAGAGAGAGAGTGTGTACGTGTGTGTGTGTTAGCTAAAAGCATTACTTTGCTGCTTAATCAGTTATGTCAACTATGAGAATTTCCCTTAAATGCCTACTTTAAAACTAACATAGTAAAGTTTGTAGAATAATGTGGAACAAATATGAACAACGAAGTTTCATATCTGTGACTTTAAGAAAATTAATCTTTCTGTATTATTTACTAATCTATAAAACATGAATTATAGTATCACCTTCTCAGAAATTTAAATCATTTAAACAGAGCTTGTATAACTTACCAACTTGTGCAAACTGGGCCTTAAAATAATGCCCAGTCTCCTCTATGTGAGGCTATCTGATAGGAATCTCATCTGGTCCACAACCTCAACTGATCTCTCCCCAAAACCTGTTCCTCTTCCCATCTTTACCTCCACAAATAGTGACTGACAACTCTGCCTTTCTGGTCACCAGCCAAAAGCTCTGGGGCCAGCCTTTAGCCCCTCTAGGTTCCTCACGCACCACAGATGGCCGACCAATGCTGATACAGAGTCTGACCACTTGCCACCATCACCTTCGGCTTGAATTACCCCAGGAACCTGCTAACTAGTCCCTGATGCCAGAATTGCCCCTCTACTGTCTAGTCTCTATACAGTCTCCTGAGAGATTCTTATCAAACAGAAGTCCGATCAAGTCACTTTTCAGCTCACACTCTCCAATGGCTCTCCATCCCACTCAAAGCAAAAGTCAGTCCTTTCAATAACTTCCCAGATCAGTTTCTACTTCCCGCTTTTTCCAGATTTCTACATGACTGGCTCCCTGATCTCTCCCAAGTCTCTATTCAAGTATCACCTTTCCAAGGAGCTCCTCCCTGGAGACCCGATTTTATACTGAAAGCCACTTCCCAGCTCAAGCTCTCATCATCTCCTTTCTATCACAGGTATATTATCTCCACTGTCCAACATGCTCATATGCCTACGGTCCATCTCCCACACCCGAACACGAGCAGCAGGGCTGCAAGAGTTTCTGGCTGTTGCGCTCACCACTGCACCCCACCTCCTGGCACACAGCAGGTTAGATATGGGAAGTAACTGCCAGATCACTGAGTATCTGTCACCCTTTCACCTAAACTTTGTGCTCTTGACACTCTCTCCTTTCACATACATTTTCCACAGCCCCTAAAAGATGACTTCAAGGGATTTTGGGGTGAGTCCTAAAGATAAGGGATTGGCAGGATCAGACCCGAGGCAAAGCAAAAACAGATCACCAGACACGCATTCTCAATCCTCTATCATGTCAATAAGGAGACGTTCCTGCCATCTTCTCCGCCAGCATCTCAGCAACCATGATGCAGACCAAATGCCCAGGCTTCTCGGTTCACATGGTGCGACCACGGCCAGGCATCGTTCTGGGAGGGAACATGTCATTCTACAGCAAAAGAAACAGACTCGGAGTCGTCAAACATCCTGCTGAAGGCCAGCAAGCCAGGGACTGGCACCTCTAAGTCTTAACCCTTCCTGGCCCGCCTGATGCCAAGCTAAGTAATCCATTCTTCCGGATGGATTCTACGCCTCCATTCCCCATTCACTGAGGTGTGGCTCAGATCAATCCCGAACCTTCCCGTGATAGTGTGGGAAATCTGGAAGCGGCTTTACTGCGGCAAGCGTTTAAACGGTATGGTTAATTCCCAGAAAACCTATGGCACATTCAAACTTTTGTACCACACACACAAATGTTATTTTACACGTTTTTTTCAACCAATAGTCAATTACATCTTTAGAGTGCCTGGCTGAAAGAATAAGAGAAGGAGTGATAAGGCGTAAAGCAAAAGCAGTGACTGGGCTCTGAAATCAGCCCTCCCGTATCCCCTCATTTTACTGTCTCCAAAACAAACACGTGTTCCACGCTAACCGTCTTGGATTTGGGAAACACTCTTAAAGGATCTGATGTGGCCAGTATACATATCACTTACAGGTTTCAGAACGCACAGCTTTTATTTAGAAACAGAAAGTACTTTGCAAGGAAATATTAAAATATACTGCGAGGGCCACAGTGCACATTCCGGTTCACGAGTCTCCTATCTTAAGTTCCAAGAGATGTAATTCCGCCCCCTCTTAGAGTCATTAGTCTTGGGTTTTGTACGTATGCAAACTTTATGCAAAGGAAGCTCTCCGCCTTCATTTCTTCTTACTGTCTTACTTAGTCTTGACTCCCGCAGCAACATTTGCCCCAACTATTTTGCATTTAATTTTCGAAAAATCCTCAAGTCTTATCGAGATTTGGGTTTTTCTCTTGTCCTGCTGACTTCAACATCTGGGACTGTCCACTGTTAAGAAACCAGCACAGACTAAGAGATTTTATCACTGCTAAAAAACCAAATTGACTTCTAAACATATTTTTCTGAAACATAATACAAGAAGTGTCGGATACTTACCAGTCAGTGTTCTCCACAGAGTCACACCCTCTGGACAAACATAGTGAGATCCATACTCTCTGGGTAAGTAAGTGTGCATCCTCATGGACCTTGGAAGACACTGAAAAGTAAATTCCTCTATTGCTTAAGTGCATGCCTTAATGCCAGTAACGTTCCTCTTACATACTACTGTACGGCTGGCATTCCAACTTGAATTCCTCAAAAATGAAATGAGACATTTTATAAATGAATGGTACATTTCCAAGTTTAAAAACCTATTCCCACTCAAGGAAGGAAAATGTACTAGACACTTTTCTGTTTAAGTTAGCATGGACTTTAGCTCTCTCTTTTGTTAGCATGAACAGTATGAGGAAGCGTTTTGTACAACAACATCTTACGGTCCTTGCCTAGAGGGAAACTGCTCTGTCTCCAATAAACCCACATTGTATACATCAAAAGATATTTCTCTTTAAAATATACAACACAGAGAGGCATTACGCAAATCGTTGGCTTATTCCGAAGAACAAAATATTTTGGATTCACACATTTGGAAACTAAACTTACTGAATTCAGCTGGTAAACATATGGTGCTGGCTAACGGTAAAGGAGAACTGAAATTACAAGGTATCTTCGTCTATTTTTAGAGAGAATGTCAAGGATTATTTTGAAGATAAATAATAGGGATTTAAATATTAAAACACTGAAGACCTAGGACACATAAAATATCTGGGGTTTTGAGGGTCATAACTGTGAGAATTTTTAGTGACTAACAATAACAGTGAGCGGCTCTTCTCACTATAAAATGGTAATATTTATAAGACTTTCAAATGGAGTTAAATGTGAATAACTAGAACATACCAACTCAGGTATCTTTAACAATTCACTACACCTCATTTGTTTTCCCTATCGCTGACTGCCAGGCTCTACACTAAAATAAAGGGTGAGGAGAACTAGTTGGGAATCCTGAAAGTCAAAATCTGAGAGGGAAAGGGGGGAAATAAAGTGGAGACAGGGACAGGAACAAAAGGGATATCTTTTATCTTTCTTTAAATCTGTGTTTCAGTGATTAGCAAGGTTCATGAGGAGGTACACATAGCAATATCCCAAAGATCTCTTTCCATAAAGGAAATACCAGTAGTAACTAGCCATCACTACCGTAGGATGTGCAATGAAGTGTCCTTCCATGGGAAATCATGACAATGCCAAACAAAGAACTGTATTTCGGGACAATGGCTTCGAAATTGAACTTCCAATTGGACTACTCTGCCCAGTCGTTTTTACACAGAATATGTTAGAGTCATGTAATCTCACGATTTAGGCCTAGAATGTAAATAAAAAGCTACAGAACAATACAAAGAAAAGATATGCTTATCAAAGAAATATCTATTGGCTGGATACAGTACTGTAAGTAACCATATCAAATGATCCACTGTGGCTGTATTTAACTAGCTGAACAGGTTTTGGTAAAATGATACACTGTTTTCTTGGAAAGGCAAGCAGCCTTGGAAAGTATGGCAAACGTCTGTAAGCAAATGGAAATTGGGCTTCCTTTCTAGTCAGTCTGTCCTAATCTAGTCCCTTCTAATCTTTCTCTAAGGCAGCCCAATGAAGATCTAATTTTGATAATATGATTTTAATTTCATTCACAACTACTTCTTAAGCATCATACCCAGTGTCCTGGAGAAAAGTCAAACGTTGTTCCCTAACTTTGAGGGCCCCCTGTGGCTTCTATACATTTAAACATTCAACAAATGTTCAGTTACATTCAAGGCTGTGCCAGGTTCTAGAGCCTGAACAATGAGCAGGACAAGCAGGGCACCGTTTAATACCACAGCTAAAACTGTAATAAGAGCCAAGGATGAGTAACGCAGGTGGCATTAAGAACACCTGGCAGGGGACCTGATCTCTTCTGAGGAGAGGGGAGCCCAGAAAAGTGACACCCGGCCCGTGTGAAGACAAAGAGATAACAAGATGAAAGCTAAAGACAGGTAGGAAAGCAAGAAGAGTAAGAGAGCAAGCGCTCCTGGCACTGGGAAACGGGAAGGATCACGGTGGATTCGGGGACTGAAAGATCAGTGAGATCAGAGCACATAGCGAGAGGAGGGGCCGAGGCTGGGGAAACAGAAAGAGCCCCGATTCTGAAGGGCTTTAGATGCATTCAGCAAGAGAATACTCAAATGGTGGTCTTAAATGCTTTGAAATAGCATGCTGACCGCTAAGATGAAAATGAATCAGAAAGTAGAGAGGTGGGGTGGAAGGGGAGGGAGGCAGTGGGAAAGGATCACACTTAGAAAGCTATTATGAGCAAACCCTCACAGTAGCTGAGACTAGTGTGGAGGGGGTATGGTTGGAGACAGGTGGGTGGATTCAAAAAACAACTTAGGACATAACAAACAGGATGCATAGGTGAGTAGTAAAAGAAGAGATGGCATCAAGGAGAACTCCCAAAACCCTGCCTTGAAAACCAGGTGGATGCCAGTGGTACACATCAGGACAGGGGACGCTGAGGAACCTGAGGCGTTGAGGGGAAATAGTTGGACTGAGCTTTGGACTTGTCAACTTTGAGAGGCCTTTGAGGCATCCGGGTAGAGGTTACAAACAGGAAAATGCACATACAGGTCTGATGCTCTGAAAGGGTATGCTATAAATGAAAGAATGTATATAGCATGGATGCAATTTATACAGATAATATACAAAGACTTGGGTGTAGATGCAATGGCCCACACATGACACAGACCAAAAGTGGCGATGTACCACAGTAAACATAATTTTACCCCAACAAAATAAAGGGGGTTGAAGAACTCAAAGTTTAAAAAAGGATATCCATCACAAATGTTTTGGCAGAATATTTCACTTAAAGTGTTAAATTATTCCTAATACATAATTGGAAATCAATCAATTGTTTTATGTGGGGTAAGGGTGATGGTAGGTCGTGGTGAAGGGGTATATGCAGGTACACAAACAAACATTTTGGGTTAATATCATTCCAAGATTAAATCAAGAAGAATAAAATAAAAGGAAAGGGACTTCCTTTCTCAGTAATGGCAGGTTAGATCATTCTAATCAGCTCTCCTCATGGGGATAATTTACAAAACCGGACAAAATACAAAAATCATCTGCATAAGGGCATATGGAAACTAACAAGGCTACCCATTCCAGAACTAAATAACTGCCCATCCGCATCCTATATTACTCATTACTAGATTAATTACCCATCCAAGATCTAAGAGACCATGGCATTCCAGAAAGGTAAGCATGTAATCTGGGGCCTGTTTTTCCTCTGAGGCCATTTGCTAATTCTAGAAAAGCCTCCTGAGAGGCTGACAGCTTAAGTGACTTTTCTGAGAGTCTTGTAGAGGCCCCAGTAAGACCCTTGGGATAGGATAAGGGTGATCCTGAAGCCAGCTGGCTTTTGCAAGAGGAGCAACCCAGCTTCATATCATCCAGTACCTGAAACCAGATTAACTGAGACTTTACTGCCAGTGCAGTTAAGTGGCTCCCAGAAGAAAACATATTCCTTTCTAGAGGAAGATACCACCCTTGGGCTCAATCTATTTCTACAAATAATTTATCAAATACAAGGTCAAACATATGATCAATAATATGCAGGCACACGAAGAGATAAGAAAATATGACTGAGAGCCAGCAGAAGCAACATAAAACAGAAATGCACCAAAAAGTGCTCCAGATATTGGTGTGATCTGACGCATACAAGGTTCAAGGTGATGTGGTAAATTTTTAAAAAGAGCTAATTGGAAATTCTAGACCAGAAAAGTATGATAATCAAAATCAGATTATGTGGGGAAATAGGTTAAGAAAGCTTAGGGCGGAAAGCTGCCACCACCAGGCGAAAGTGTCCAAGGTTACTTAGCAAGGTTATAATGGGGTCATGAGTAACTTGTTATATCACCTGCAGGAAATTACTTTCCATTTAGCACCAATATACTATTGTGCTTTGATCACAAACTCCACTTGCCCCCCCCAACACCCTCTGCTTCTTACACAAGCGAATGATTACTGCCTGATTGTTTTCTCCACGTTCACCACATGTGTAAGATCTTGTTTTCTTCACACTCACCACATATGTAAGATCCTGAGAGCTCAATAAATACAGAGAGGAAACCCCTGTTTGGAGCTCTTGTCTCCTCCCGGATATTAGCCTCTCTCATATTCAATACTGCATTTGCTCTCTTGCTGGACAAGAGAAAACTCCAGACTCTTGGTCCTGTCAAGATTAGACTCAAATGAACTGGTAGACCATAACAGAATAAATCACTCAGAATGAGTCACAAAGAGAAAAGAAGGGAAAAGACATAGAAGACAAGACATCGAAAGGTCTAATATATGTCAAATTAGAGTCCTAGAAGAAAAACAGAGAGGATTAGGAAGAAGCACATTAGAAAAATGTCTGAAAAGATAATGGTCAGGGTTTTTTAGTGCAAATATTCTGACAAGGATATGGCCTTATTTGCATGTATCTAATGACTAATGATACTAAGCACCTTTTCTTATGCATACTGGCCATCCACAAATCTTCTTTAGCGAAGTACCTGTTCAAATTTTTGCCCATTCCTTAAAAAAAAATGTCCCTTATTCTTGAGTTTGGAGAGCTGTTTATGTATTCTCAACGCATGTCCTTTATCACATATGTGATCCACGAGTATTTCCTCTCATTCTAGGTCTTCTCTTTTCATTCTCTAACAATATCTTCTGAAGAGCTGAAGCTTAAAATTTTCATGAGGCCAAACATCGATTTTTTCTTCTATGGATCATGCCTTGGTGTCAAATGTAAGAAACCTCTGACTAACCCAACATCACAAAGTTTTTCTCATTTTCTTCTAGAAGTTTTATAATTTTAGTTTTTAACAGGTTTACAATCTAGTTTGAGTTAATTTTTGTGTATGGTATAAGATATGGACTTTTTCCCCAATTAACCCAGTACCATTTGTTGAAAAGACTATCCTCTCTACACAGAACTGCCTCCACTCTTGCACTGAAATCAACCAGCAATATATATAAGGGAGTTATTTTTCCTCTGTATATATCCCATTGATTTGTCTTTATATAACTATGACATAGTCCTAATTGTTGCAGCTTTGTATTAGGTCTCAAGATCAGGTAGCAAAATGTCCTCCAACTTTGCTTTTCTTTTTCAAGTTGTTTTGGCTATTTTTGGTCTTTTGTATTTTTGTATGAATCTTAGAATTAGCTGGTCATTTCCTACCAAAAATAAATGAATAAAAACAAACACCTAACATGGCGGAATTTTTATTATTTTACATTAAATATACAGATTGATATGGGAAGAACGGACATCGTAACAGTATGCAGTCTTCTGATCCATGAACATGGTATACCTTATACCTTTCCATTCACTTAGTTCTCATATTATTTCTCTCAGCAATGTTCTACAGTTTCCAGTATACAGACCTTACGTATCATTTATCAGATTGATCCCCAAGTATTACATACATACTTCAATGCTACTGTGATAGTTTAAGAAAAACTTCAATGTCCAATTGTTTACTGCTAGTACAGAAATACAATTGATTTGTATAATGATATATCCTCCAACCTTTCTATATTCACTTAGTAGTTCTACTATTTTTCTTTTGTAGATTCCAGCTTAGATAATAATGTTATCTGACAATCAATCAACTAATAAGACCACAATTACTTCTTTCTCTGCAAGTGAATGCCTTTCATTAATTTTGTTGCCATACTGCATTGGCTAAAACGTCCAGTATAATAAACAAGGTAGTACAAGTTGACACTCTTGGCTTGTTCCTTAACTTAGGGGAATACATTCCGTCTTTCACCTTTAAATATAGTGTTACATATAGGTTTTTTAAAGGAAGCTCTTCTCTATCCCTCATTTGCTAAGTTTTGTTTTTTTGTTCTTCAGAACAACTGTTAAGATTTTGTCAAATATTTTCCTAAATCTACTGAGATAATTGAAAGCTAGTATTTTTTTTTCTTTTAGTTTATTGATAGGATAACTCACATGGATTCACTTTTGAATTCTGAACAAACTCTAAATTCCTGAAATAAACTTTTTTTTATATGTTGCTGAATTTGATTTACTGCTTTTCAGAAGATGTTTGCAGGTAAGCTCATGAGGGATAGGCATCTCCAGTTGTTTGTTTTTGTAATGTCTATTATCTCACTTGGGTATCAGGCTGATGTTGGCCTCATAAGATGACTTGTTCTTACTTCCTCTATTTTTCTGGATGAAGTTGTGTGGAATTGTTATTTCACTTACATTTACTCTAATTTTTACCATTTTTGGTACTCTATTTCTTCATGTAAATCCAATGCCCATCTCTTATCACATCATTTTTGCCTAAAATTTCTCCCTCAGCATTTCTTATAGAATAAGTCCAGTACAAAGAATCCTCTCAATTTCTCTTTGTCTAAAGAAAATAGTATTTTGCTTTTATCCTTGAAAGATATTTTCACTGGGTACAGATTTCTTACATTGTTTTTCTTGTTTTTAGTACTTGTAACATTCCATTGTCCCCTAATCTGCACTATTTCTGACCAGAATTCTGCTTTATTCTCACCTTTGTTCTTCTGTTTGTATATATTTCTTTCATCTCTGGCTGCTCCCAAAATTGTCTATTTTTAATTTTCAGTAGTTTGATCATAATGTGCCTGGTGGTGGTGGTGGTGGTGGTGGTGGTGGTGGTGGTGGTGGTGTGTGTTTATCCAGCTTCAGGTCCTCTGGGCTTTTGGATCTTTGGTTTGTTATTAACTTCAGAAAAGTCTTGACCATTATTTCCTCAAATATTTCTTCTTTTCTCATTCTGAAATTCCAATTGCATATACATTGGATCACTTGACATTGTTTCAAAGCCATTTGATGCTCTCTCCTATCTTTTCACTTGGTTGTATCCTTATGTTTCAGTTTGGATAATTTCTACCTTCAAATTCAATGAGTGATTCTTTCCCCATCTGTGTCCAAACCGCTGATAAATCCATCAAAGGAATGTTTCATCTCTGATTCCATCGTTTTTTAAAAAATAAATATTTTATTTTAAGTAATCTCTACACCCAACCTGGGGCTCAAACTCACAACCTTGAGATCAAGAGTCACGTGCTCCACCAACTAAGCCAGCCAGGTACCCCATCCTTTTTATTTCTAACATTTTCAGTTGATCATTTTATAGCTTCCATCTCTCTGCTGAAATTCCCAGTGTGTCCACGCCAACAGCCTGAGGAAATGCGCAGTGTTATGTTCCCATCCCCAAGCAGCAGCCATTCACCACCACTCTTGCATCAGCAAGGGACAGTCTCTCCAATCTCCTGCCCTGACCCCTAAGGCAAAAAGGCTTGTGAAGACAGCCTGCAAGTGGGTGCAAAGTTGCCTTGGGTCAAGAGCTCCAAGTTATCTAAATTGATATGCTACCCACACTCAGCCTTTCAAAACTGTCACAACTTCAGCTGATTTTTTCCTAACAACCTTATGTGGTGGTCCTTCTTCTATACTCTGTCAAAAGTCAGTGTCCCTGCGTTCCATCTTTTCTCAAAGGGGCTGTCGCTCTTCTGAATTCAGCTTTCTTGGTTGCTTTGTGACCCCTTTCAACAGGCTCAAGAGAATTGGTGACGGAATGACTCTTTGACTAACCTATTGCTGGTGGACAGGAGTGATGCCTTCTTGCACACTTCCACCCTAAGTACAAGTGGAACTGACAGCCTCTGTGTTTGAACCCTGAGTGGTCCTTCCTCTCTTAGAAGCTTACCTAAACATTTAACAGAATGCTTGCTGTACTTATCTAGAGTTTCTAGACGTTCTGATTTGAGAGATTTCTAGGATATTTGGTTCATGACTGCCAAAAGGTTACTTAAACCTTAAAGTTTTAAATCAAAGATGGCAGACCTTTATTACCATATACTATGGAAATACCTCCCTTGTTTTATAATTTTGCAAGGATTGTAAATACAAATATTTACAAATGATCCTTCCTATCACTCAAATGCCTGAAGTCAGAAACAATATCCAAGTAGTAACAGTGGTTGCACTATCACAGACATTAAGGATCTTCTAGTTAAGAATTTCAAAAGTTCTGGTTCATTTTTATGGTAGACAGGGTAAAAATAACAAATGAATGACTGAGAAGCACATGTGACAACACTGGTCTCCAACAAGATTCACTGAAAGGGAATACTTTCAGGTATTAGGAATATTAGCTCATATACCATTTTATATGTGCCCAGAAAAGCTATATACTCAGTAAATGTGTCCACTGAATTTAATTACTGTGAAATAATTAATGATGTTAATCTACTTTGTCCTTAAGCATCAGTAGATAAAAAGACATAACATAAACATTATTTTCAAAATGCATACGGGTCAATGTAGTTTTAGTTTTGTACTACGAACACAGAAGAAAAGAGTCATTTGTATCATGTTCATGTTCCCTAATCCCTTTAGTTAATACTGCCTCTATTTGTTTCTTTCCCTTTTTTTAATTGAACCTAGAAAAAATGTTATATAATTTTATGCTTCCTAGCCCATAAAACCTCCTACTAAGGTCAATTCTAACCCTAATGGGTCGTTTTCCATCAGCTTACATTATACAAATTATTTCATTTTCTTTCTTCACATTAGAGTGTCCATAAATACTTAGCCTGCCAATAGAGTATTAACTGTAGGCTTTTTATGACCTGTATGGTATCTGGAACACTATGTTCTGCTTATTATTTATAAATGTGTTGCTTTCACAAAAGCCTTTTGCTTTTCTTAGGAAGTAACTTTTAACTTGTCTCAGAAAACATCACCTACAGTGAGGAAGCATGTACTTTTACTTTTGAGCTACAAATGAAAGAAAAAAGTAATTTTTATCACCTGTTTATATCCTCTTTGATACCTTTGGTTAAGACTCTCTCTTTTTCTTGGTAAACTGTACAAATAAGTTATATAATTTCATGCTTCCTAGAAAATTCCCAACAAAATATTCATAGTCAAATGAGGTTTTTAAGCCTGGATTTTCTCAACTATGAAATGAGAATAAATATATCATGTAGAGTTGTTATAAGACACTTAAAAGGATGTGTCTGAAATATTAAACACAGTGGCTGGCCCACAGAATGTGTTCCTTCTATTATCATTGGTTACCCACACATCTGTACCACTTAAAATATAACTTTAAAAGTAATTAAAACTAAACTTTTCATTTACATATGTCTATATTTACACAAAAAAGGGTTCTTTAAAAATTTGAAAATGAAATCTTTTTTTTTTTTTTTTAATCTACCTATATTCAGGGGCACCTGTGTGGCTCAGTCGGTTAAGCATCTGACTTCGGCTCAAGTCATGATCTCATGGTTCATGAGCTCGAGTCCCACGTCAAGCTCTGTGCTGACAGCTCAGAGTCTGGAGCCTGCTTGAGATTCTGTGTCTCCCTCTCTCTGCCCCTCCCACCCTTGCTCACTCTCTCTCTCTCTCTCTAAAAAATAAACATTAAAAAGAATTTTTAACCTACCTATATTCAGTAGATATAAAATACTCTAATTGCATTGGCAGAAACTTGTATCTTTCTATTATTTCCATTAATGAAAATAATGTCATGTAAAATAAAACTACTGAATCTTTTCAGAATCAGGCTGGTAGACCACATCTGCTCATCTCAAATGACTCAATTTCATACTGATTGATTATGTCTCTTTTATCCTTTCATTACTATGCATCCCTCTCCCACTCCCCCAACAAAGCTCTCTCCAGGACCATAAATCACCATCACACCACTCCACTGACAGCCTGTTTTTACATCTCATCCAAGAACACCATCAGTGGATCAGGCCAATGAATCACTGGTCTTTCAGGCAGGTGCCTACTGTCTCAGAATATTAAGTTCCATCAATATTCATTTTTAAATCTCTCTTGAGTGCCTATTATTTGCCAAGCACTGTTGTAAGTTCTGGGGTTACCATGATAAATCAGACTGTCAAAGAGTCCACCCTTATAGGAGGAATGAGAAAAGAATGGTAGGTTATGAGTTCAGAAAGCCAGACGGAGTCATTTCATGGCATGGTATGGAGCTTTATTCTACCAGAAGTGATAAGTAACTTTTATTAGTTTCTTGTGGCTGCTGTAATAAATTACAACAAACTGGGTGGCTTAAAACATCAGAAACATATCCTCTCACAGTTCTGAGGGCCAAAGGTCCTATCTCAGTACTATTTAACCAAAATCAAAATGCTGGCAAGGCCATGCTCCTTCTGGAGGCACTAGGGTAGAATCCATTCCTTGCCTCTTCCAGCTTCTAGTAGATGCTGGTATTCTTTGACTTGTGGCCACATCCCTCCAGTCTCCGCCTCCTTCTTTACATGGCCTTCTCCCATCTGTCTGGGTCAAATCTACCTCCCCTTTCCTCTTATAAGGATACATGTGATGACATGAGGACCTACCCAGACAATCCAGGATAATTTCCCCATCTCAAGATCCTTAACTACATCTGCAAAAACTCTTTTTCCCAAATAAGAGAACATTTACAGGTCCCAGAGATTAGGGCCTGATCTCTTTGGGAGGCTATATTCTGCCTACCACACCACTTAAGCAATTTTTTTGCAAGAAGATATGATTGATGCTTTGAAAAGATCTCTCTGAAGAAAAAAAATAACTATGTGAGATGATGGATGTATTAATTAACTTGATTGTGGTAATCATTTCACAATGCACACATATATGAAATTACACTGGTACACTTTATATATAAGTTTGTCAAAAAAATTGTAGATTGTTCCTACTATAAATACATAAATAACCTCAATGTCTGAGTTGGGGGGGGGAAGAGGCAAGTAGAAACAATAGGTCCAGCAAGGAGGCTGATGTGTAACCAGATGAGAGATGATGGAGGCTTGAGAAGTAAAATTATATGTTATATGCCTGTTGTAGTCATGATCAGCTAATGAAGAGGCCGTATAATAGTTACGAGGGAGGACTCAGCAGCCAGACTTCCTGTTCAAACCCAATTATGTCACTTGCTCACTCTATGACCTTTGGCAAGTTAGTCAACTAAGCTGTTTCCTCCTCTATCAAGTGTTAATATCCTCTTACAGAATTGTTATAAGCAATAAAAAAAAAAAACCCTAAAAATGTATGAAGTATCTGACAGAGTACATGCCTGACACATGGTAAGACTTCAACAAATGTCAGCTATGCTTATTTTTATCCGTTCTCGATATTGCACATTTTCTAATATATAATTTTACGCAGTAGATTTTTGGGTCCCCAAATGAGTGGAAAAACAAAAGAATTCAATAACTCAACAGGCAGAGACATTTTTTACAGTTCATAATAAAAGGAGTCACTAGTAATTACTCCATGTATATTACTACCACTTTAAATTTTATAAAGGACTGTAGTATTTTAGAAATTTATCCTGACAATTAAATTCTTTCACTTCTAGATAACCAAAGTTCAGGTCAAATACTGAAATCTAACATCTAAGATCCCAATTTACTGTGGAAAAAACTTAATAAAGACCAGAGACAAAAATTACTGGTTTTCAAAAGATACTCTAGGAATTAAGTTGTATAACATGAATGTAACAATCTAGGAAATTTAAATTGGAGGTCAAAATGTTTTTCTTTCTGGATTCTTATTTAAATTTATCCTTAGGGGTGACTCAGTCAGTTAAGCATCTGACTCTCGGTTTCTCGGTTGGATTCAGCTCAGATCATGATCCCCCCCCCAGCTCTGTGGGTTTGAGCCCCGCATCCAGCTCTGCACTGACAGTGGGGAGCCTGCTCAGGATTCTCTCTCTCCCTCTCTCTGCTCCTCCCCCACTCATGCTATCTCAGTCTCTCTCAAAATAAACTTCAAAAAAAATTTAATATTTTATTTATTTCTGAGAGAGAGAGCGTGAGCAGGGAAGGGTCAGAGAGAGAGGGAGACACAGAATCTGAAACAGGCTCCAGGCTCTGAGCTGACTGTCAGCACAGAGCCCGACGCGGGGCTCAAACCCACAAACCGTGAGATCATGACCTGAGCCGAAGTCGGACGCTTAACCGACTGAGCCACCCAGGAGCCCCCAAAATAAACTTAAAAACAATAATAAATGAATAAGTAAATTTAACTTTGAGGTGAATGATCTAATAGCATTATCAG
The DNA here is from genome assembly GCF_003009895.1 of Hyaena hyaena. Classification (NCBI taxonomy): domain Eukaryota; kingdom Metazoa; phylum Chordata; class Mammalia; order Carnivora; family Hyaenidae; genus Hyaena; species Hyaena hyaena. The sequence continues at coordinate 74,614 of NW_024081125.1, read as the reverse complement.
TTGCTGTACGCTTTAGATAAAATTTACAAAGTGAATTCTAAAAACACTATGAGTCAGCTAAATTCTAATCCTGATTCTATTTCTGCCATTTTTAACCCTCCTTCACCTCTAAGACAGTGAAAAGAGCAACCTATTTTAAAAACCATTTTTCATTTAATGTATTATTGTAAGGATGAAATGTAAATGCAATACAACAACAAACAAGTAAAAAAGATCATTGCTAAAATTTTATAATAAATAAGACCAGAAAAATCATCATCACTTTATCTGATGCTCTTTATGGTAAAGATAAGGTAAAGGGTGAACTCTAAAAGCTGTTTATACTGTTGTTACAAACGGGCTAATAATCTTCAGAATGATTAGTTTCTTACATAGAATATTTATTGTTCTTATCTTTAAATTCTCTAAAAGTAAAGCATTCAGAGAAGACTAATATTAGTAAGATTGCAAATGATGTTTCCCCATATTTAATAAATGACCAACCGAGATAGGCAAAACCAGCAGAACCACACACAAGCCAGAAATCCGGAAGGCGTCTCTCACTTCCCACATCCAATTTCTTGGGAAATTCTGCTCCTTTTACCTCAACAGTTGCGTCTCAAACACAGCCACTACCCTCCTCTGTCCCAGCTGCCTGGCCTAATCCAAGCCACCTTCACCTATCATGAGGACCACGGCTATACCTTCCTCATTCTCCCGTGCCAAGCCACTCTCCACACAATTATCAAAATGATCACTGTGAAACGAAAATGGGAGAAGCCACCGCTCTGCTCAATGGCTTTCCACTGTCCTAAGGAAGAACATCTCTTGTGTGCTCTGTCACTGACCATCTCTCTTAACCTCTTTTCAAGTTACACCCCACCCTCACCCACTACCTTCCAGCCGCATGTGTCTCTCCCAGTTCCAACCAGCTCTTTCATCTTAGGGCTATCTGCCGCCTCTTCTGCCTGGACCACTCATTCCTGCCTCTTCAAATGGCTGCTTGCTCCAATTCCTTTGGCTTTCAGCTCCTCAAAGAGGCTTTCCTTGACCTCCCAAAGCACAGCAGGTAATCCTGTCCCTTTACCTAGTTCTTCATAGTCACTTACTTGTTTCATGTCTGCTTCCCCCACTCTGGACTATAACCTCCTTGAGGGCGAGTTCTCTGTTTCGTTCCCCTCCATTTTCTCGGAGCTTAGAACAGTGCCTGGCACACGGGAAATACTCAGTAGATACTCAGGAGAGAATGACAGTGCCGTTATTACTAAATGCTCACTTTGGGATACAAGACTGCTTTTTTGTTTTTTTAAATAAAATAAAGTAAGGAAATATGGCTATGGCAAAAGAGAAATAAGTGATAATGTGTGTTTTTTGTCCCAGTTTGACCACTGAATGTAACCACTCACAGAAGCAAGGCAGAAGTGAAGAAGGTGTTAATTATGAGGACCAATAAATCTTAACAGTATCTGAGTGCGGTGATTTAAAAATGATTTGCATGTAATATACTGCAGATACAAGTAATGTGAAAGGGCGCTACATCAATGTTTAGCTGCCTGCGTTATATATTAAACCCAAATGTCATTATTATTGCTCTCCTAAAGTCCAATGTGTGTAATTCTTCACTCTTTTTACATAAAGACAGGATCACACTCTTAAATAGTCTCCTATGATTATTCTTTAATTGTTCTCCAGAGGCTTTAGGCCTTTCTGATATAGAGTCTACTCTGGGACTGTCTACCACCCTTTCGGTATCTTTTTTAGGACAAAACAGGATAAATGAGAGTCCTAAATAAATGGACTCTGTTGATTAACTAAAGAAATGAGTGAAGGGGTGCCTGCGTGGCTCAGTCAGTTAAGCATCCAGCTCTTGATTCCAGCTCAGGTCATGATCTAACAGTCATGAGACTTAGCCCCACATTGGGCTCCACACTGACAACGCAGAGCCTGCTTGGGATTCTCTCCCTCTCTCCCTCTCTCTCTCACACACACACTCTTTCTGCCCCACCCCACCCACCCTCAAAAAAATAAACATTTTTTAAAAAAAGAAATAAAATCTTTCAGCACTAAATAAAGGCTTTCTTAGTACATATTCATTAGTATACATTTTCTTTATATCCATTTATTTAGCTAACCTTCTATATTATGGATTAACTTCAATTACCTTAAAAGCTTATAATAATCATATCTTCTATAACTCAGTTATATAGTTTTAGCAGATACATTTGATTCTTTGTATAAATACACTGTATATATGAGTGTATAGTGTTCTTTACGCAGTCCCATAAAATTAAGATTGTTCAGGAGTTATTACTTTACTTTATTGTGGACTCATTAACAAAAGCATTTTTTAAATAGTTTAGAGACCTCTTTGGGTCACTATTTTCTACCTTCATCTTTTATTCTTGTTTATGAAACTGTGGATTCTCCATATACTGTCCGTGAACCAGATTTAGCCTGCTCAACACAGAGTGTATTGGATGCTTGATATTTTTAGCTTTAAATCTAAATCACTTACCTACAATAATCTCTTAGTCAAGGGGACCTAACCACCCGTTCCCTTCTACGATAGTTTAGTTGGCACGTCAAGGTGTCATGCTAAGAAGCTTAAGTTAGTTACTGTCACTGAAATTGAATATGAAATTAAACTAGGATGGTGTAGATTTAATTCCACTGAAATTATGGCATGATTCTGGGAAAAATCGCTGTGGAAAAGTCTGATTCACTTTTGAATCACATGCAAAGCCAAAATAAGCATTTTCTCAATTCATCACTGTAACTAGGAAATAAAATTCATATTGCCTGCATAGAAATGTGGGCACCTTGTAAAAATGCTTTATCCCTGACCTAAAGCACAGCAACTAGTCTCATGTTATATATGCTAAGAATAAAATTCAAGAACACACTAATAATGGAGGTATTTTAAATACATATAAATTAATTTAAAAAATTACAAACAAGTTATAAGCAAACGGCAAGCCAAAGTGTACAAAAGTCACTATTAGCAAACACAGTTCCCATGGGTATATCACCTCCCTGACCCCATGAGTAGGTGAGCTTCCTGTGGACACAGGCTGTTGTCTGTTTTGTTCATCCAGTTCTTACAAATAAGAACAACACTTTGCACACAGTTACAGATAAATAACAAATGCTATGCACCAAATATTTAATATTCTATATTAATAATCAATAGATATCAGAGAAAAGAATGTTCTAATAGATCAAAGATTTTTGTTTAAAGCAAGAAAACTTAATTCTGAAGAAATTTAGGAAGCATTAAATAAGTATAAAACTAAAATTGTGATGGCCACAATTCAATGTTTATTTGGTGATTCTGCAGAAGTCACCAGGCAGTGATTAGGAATATTAAATTACATTTTCAGTGTTGTAGAAATACTATTAAAATAAATTTAAATCAACAGAATACCAAATAAGGGAGCTATGATTTCAGAAGACTAAGATATGTTTGAGCTCCTGAAAACCTAACTTTATTAAATAAAATGTCCCCACTGAGAAAATCACTAAGGAACATTTACAACTTAAGGACTGGATTTTTCCCATTTTCATCAATTTCCCTAAGTGTTTTCATCATACTTCAAAATGTATATATTAATGTGTCCTCTGCCCCACGATTAGGTACAAAAGATCAGCCATCCAAAGCTCTGAAATCTCCTGACAATGACAACCACGCTACTGGAAAAACGGTAAATTCGAATCTTATTTTGTACCAACTTACTCTAACTTTCGGCAAGACTCTCCGAAGCGTCTCAGCAGGATTCTGTCGCATCAAAAACGGAAGATTTGCAATCACACTTGTTCCTTGGATATCTTGACCAGCACTTACAAAGAAAACACAGATTTAAATTTTGTAATTACCAGCCAAATGCCTGGTTTACAACCATAAAAAGCAGGGACTAATCTGCTTTTCTTGATAAAGGCTCAGACATTTGACAAAGCTTTAAACTTTAAACACATCATCTAGTTACAAAAATAAAACCAGAACTGAAATTTCATTAAGCAAATCTTAGAACAAATGCATGAAGACACTAATCAGGCTTATGCAAAAAAACGATTCTCTCTCTACGTATGCGTCTTAAATCTAAAAGTCTTGAGGCAATTTTTAAATACTCACTTTAAAATTCTACCTCATTGTTTCCCTGTGATCTGCCAGTTTACTGTACTTTCTAAAAAAATAGAGAGATGTACATATTCATCATGGTTAAGGACTAACCATAACAGCATCAGGGATGGCAACAAAACAGACTACTGCAGATTCACACAACTTTCTTCTGGTACAGTGAAGTTACTGTTGCACTAGCCTGATGCCAGGAGTTGCGAGAAACTTCTGGTAGATATATTCAGCTTCCTTAAAGGTCAGTGAGATGTGTTTACATGGTACCTTTTAGATATAACATTCATCAGGTCACTAAGGCTTTACCGAAACAATCTCAGTGACACTCTACACACCTAACTAGGTTGTTAAAGGTGTTTGGATTCTTCCGAAAAACCATTTCCGTGCCGACAAGTCTTTGTTTTTAAAGCATTAGCTAAGCAGTGTGTGCGCATCCCTGAAATCAACATTGAAAAGATGCTGGTAAATGTGGCATCACCTCATATGGAAATTCCCCTTTCTCTTACCTGATGCCAACTTAAATGTTAATTGCTGACGCCATATTTATCTTAATTGACATTATTTTTACTTATCTCTTTAAAGAGAATTCTTTTGCTTATCTGTATATAAGACCATAACATGGTTTCTTAAAGGACTTCTTACGGTATTACATTTATTGGCTTCCAAGTTCAGGAAGTTCTGTTAATAAGAAGCATATTCTGATTCTACACGTGGCTGCCCCATTGTGAAGAACGGTTTCTCCCCTGTAGCAATATGGGAGTGAAACATAGGTCGGCACATTCCTCTCACTATCCTTGACACTCTCAAAGTGAATACTTTAAAAGACAAAAACAAAAAGGAAATGAGAAGCAGTGAAAATGGGGGACCGAGGCCAAGATGAGAGGATCAAAAAAGGGGAATTAAAGTTGCATATACTATAGGTGCCCCTTGAACAACATGGGGGGTAGGACTGCCCTCCCCCAGCACAGTCAAAATCTGCATCTAACTTTTGACTCCCCCAAACTTAACTACCATTTACTGGAAGCCTTACCAATAACATATAAGTCATTGATTAACACATAGTTTGTATACATATTATATACTGGAATCTTACAATAAAGTAAGCTAGAGAAAATAAAACATTCTTAACAAATTCATAAGGAAGAGAAAAACACATTCACAGTACTGTAAGGTATTTACTAGAAAAAAAATTGCATATAGGCGGGCCCATGCAGTTCAAACCCATATTGTTCAAAGAACAACTGTGCTTCCAGTGGGTTGAGTGGTGGCCTTCCATAAGACGTGTCTGCATCCGAATCCTGGAACCTGTGTTACCTTAATCTGAAAAAGGATCTTAAGACCAAAGGACCATCCTGGATGATCCAACTAGGCTATAACCCCAATAACAAGTGTCCTTAAGAGACACACTCAGAGAGGACAGAACAGGAGAAGGCATTCTGATCACAGAGTGGAGACAGGAACAATGCTGCCACAGGTCAGGGGACGCCAACATCCTCCCGCTCCCGGAAGCTGGAAGAGCTGAGCAACGGATTCCCCTTTAGAACTCCATGGACACTCTCATTTTGACCTGGTGATACTGATTTCAGACTTCTGGCCTCCAAACCCAGGAGAGAATAAATCTCTGTTGGGTTTTTTTGTTCTATTTTGTTTTCTAATTTTTTTAATGTTTTTTCTTTCAGATGCAAAAACTTTTAAGTTTATTTATTTATTTTAAGAGAGAAAGAGACAGCGCATGAGAGAAGGAAGGGCAGAGAGAGACAGAAAGAGAATCCCAAGCAGACTTCATGGTCAGCTTGAGCCTGAGTCAGGGCTTGATTTCATGAGTGGTCAGATCATGACCTGAGCCAACATCAAGAGTTGGACACTTACTATCAACAATAGCCAAATTATGGAAAGAACCCAAATGTCCATCAACTGATGAATGGATAAAGAAGTTGTGGTTCATATACACAATGGAATACTACTTGTCAATGAGAAAGAATGAAATCCTGCCATTTGCAACAATGTAGATAGAAATGGAGGGTATTACCCTAAGTGAAATAAGTCAGGCAGAGAAAGATAGATACCATACGTTTTCACTCATATGTGGAATTTGAGAAACTTAACAGGAGACCATGGGGGAAGGGAAGAGGGAAGAAATGGTTTCAAACAGAGAGGGAGGCAAACCATAAGAGACCTTAAATACAGAGAACAAACTGAGGGTTAATGGGGGGAGGGGGCAGAGAGGGGGAAATGGGTGATTGAGCACTGAGGAGGGCACTTGTTGGGATGAGCACTGGATGTTATATGTAAGCCATGAATCATAGGACTCTACTCCCAAAGCCAAGAGCACACTGTATATATACACTGCATATTAGCCAGTTTGACAATAAATTATATTAAAAAAAAAAAAAAGAGTTGGACACTTAACAGACTGAGCCACCAGGTGCCCCTCAGATTCAAAAATTCTTAACAAAATATCAGCCAACAAAATACAGTAACATGTAAAAGGAAAAATTATACACCATGATCAAATGGGTTTTACTCCAGGGATGCACAGCTGGTTCATTATTCATAATCAGTGCAACGCATCATATTAATGGGTTAAAGATGAACAATCTGCATGATCATATCAATGCAGAAGAAACATTTGACCAAATTCAACATATGAACACTGAAATTGCAAATACATTACCATTTGGAAAATGAAAAAAGGAGAGGTTTAACACAATTTATATCAAAAATCTGAACAAGATTTTTGGGAGACATAGGCAGTATTTTTCTAAAATGTATACAGAGAGGCAAAGTAATTAGAATTCTTGAAAAGACAAGAATTATGCAAATGGAGAACCAGATTAGTGGTTTCCGGGGTTAAAGATGGGTGTATGGTAGGAGGGAAATGAACATAACGATACAGTGATAGAAATCCTACCTATCTTGATCGTATCAATATCAATATCCCGATCGTGATATTGTGCTATAGTTTTTCAAGATGTTCCTATACCAGGTAAAGGGTATATGGGTATCTCTGTATTATTTCTTACTACAGTATGTGAATCTGCAATTATCTCAAAATAAAAAGTTTGATTTTCAAAAATCAACACGACATAATTCTTTAAACACATGAGCATCTCAAAAGATGTAGAAATCTGACAAATCTAGCATTTATTAGTGATTTAAAAGTATCAGCAAACCAAAAATTCCTACAAAAGGAAGAATGCCCTTCAGATAAAGGGCATCTACGAAAAATTTACAGCTTACATCATACTTAATGGAAAAAAGAATGAATGCTTTCTCTCTAATCAGGAACAAGACAAAGATGTTCACCATTACTTTCATTCAACATTGTGTTGGAGGTTTGTGTTGAATCGGGGCAATAAGCAATAAAAAGAAATTAAAGGCTTAGGGATTGTAGAGAAAAAAGCCAAACTGGCTTTATTCACAGACAACATGACTGTCTACAGCAAAAATTAAATTTATATAGAAATGCAAAGGATCTGGAATAATCAAAACAAATTTGAATACAAACAAGATTGTAGCAGAACTAATACTATCTTATTTTACAACTTATAAAGCGACAATAAGCAAGATAGTATGGCACTGGCATAAAGACAGTCATGTAGATCAATGAAAAAGAATAGAGTGTCCAGGAAATAGACCCAAATAGAAATAAGTAACTGATTTTTGACAAAGGTGTCAGGATAATTCAATGAGGCTACTGATTATCTTTTCAATAAATGGTGTTGGAACACTTGGAGAGCCGTATGTACAACATAATGAATCTCTCCCCGACCTGAAGCAATATATAAAAAATTAACTCAAAGTGGACTATAGGCTGGAATGTAAGAGCCAATACTATAAAACTTCTAGGAAAACTTAGAAAATCTAAGTGACCTTGTTTGACAAATACTTCCTAAATAGGATACAAAAGACATAAATTATAAAAGAAAAAAATAACGAAAAGAACTTCATCAAAATTGACAACATTTGCTTTTCAAAGGCACTGTTAGAGAAACAAAAAGGGAAGCCACAGGCTGGCTCAAAATATTTGCAAGATGTATCTCCAACACACAACTTGTATACAGAATATACAAGCACTCAAACTAAATAATAAGAACTTCCCAAAAAATTAAAAAAAGAACATCCAACAAAAAACGGACAAAATGTTTCAAAACTTCAGCAAAGAAAATATACAAATGGCAAACAAACACATCAAAAAGGTGCTCAACAGGGGCACCTGAGTGGCTAAGTCAGTTAAACATCCAACTTCGGCTCAGGTCATGATCTCATGGTTCATGGGTTCCAGCCCCATTCTGGGCTCTGTGCTGACAGCTCAGAGCCTGGAGCCTGCTTCAGATTGTGTCTCCCTCTCTCTCTGCCCCTCTCCTGCTCATATTCTCTCTCTTTCTCTCTCTCAAAAATAAATAAATATTTTTTTTAAAAAGATACCCAATAAAACTAATCACTAAGTAAAAGATACCACTGCACATCCACCTGAATGACTACGTTTATTTATAAAGACTAAACATCAAACATTGGCAAGGATAAGGAATACTCTCATCTACTACCGATGGAAATGGGAAACAGTACGACTACTTTGGAGAAGTTTGACAGTCTTTTAAAAGCTCACACATCTGCCTACCAAACAACCTTGATGTTCCACTCTTAGGTATTTACACTCAAGAGAAACAAAAGCATGTGTTCACAGAAACACCTGAACACAAATACTTCTCGCGGCTTTATTTCTAACAGACAAAAACTGAATGAAACAACACCAAATGCTCACTAAAAGGGTAGGCAGATAACCAAATTCTGACATATCTATACAGCAGGATACAATTAGCAACAAAAAGGAATGAACTATTGATACGCACAACACGGATGAATTTCAAAATACTTATGCTGGACGAAAGAAGCCATGCTAAAGACAACACATGCTACTGTATGATTCTAGCTGTATAAAATTAAAGGGATTGCACATTACACTATAGTGACAGAAAGCAGATCAGCCATTGCTCGGACAATGGGGGGAAAATGAAGCTGGGATTACTGAGGGCCATGAGAAAAGTTTCAAGGGTGAGGGACAGGTTTATTACCTCGATCATGGTGAAGATTCATGGGCACATACATATGTCAAAACTCATCAGATTGCATTTTAAATATGTGCAGTTCTTTGTACGTGAATAATACTACTTCATTAAATCTGTACGAAATAAAGGATATAAATACAAAAAGACTGATAGAAGGTCATCTAGGAAGATGGCAGCAGTACACACATAGTTTTTGAAATTTCCTGAATTCCCCAAAAGAAACAGAGCAACTAGGAGAGTAAAATAAAAAACCCATACACAACAACAACATGACCAAGTGATAAGACTTCCCACATAAACCCAAGACACAAGCAGCTACAACTGTGAATGATCTTGAATACTCTGGTAGCTAATGGGTTCGATGTGTCCATAATAATACCTGAAGGAGTTCTCAAAACATCTAGAACAAAGGCCCACATTGAAGAAAACTTCTAAGTAACAGAATCTGACTCAACAGCATAGAAACAAAGACCACAAAGGGAAGAAGACAAGGTCCAAATAAATGTAGAGAAATGGAGCCCAGAAACCTCAGAAAGTAAGGCATCCTATTTTGAACACAAGGTAGAAAAACAAAAGAGAGGTCTAGAATCCTGAAATTAGAAAAACTACCCAGAGGGATGCCTGGGGGGCTCAGTCGGTCAAGCATCCAACTCTTAACTTCAGCTCAGGTCATAATCTCACAGTTGGTGAGTTTCATCAGTCTCTCTGCCCCCAGCACAGAGCCCCACTTCAAATCCTGTCTCCCTCTCTCTCTACCCCTCTCCCTCAACTCTGAAAAATAAACAAAAAAAAAAAAAAAAAAAAAGGCAATGAAAGGGGCACCTGGGTGGCTCAGTCAGTTAAACATCTGACTTCGGTTCAGGTCATGATCTCGCGGTTCATGAGTGCGAGCCCCACATCAGGCTCTGTGCTGACAGCTCAGAGCCTGGAGCCTGCTTCAGATTCTGTGTCTCCCTCTTTCTCTGCCCCTCCCTGCTCACGTTCTGTCTCTCTCTCTCAAAAATAAACACACACTAAAAAAATTTTTAAAAAGAGACAGACATGCCCACAAACAGCTGACTATAACCTACTATATTTCTCCACAAGCCAAAAAGAAAGAAAACGTATAAGGAAAGGGGAAAAAAAAACATGGCATTCATAATTATGAAAAATCAAAATAAGGTGGCAGAACTCAGAAAAGAAATGAAAGAAAATATTTCAAAAAACACTAAACTAGAAAGAGCACAAGGGTAAATGACTACATTAGATAATGCCTTAAGAAAAATGCAAGGTGGGGGCGCCTGGGTGGCTTAGTCGGTTAAGCGTCCGACTTTCGCTTAGGTCATGATCTCGCGGTTCGTGGGTTCGAGCCCCGCGTCGGGCTCTGTGCTGACTGCCAGCTCAGAGCCTGGAGCTTGTTTCAGTCTGTGACTCCCTCTCTCTCTGACCCTCACCTGCTCATGCTGTCTCTCTCTCTCTCTCCTAGAAATAAATTAAAAAAAAAATAAATAAATAAATAAAAAAACATTTAAAAAAGAAAAATGCAAGGTGGAAAGAAGGGAGATTTTTAAGTACAAAAAGATTAAAAAGATTTGAGAGAAAGCAACATATAAAAGATAGATAAAGAAGACCCAACTCCTACTTTTAATAGGAGTCCCCAAAGAAAACATCCAAAGCGAGGGAAGTGTTTAAAAATTATAAGACTTCTTTTAAATTAAAAAAAAAGATTCACAAGAGCATGCCATTTACCTGAGAAAAATCAATCTAGCATAACCAACACTGAGAATGTACCAGAATTTTGAGAAAAAAAAATCCTTTAGTAAAACCAGCAAGTGACTCAGAAACAAAATCAGATTGCCATTACACTTTGGGAGCGGCAAGGTATTAGAAAACCAAATTAACAGGTCTACAGGTAACACTGCTTAGCATAAACAGGACGTGAAAAAACATACAAAGAAAGCGACCCCAAATTGTAAGCACCATAGTCTCTAAATATCTCATAAATAAATTTATGTCTAAATTCAGACATAAAATCTGAATTTAATTTCTATAGATAATTAAGGTCTGCCCCTTCTCCCACTCAAGGAGAAAAATGTATATATTATTGGCAATGTGTTGAGTATGAGTGCTTAGAAGGGACAGCAACGGAGTTAGCTACTGGTTCTCCATCAAGAGTGATCCCCCCACCCACCCAGCACCAGGGCACAGAGGAAAATGTCTGGAGACGTTTTTGATCATCACAACTTCACAGATGCTACTGCAATCCAGGAGGTAGAACCCAGGGACGCTGCTACACACCCTAAGATGCACAGCACCGCTGTCCACAGCTGAGAATATCAACGGCTCCACAAAAGAAAATGTCTAAGAAACCCTACTTCGCACAAAGTAACTATTAGCTGAACCATACAAGGTTGCCAACATTAGATATTACTGACCTCCAACACTGGCAATGTCATGTTTCCAATTTATACACTGAGCTTAGCAGAAATCTACTAAGTCAAAGACTTCAAGGAAGCATGTACAAGTTGGTAACCACATTACCCCAAAGCAGTGGTTCTCAAACTTTACCGAGTACCGGAGTCCGCCTGGAGCACCTGTTAAGACTAAGCCCTACAATTGGAGGGATGAGGATTCAGTAGATCCCATTGAGGCCTGAGAACCAGATTTCTACCAAGTTCCCAGGTGATGCTGATGCCACTGGTCTGGAGACCATCCTAGGAGAGCTACCATGATAAAGAATTAAAAAATAATAATAATAAAAAGAAGAGACTCCAAAATCCTTTTTTAGATCCGAGTGAAATAAACAAAGTGCACAGCGGCGGTGTACCCAACAAAAGTGGAGTACATTTGTTCCCTGCCGCGGTCAGTCCTGGCAACGGGGCCCCTCTGCCCAGCAAGAGTGTCCAAAGCAATGTGGCCGCAAGCAGTTAGCGGACGTGGAGTAACATCCAGTCTACTCAACTGCACGTTAATGCGGAGGAGCGTGGGAAGGGGTTGTGGATCAGACACAGGAGACGCTGCCAAGAGGAGACTTGGCCGGACACTAACGTGAGATACTGAGCTTGCATGCCTGGAAATTTCCTGGGTGCTGCGGATCTGCTTCTGTCACCTGCTGACTCTGGTCACAGGCAGTACAAATAAACCACATGTGCGTGGATCTATGCGAGCATCACTGATTGGAATGAGCCCAAAAGCAATCAGCATGGATTTAAACCACCAGTCTAAAAGTCAGTTTAGTGCTATTTGATATAGGATATGTAACTTTAAAACACATGCTTCATCGATGTTTTATACATATACATATATATATATTTTTTTTTTTTTTTAACGAAGTAAGATTCCTAGACTTCAAAACCTACAACTTTCAACTGAAAGGCATAAGGAAGCATCATGCTGACTACAAAATGAGCAGTTCCGTCTTGCCCCAGTTGTGCTTTTCTTTGGGACGCGTCCCGTTTCTGGAATATTCATTCCGAAACAAAGAGGACACAAGCCCACTTAGCAAACCATTCCTCTAAAACTAAGAAGAACTGGGTTAATCATCTAATATGTACATTAGTGGCTAAAAAGGAAAGGGGAAGGGAGAAAAGACTAGTTAAATAAATGAATTTAGGACAGCTATCTTCTAAATTCTAAATTAATGTTACTAATTATTTTAGACCCACTGGGAGATGCACCTATTATAAAGAGCCATTTATAGTCCTACCTTCGACCGATGAAAAACAAGCTAATCCACTCAAGCATTTTTCAGTGTAATAAAGCTTCAGTCTTCCTGGCCACCCAAGCCCCTGCCACGGGCATGGGTAACCTTGGCATTCAGGGGAATGGCAAACAGCCAGTTCTTGACCACCTCTTCAATGATGTTCTGCACAAATTTTACATTCCCCAATTCTCAACACAATATCTAGCATGCAGGAAAACCTCCATAAGTATCTGCTGATTTGAACTGAATGTGTCTCCACTTCAGATCAGCAGCTACCGTCGTAGGCTGGATCTTACATGCTTTGCTAGAAATGCTCATCTCTAGAATCTCAAACCCTGGGGTCTCACTCATAAACTCGTTTACGCCCATAAACTAGTAACTTTTCTATTTCTCTATCACTAAATCCATTTTTCACCCTCATCCCCCTTCTAACTCGTCGATTCCTTATTACTCTCCAGTTTCTAATATTCTTCCTAGTGCCTCTTTCTTTCTGCCCAGCCTGGACCTGCCTGTTACTTCAACTACACTATCACCAATCACCCACTTCTTCAATTCTCCTCCTCGCTGGCAGTGACAGCAACAAAAAAAGATTCTAATACGCTGCTTGCCAGGCATTATGCTAAATGAGCTTCTTACCTGCAGTCATATTATTTAATACTTACAATCTCATGAGGTCGATTAGATACTCTTATTAGCTCCATTTTATAGATAAGGTAACTAGGGCTTAGAAAGATTACCGCACAGAGTTACCCAGACTGTACAACTCTAAAACCCATTCATGACACTGTCTCTCTTCCAACCTGTGCACCCAGCCAATACCAAACTCATCCATCCGTGTTCTCCATCCCACTCCAGCCCCTAAGCCGGGAAGGATTACTAGAGAAACTGTATAACTAGGATGTGTAATGCTTTTTAAAACATATGATTCCAAACAAAGCTGGTCCTCAATGATGCTGGAGGGAAATTGAATGATAATTTGTGGGAAATCAAAGAAAGATCCAGAAATTCTTAGTATATTGTATTGCCCAGACACAAACATTATCTTGGGTCTCCAAAAATAAGACTATCTGTGCTAGTTTAAGAAACCCGTGCCCTGGGGCACCTGCGTGGCTCAAGTCGGTTGAGCATCTGACTTCCGCTCAGGTCATGATCTCGTGGTTCGTGGGTTCGAGCCCCGCATTGGGCTCTGTGCTGGCAGCTCAGAACCTGGAGCTGCTTCAGATTCTGTGTCTCCCTCTTTCTCTGTCCCTCCCCTGCTTGCACTCTGTCTCTCTGTCTCTCAAAAATGAATAAACGTTTAAAAAAAAAAAAAAAAAAGAAAGGAGAAACCCATGCCCTTCCACAAGAATAAAGCCATATATGTAGAGGAGATTGGAGACTGACTGCCTTTCTCTATCCTTGTACCTTGCCTCAACCTTCTAAGGGCTCAAAATCTAGTAAGGAAGACAGATGCACACACTAAGAATTTTGACGATATAGCAAAAACTCCGATCTCTTTTCCTAGCCGGCCAACCCTCACTGTTTATTTAATCCTAAACCACTGGAGAAAGAGAGAGGGGAAGGAATGATGACATAACACAGTCAGTCACTATGAGAGGAAATTAATCTGAGAACTCTAGCTTCGCCGCTGTTAAACTACATGTAGGATCTTAAATGATTTGTATATACACAGTCTGTATGCTTGATCCTAGCAGCTCTCCTTCCAAACTCAAAAACATAACAGAGAAGCTGTCGATAACCTGTTTGAATGTATAAAAATAAAGCAGATGCCTTACAGGCCTTGTTTTGAGTTTGCAACGAAAAGTAAACTCCGCAGAGTTGACATTTAATTATTTCTTTACTCAGAGTCAATCATTGAACAGTTTGTTTTAATGGACAGAGCAAAATAAATTAAGTGATTAGCTCAGAAGATTAAACTTTCAAGAAAGACAAAACCTTCTTTAAGGCAAAGTTGACTCCAGAATCTAAAGCAGAAGACGCAGAACACCATCCCACAATATCAGTAATCTTCCAAACGTGCCATATCTTCGTATGTTAGTACCATAAAACTGAATCCTTAATAATGTGATAGCTTCCAAGTATCACCCAAAAAGGTTTATACAGTTAGGGAACCATTCAACCTTGCTTAGTCATTTATGCTTAGAATCATAGAGAAGCATATTTTATTTTTTTAATAGCACCAAAGAATAAAAGCAAAATTAACTTTTAAGGAGCTACTATGTGCCAGGCAAGAAACGTCACATAATCACAATAATCTTCATGATGGATGAGCAGTATATTTCTATCCTTACTTTACACATGAGGAAACTGAGGCCAGGGGGAGGGGGAAGGCAACCTACCCAAAGTCAACCAACTACTGAATATCAGAGCCAGGTACGATCCCCACCTATGACTTCTAAGCCCAAACCTAACCCACAGCCCCCAGACCCAGGATAAGGTCACCTCATAAGGAGTGGCTAAGCTGCCAGCCTAAAAATGTCTCCCAGTTGATAATGCTGCAATAGAAAAATTCGCACATGATTTACTGAGTAATGCTCATGCTACAATGAATTAACTGACAATCTCCTCTCTCTTTCAGTATCATAGGGCCACGTCAACATGGCCTGCAGCAGGTGAGTGTTTAGTGCGAAGAAGAGACTAACTCCTCTCCTGATTGAACCAAGTCCTTCCAGTCCTACAGAGAGCATTTCCTTTCGAGAGGCCCTCCAGCTTCACAAACCAGCAGAGCTCCTTTCCCCTCGGTCTACCAACAAAGGGACAGACAGCCATCTCCAGGTATGTATCTCGGAATTACATTCATTTTCTCTTTCTCCCTCACACCCCACATCTAATCTCACAGTAGTTTACAAGATGAGCATAGTGTTCAACTTCAGCTCAGATCATGCTCTCAAGGTTCATGAGTTCGAGCCCCGCGTCAGGCTCTGTGCTGCCAGCTCAGAGCCTGAGGCCTACTTCGGATTCTGTCTCTCTGCCCTTATCCTGCTAGTGTTCTGTCTCTCTCTGTCTCTCAAAAATGAACAAAAATGTTAAAAAATTTTTTTCTTAAATAAAAATTAAAAAAAAAAAAAAAAAAGATGAGCATTATCCTGACTTGTCCCAGTGTGGAAAGAACTTATTAAGGGGCAATTACTAACTAGATCAAGGCTATATTTGACATCAACTTTGATATGTTTTTATTTTATTATACATAGAAGGATATTATTAAAATTTCATTTCAATTTAAATATATGTATATAAATACACATGCATATACACGTATGTATACACACATTAATATACACATAATAACATACACACATATGTTAATACACACAAACGTGTGTACATGCCAGGTCACAAATTTAAAATGTATTTCTTACTATAGGTCATGGTAAAAAAAAAAAAAAAAAAAAAACAATAGAAAATCATTACTCCACAGAGAATAGATTGCAAAGATCTTCCCTAAATAAATAAGCTATAGCAGAAATGTCGAAAGGTATGTCAGATATGAGTTCAGGAATAACCATACAAACTTGGAAGATGTGGGAGAATGATGTAATCTCACTGATTATTTTTTAATCAGTCTTTCTACTTCTCCATTAACACAGTAGTAAAAATCTTTTTACAATACCTTTAAAGAATATATAAACAGAACAGGACATATAGCAGGGGAGAAGGGATAGCTGAGAACCAGCTGGTTTACATAGCTGCCAACCCAGTAAGAGAGAAACCCGAGAGGGAAAACAGAATAGTAAAAAAAAATAAAAATAAAAAAAGAGGTAGAAGCAGGCCAAATCCTCAGCGCCTGCAGGAAGAAGAGATGATAAGCAGCTATCACAGGAAGGGGAAGAGACCTGATTACTTAACCTATAGAACACAGGAGGACTGATGTGTTCAATAATTCAGGAAGTACTTAATCAGGACCTGCTGGGTGCCGGGCACTGGTCTGGATTCTCCAACATAATCTAATGACGCTTTATGCCACAGACAGCAAATACTGAGTGCTTACTATATACTGCAGTGAAGGAAGCCCGGGCAGGGATATGGCGGTACAGCTGACATGGCCCTTGCCTTATCAGAGCTTCACAGTCAGAAAACTCACAGATTAAACAACAATCAATTAAATCATCTCAAGTGTGTAAAGACCTATCAAGGACCAGTACAAAGTACTATTGAGAACATCACTTAATTTGGAGACCAAGGGGGACCAAGCTCTTGCCTGAAGAGCTGAGGCCTGAAAAATAAGTAGAAAGAGGTGGAAAGGGAGAGAGGAAGGAACGCGATGTTCAAAGGTTCCCTGCTAGATGGGATTCACTCAATCATTTGATGAAGATGTACTGAACACTTATGATTTGCCAGTCATTGTGCTCTGGAAGTAGAAAGAAAACAATAAAAACAAAGCACTATGATTCTGTGTAGCTGAATTGAAAAGAAAAAGAAGAAATGGCTTCTTGCAGAAATAAAATCAATAGGACTGAAGACAAAACCAATTACTGAGGGAAAAAGGAAGAGGCCAAAATCATTCCCAGGTTTCCCTCCGATATGATTTAAAAGGACAGTCAGGCTCCAGTAACAAGTGAAGGCACATTCAGGTAAAAAGTGACGAATTCAGGTTGGGGCATGCGGAGTCTGGAAAGCCAGCAGGCCATTCTGGTAGAGATACCCTCATGGACACGCTCAGCAAGCAGACCTGGCCCAAAGTTCACACGAAAAGTCCCAGGCTAGAGCCACAGATTTGGAAACTACGTCATGGAGAGGTGTCACTGAAATCTAGGGGTAGATACTGTGACCCGGAAAGAGTCCCTGACAATATACAGAGGTTCCTGTCTGCTCATTTGACTGATATCACTGCAAATGAGGCACCAAATTGGAAAAGATGTAACACAAACAAACCAATTATAAAATTTAAAAGCTCTTCGGTCAACCCAAATCAATATGCAAAAGCTGCCTGAAATGTTCCCTTTTCTCCAATGCTAATGAGACAACAGAATGGAGTAAGTTGGAGTGAAGAGGGCCTAAAGCAGTGATCACCTCCATGACATTATTTCCGAATCTGTGGAAACATAATGCACCTACTCACCTTGCGACAATCAAGAAACCAACGTCTATAGACTATGGAAGTTGTTCAAGTCAACTGGGTGGTGATTGTCAAGGTCAGGACAGTGTCTCTATAAAGCAAGAATCTAATTTAAATAAAACAACAAAACTATTGGTCCTACAGGATTTCTCATGTGTTCCTCAATAACTACTAATTTAAATTAATTTCATGTATATATTTTCTTCTTTGAGAGAGACAAAGTCAATTTTCTCTGTATTGTCCCTTAAAGAATTAATGTAGACATTCCTATCATTCCTTCTAGAAATGTATGAATTACCAGTCCTCTCGGTATTTTAAAAGAAAAATAATGTAGGGGCACCTGGGTGGCTTGGTGCGTTAAGCGTCTGACTCTTGGTTTCAGCTCAGGTCATGATCTCAACGGTCTGTGAGTTCAAGCCCTGCGTCAGGCTCTGCACTAATGGTGCAGGGCCAGCATGGAATTCTCCCTTTCTCTCTCCCCCTCCTCCACTCATACTCTGTATCTCTCAAAATAAAAATTTTTTTAAAAATTAAAAATAAGGAAAAGAAAAATACCATCTTAAGGAAATATAATTGATATTTATACCACATGTAATTCAATGAGTAAACATGGACACATATGAGTCAATTTACTCATATATATGAGTAAATAATGACATATAGCTTACCTAAAGTATTTTAATACATTGTCCATAACACTAGGTCCCCATGCTATTTATGTGGGAATCATAAAGACACTAGCAGTATAACGGACTTTTTAAGTCACAGCATGTAATGATTTTTACTACAAAACAACGATATGATGAAATAACAAGTCATTCTAATTTATAACTATTTACCCGCACAAAAGGATTTTAAAGCAGCACACATTTAAACATGCAATATTGAACACTTTAATATATTTTTTTAAATACGAGTCAAAAGAATCAAAGCTGACGAGTATACCCTGAGCTTTTTTTAAACTGGAGATAAGTAAAGATTTTTGAAGGAGTAGAAAAACGAAGGTAAGTTGGTAACTGCAGTGAGCACTGAATTAAGTGTACAGTCAGCGCAAGGAAGGGTCTTAACAGCATGACTAGTACATCTTCCTCACTTCACTAACAGAATAGAAGCTAAATGATTCTCTCAAGGTCACACAGCTGGCTTGAAGCTGTGCTGTTTCTTAGCAACAAGGATTAAAAGAAAAACACAAGTTTTATAGCTCCCACTGCCTAATAAAGAGAAACAAAACTAGTCTCAGCTAATTTTATTTATATACATACACGTGTGTGTGTATATATATATACATATATATATACTCATTTCTGTATAATAAATAAGAAACCAGAACCGAGCTAATAAAATCTATGCTATTTTAGAACATTAAGAGAATGTCTCCTGAAGAAAAAAAAAAAAAGGCCACATCTATTTACCCACTAGTGTACCAAAAGAAATAACTAAAGCACTGGAATTCTGACCTTTTGGCAGGTTTCTGCTAATTCAGTATTTGAGAATCATCCTGAATAAATAAATGTGGATTGTTTTTTAAAGTGGCTATCAGAGAACTACAGAAATCTTGTGAATATTACTATTTCGTTAAAGAAAGATTGAATCTCTTAAATATCAGAGATGAGGAACAGGAAAAATTGAGGATACTCCCAGGTTTTTAACCTGTGACATTAAGCAGATGATGATACCATTTATCTGAGACAAACAAACAACCCACGTAGGAGTAGAGATGTGAAGGAAATACGGGCCCTGGCCATGCAGATACTGAGGAAAACATGCAAAGCAGAAGGAAAGCAAAGGGCAAAATCCCTAAGATAGGTGTGTACGTGGTATGTTTAACACACCAAGCAAGGAAGGAAATAGTAAGAAATGAAACCAGAGCTGTTATGGGGAAAGACAAGGAGGTCACAGAAATCAGGCAAAGCACATTCTCAAACCGTAATGAAACTAAATGAGAAATCAATAACAAAAAGATACCTGGAAAATCTCCGTATTTAGAAATCGAACAACATACTTCTAAATGACCCAGGAGTCAAAGAAGTCTTGAGAGAATTTCTTTATTTCAACTAAATGACGATGAAGATACAAAACATCAAAATTTGTGAGATGCAGCTACAGAAGGAAAAATACAGCATTAAAATCCATGTATTGAAATAGAAGATGAGGACACCTGGGTGGCTCAGTCAGGTAAGTGTCCAACTCTTGATTTCAGCTTAGGTCATGATCTCACAGTTCATGGGATTAAGCCCCAGGTCAGGCTCCAAGCCGAGAGCACCAAGCCTGCTCAAGATTCTCTCTTTCCCTCTCTCTGCCCCTCCCCTGCACACACTCTCCCATGCTCTCTCAAAATAAATAAACATTTGAAAAAATAAATAAAAGAACTAACATTAATAAACTAAGATTCTACCTCAAGAAGCCAGAGAAAGGTAAAATTAAATGCAAAGCAAGCAGAAGGAAGGAAATGTTAAATACAGAATAAAAATCAATGATTGATACAGAAAACATTACAATATAGACAAACATTTGAGAAAATAAAATCAAAAGCTCATTCTTTTTTTTTTTTTAATGTTTTATTTATTTCTAGGAGAGAGAGAGAGACAGCGTGAACAGGGGAGGGTCAGAGAGAGAGGGAGTCACAGACTGAAACACGCTCCAGGCTCTGAGCTGGCAGTCAGCACAGAGCCCGACGCGGGGCTCGAACCCACGAACCGCAAGATCATGACCTAAGCGAAAGTCCGACGCTTAACCGACTAAGCCACCCAGGCGCCCCAAGCTCATTCTTTTAAAAGATCAATGAGGGGCACCTGGGTAATTCTTTTAAAAGATCAATGACGGGCACCTGGGTGGCTTAGTCGGTTGAGCGTCCGACTTTCGCTTAGGTCATGATCTCGCGGTTCGTGGGTTCGAGCCCCGCGTCGGGCTCTGTGCTGACTGCCAGCTCAGAGCCCGGAGCCTGTTTCAGAGTCTGTGACTCCCTCTCTCTCTGACCCTCCCCTGCTCACGCTGTCTCTGTCTCTGTCTCTCTCTCTCTCTCTCCTAGAAATAAATAAAACATTTTTAAAAAATTTAAAAAAAATAAATAAATAAAAGATCAATGGGGTGCCTGGGTGGCTCAGTCAGTTGAGCATCTGACTTCAGCTCAGGTCATGATTTCATGGCTTGTCAGTTCAAGCCCCCTATCGGGCTCTGTGCTGCAGCTCAGAGCCTGGAGCCTGCTTCGGATTCCATGTCTCCCTCTCTGCCCTCCCCCAGCTCACACTTTGTCTCTCACTCTATCAAAATATACATAAACATTTTAAAAAATTTGAAGATCAATAAAATTAATAAACCTCAAGTGTAAACAAGAAAAAAACAAAAAAAGCAAGAAAACACAAATTATCAATATTAGGAATCAAATAGGGGACATCAGTACAGAGCCCACAAATATTCAATAATCCAATGCCCACAAATTCGATAACTTGGATAAAATACAGTTAAAAATTTGAAAGATAAGGGACGCCTGAGTGGCTCAGTCGGTTGGGCGTCTGACTTCGACTCAAGGCATGATCACACAGTCCGTGGGCTCGAGCCTCGCATCAGGCACTGTGCTGACAGCTAGGAGCCTGGAGCCTGCTTCAGATTGTGCATCTCCCTCTTTCTCTCCCCCTCCTCCTCACTCTCTCTCTTTCTCTCTCAAAAGTAAATAAACATTTAAAAAAATAGAAAAAAAATTAGAAAGACAAAAACTACCAAAACCCACTCAAGAAGAAACAGATAACTCAAATAGTCTTATTATCTATTACACAACTGAATTTTAGTTAAAAACCTTTCAAAAAAGAAAATCTCAGGGGCGCCTGGGTGGCTCAGTCGGTTAAGCGTTCGACTTCGGCTCAGGTCATGATCTCACAACAGTTCGTAGGTTCGAGCCCTGCGTCAGGCTCTGTGTTGACAGCCAGCTCAGAGCCTGAAGCCTGTTTCAGATTCTGTGTCTCCCTCTCTCTCTGACCCTCCCCTGCTCCCACTGTCTCTCTCTCTCTCAGAACTAAATAAAAAAATATAAAAAAAAAAAAGAAAGAAAGAAAAGAAAACCTCAGGCACTGATGGTTTCACTGGTGAATTACACCTAACATTTAAAGACAAAAGATAGGGTAGAGTTTACTTTTTTAAAAAAAAATTTTTTTTAACATTTAAAAAAAGGAGAAATAATACCAACTCTACACAACCTCTTCCGGAAAATAAGAAACCCACTTCCCAAGTCATTTCGTGAGCATTCTGCTAAAACCAAAACTGGGCAAAGATATTACAAGAAGAGAAAACTGCAGATCAGTATCTCTCATTACATTAGATGCAAAAATCCTCTAAAATATACCAACAAACAGGGCCCAGAAACATTTACATCATGACCAAGTAGATTTCATCCCAAGAATGCAAGGCTGGTTCATCGTTTGAATATTGATCAGTGTCATTCAGCATAATAAAAAAATTATGTTAGAAAAGCCATATGTCCTATCAAGAGACTCAGGAAAAAATACTTGACAAGATTCACCACCCATTCATAATAAAAAATGGTTATGTGAGATATTAGTTTTAGAGAAAAATGGGAATTCTCTGAACGATTTTTGTGACTTTTCTGGAAAAAAATATTTTTTTAAAGCAAAAGGGCAGGAAATGATAGACCATGTAAACACTGACCAAAAGCAAGTATATGAATATCAGATAAAGTACACTTCAAAACAAATAATATTTCTAGGGATAAAGACAAATAAGACATAACTATAAAGGAGTTAAAGCACCAAGAAAACATAACAACCCTAACTGTCTATGTACCTGACTACAGAAATCAAAATACTTGAACTACTAGTAAAACTGATAGATGTGAAAGAAATAGACAAATCTGCATTTGTAGTTAGAGACCTCAGTACTCCACTCTTTGTAATCACTAGAGTAAGTGGCTAGAAAATAACCTTAGAGATACAGAAGACCTGAAAAATATCACCAACCAACTTGACCTAATTCACATTTATAGAAAATCACACCCAACAGAACGCACATGCTCTTCAAGTGCATATGGAATATTCAACAAGATCACCATTTTCAGGGCCATAAAACAAACCTCAGCAAATTTAAAAGAACTGAGGTCAAACACAAGCACTGAATTAAGCTGGAAACCAGTAACAGAAAGGGATCTGGTAAAATCCCCCAAATAACTGGAAAATTATGTGAGGTACACATATACGCCATCCACATGAAAACCAACCCCCTTACCCCCTCCCTCCCCACCCTTATCCGAGCAGCAAGGAGTTATGTGCCCTCACCCACAAGCCCAGGCTGTGTACTTTCGTGAATCCTGTCCGTCTTCAAGACCATCCACTTTTCAAGCACATAGTTCATAACTTTACTACCAAGAGAATTTCCAACTAAATACAATTTATAAGCTTCTTACAAAGAGCACTTATATGACAATTCTAAGTCAGTCAGGCCCCCAGTCTGATTTTTTGTATGTGAGCACACAACTCTCATTCTTCCCAAAACATATATATTCAGACCAAATCTACAATGTGTGAAACTCTTTGAAGATATTTTTTAGTCCAGCAAAATGAACAGTAGTTTTTAATTGTAATATTACTGTAACCAATCCTTAAGGAAACACTGGCACTTTCTGAATTGAGACCATCTACTTTACAAAGGACCCTGTTTTAAAAAAAAAAAAAAAAAAAAAAAACTAGGGGCACCTGGGTGGCTCAGCGGTTAAACATCCAGCTCCTGATTTCAGCTCAGGTCACAGCTCTCCCAGGTCATGAGTTAGAGCCCCACTTCACCCCAGTCGGGCTCCACACTGTCAGCACGGAGACTGCTTGGGATTCTCTCTCTCTCTGCCCTTCCTCCACTCATTCTGTCTCTCCCTCTCAAAATAAATAAATAAACTTAAAAAAAAATAAAAGCTATGAAACTGTTCACCTCTCCAAGGAGTTTCTGCCCCACAGGGATGCCCATTAGCACCACCTAGTGGATGAAATAATAAACTGGGATTTAACGACTTCTGTTTATCTAAGAATTGAGGCTACCCTGCTAAAAGGGAACCTTCAATTCTATCAGGCCCAACCCATTATATTTTAAGAAGGGAAGGGGGGAAAGCAGTGCCTGAAGAACTTAAGTGTTCTGAATATGGCCACACACACACAGATGCCACGTCCCCTTATTTTTACAATAGCAAACTGGCCCTTTCTATTACACATTACAGCCATGTGCAAACAAATTAACCTCAGCCCTTACCTTAACCATATGGAAAATGTACCTGGAAATACATCACAGACCTAAAATTAAGAGCTAATACCTTAAAACTGTTAAAATAAAACAAAAGAAAAAACTCTTAATGACCTAGAGTTTGGCAAAGAGCTCTTAAATAGAACACACAAAAAATACTAATTAGAAAGGGAAAAAAAATCAATAAATTAGACCTCATCAAAGTAGGCCACAACGAAGCAAAAAAACCTTTGCTCTTTAAAAAATACTTTTATAAAAATTAAAAAGCCATAGACTAAGAGAAAATATCTGCAAAACATATATCCAACAAACAGGCAAAAGCTTTGAACAGATACTTTACAAACAAGACATATGGCTGGCCTATAAACACATGTAAAGATGCTCAATGTCCATTGGTCATTTGGGAAATCCAAATTACAAATACAATGAAATATCATTACACCAGACCACTAGAAATACCATTAAACACCTTGAAACTAAAAGGTTTCAGTTCATATTTAAAAATGTAAATATGAATCAATTACATAAGCCAGCTATTGCACTTCTAGCTATATACTAGAGGAGGAAAGCACATGTCCACCAAAGATGTGTACATGACCATTCATAGCCACTTAAGTCTGTGGTAACCAAAACCTGGAAATTACCATTAGTGGAAAACCCGATAAGCAAAATATATATTCTTAAAATGGAGTAATCGTCAATAATAAACCAAAATAAACTACTGACGCATGCAACATTATACATGAACTCCACAATAATTAAGCTGAGTAAAAGAAGCCAGACAAAAAATAGACATTGTGATTCACATCTATAAAATTCTAGAAATTGCAAACTAATCTCTAGTGACACACAGTAGATCAGTGGTGGCCCAGAGTGGGAGAGAGGATCAGAGGAAAGGGAGAGGGTATTTTAAAAAGGGACACAAAGTTACTCTGTTTTATACATATATATAGGCTCTATATTTGTTATATGTGTGTGTGTCAAAATTCATCAAATTGTACAGTTAAAATATGTGCAGTTTATTGGATATCAATTATACCTCAATAAAACTATGAAAATGGAAATACACGCATTCACCATATAACCCAGCATTCCATGTTTAGGCATTTATCCAAGAGATATGAAAACATATGTCTACACTCTAAGCAGATCAGTGGATGCCTGGGGTCACAGTGGAAGAGTAACTGCAAAGGGGCAGCATCTGGAAAGAAAACTACAGGAAGTTCCTAGATGGGAATTGTCCCATACATTCTATACATACACTTATAAAACATGTTCTGAACTGCAAACAGGTGACTAAAAAGTCCAACAACAGGGGCGCCTGTGTGGCTCAGTCGGTTGAGCGTCTGACTTCAACTCAGGTCATAATCTCACAGTTCATGGGTTCAAGCCCCGCTTCAGGCTCTGTGTTGACAGCTGGAGCCTGGAGCCTGCATCACAGTCTGCATCTCTCTGCCCCTCCCCTGCTCGCTCGCTCTCTCTCTTTCTCATAAATAAACGTTAAATAAATTAAGAAAAAAGAAAAAAAGACTACTAACAACTACAGCTACCCTTTCCTAAACACAACTCTGCAACTCTGCACCTTCTACATACCTCTCCTCTAACCTTAACAATCCTACAGTGTAAGTATCATTGCTGCCATTTTAGAATATGAGGCTTGGACTCAGAGAAGCGAAGGAATTTGCCCAAGGCCTCTCAGCAAGTAAATGAGTGAGCCCCAGCCTCCAAGAATAAATCTGGGTCTATCTTAATATAAAGTATTTCTGACATAATGTCCTGCCTTCTCAACACACAACATACTCGTTAACTGGGGATGACCTCTATTTTCTCCTCAACGCTAAGGAAAATACATTTGCTTCCTTAAACAAGTACTTCCCTGAATGCAAGTATCTGCTGGTATGATGCCGTTCATTCCCCAAGGGGTGATGCCTAATATCTAACAAGTACTCAATAAATATTCTGTATGTTTTAACTTAAAACTCCTAAGATTTGTTCTAAAGTAAGTATTAGTTACATTACAAATCTTTTCCAGTATTAGTATCCTTCACAAGATAAAGACTGCCAAATCTTTCATAATTGCATCATGTTAGCAAGCTCCAGATCTTTCCAATGACATGATGTGGGTCACTTTCACACTGATGAAAATAGTTTACTTTTTTGTTAAGCTTTTTCCACAGACCCCATGAGAGCATTCTGCTTTCTACTGATGGCTTTCAGAGAAAGCCTTCTGAAGCTTCAGTAAATAGGGAGGAAAAAAAAAAGAGATGTCACTGTTACTCTCATAACAAAAGACAAGGAAAAGGAGATGGAAATAATCACCAAACCCCTTATATTCAGTGACCTAGTACTTTTCCAAAACAGAGAATTCAAGGTTTGCCAAGGACTTAAATAATTTGGCCTGAGCAATAATGTAAGACATATACCTGGAATCCATTATAAAATTCTCCTAATATGTGAAACACTGATCCCTCTATCCTAAAACATGAAAATGAAGATGCTTCCTATTTCTATGTAGAAAGGCAAGTCATTCAAGCATCACCTTCACAGAGGATGATAATTTGGGCATCTTTTTTTTTTTTTAGATGGGACATCTTGGAATCATTAAAAGTGCCGCAACTGAAGGGGATACTTCTAGAAGACCTTCTAACCAAACAGTCCAGTAGCATAAGAACTGTAAAAACCTACAGACACACCCTGCAAGGGAAGAAAGATGTTCAGTAGTGTTAAGCAAATCATGTACAGGAAGACAGAAACCTCTGCAGGCTATTAAGTAAGCAGTTCTTTATCAATATGCTAGAAAATTCACATACTAGAAAGTTTGACACTTTGTTTCCTAAAATATGAGGCTTGGGACCACTCACACGCTGCTGACACAAGTTTAAATTGGTACAATTTAGAAAACTGTTCAACAGTATCTATTAAGCTAGAGATATGCATACACTGATGACCAATAATTCCACTTCCATGAAGATAACTGAAAGAAATGTGTACATGAATGTTCATAGCAGCATTAATCGGAATAGCCAAAAACTTGAAACAGGCCAAATGTCCATCAACAGTAGAATGAATAAATAAATTGTAGCATATAAGGGAATACTCTACAGCAGTGAAAATGGACAATCTATTTCTCCATGCAACAATATGGACAAATCTCTTTTTGAAAAGGTTCAGCAAAAACTAAGCACAAAACAGTGCATTTCATGGTTCCTACTATACAAAGTTCAAAATCAGCAAACTAATCTATGATGTTAAAAGTCAGGATGGTAGGGGCGCCTGGGTGGCTCAATCGGTTAAGCGTCCAACTTCCTCTCAGATCATGATCTCATGCTTTGTCAGTTCGAGCCCCACATCGACAGCACAGAGCCCACTTTGTATCCTCTATCTCACTCTCTCTTTCTCTCTGCCCCTCCCCTGCTGGTGTGTTCTCTCTCTCTCTCTCTCTCTCTCTCTCTCCCCCGCACCCTCTCTCGCTCTCAAAATAAATAAACTTTTTAAAAAAACCTTTTTTTTTTTTTTAAAGGGATGGCAGTTACCCTCTGCAGGAAGTAGGAGGAACTGGACAGGGGTACAAGGGAGGTACTAGGCTAATATGGTAGATTATGTAACCTGTGTGCTGGTTACGTGTGTATGTTAACTTGTGAAAATTCAACAAGCTACATATTTATGGTATGTGCACATTTCTGCAGATGTCCAAAAAGTTTCTTTTAAAAAACCAGGGGCACCTGGGTGGCTCAGTCAGTTAAGCCTCAGACTTCAGTTCAGATTATGATCTCAGGGTTCATGGGTTCAAGCCCCACATCAGGCTCTGTGCTGACAGCTCCGAGCCTGGAGACTGCTTCAGGTTCTGTGTCTCCCTCTCTCTGCCCCTCCCCTGCTCACACTCTGTCTCCGTCTCTCAAAAATAAATAAAATGTTTAAAAAAAATTGTAGCATGTAGAAACTAATTTGACAATAAACTATTTGTAAAAAAAAAAAAACATGAAAAAAAATTGTAGCAAAAAATATGCCTATGAAAGTACCTCTTTAACTGAGATGCCTAACTCATTAACTTTTTTTCTTTTTGGTATACAAAAGTGAAGGAATAATCATCAGAACTGAATGCAGAAATGAGAGGAATAGCCTCGGTATCCAAGGACGAAGCAAGGTGATCACAGTGCAGGCTTTGAAAACGGATAGTATCTCTCTCAGCATGGGGTTAAAGCTTCTCCCAACTAAACACTCTCCACTTCCTTGCCAAAGGCAGGCTGAAAGCTCACAGCTAATAGGCTACTTTCTAGAATCACAGGTTTCTGCTCTTCTAGTTGAGTTGTAACCAAGAGCCACCTGAATTTCATTTGTTCTGAGATCAGTTTATCCCAATTTCACTTGCTACTGCCATTACATGATTTAATTAAATGCTGCATAAACATACGATGCAGAGTCATTTCTATGAAAACTAAATTGAAAGTTTTAGAAACACTCCATAAAGATAAGTTACCAAAGAAAATTGCTATTGAAATAGAAGAACAAGACACCTTGCAGAAGATGAGTAGGAAATCACAAAAATCTAGGACCATGCTTTCAAAACGCTTCATAAGCCATCTTCGAATTCTTGCTCGGCTTTAAAGAAAAGTAAACTTGACTTTTTAAGTGCATTATGGGGGTAATCTATACAAAAAAGCAGATCCTGAACTGTAATCAGACCTGTCCTCAAAGAAAACGCAATGGACATGTTACAAAAGACTGGCAAACAAATATATATTTTTTACAGTAAAATAAAATGTTGAATGTAGGTATCATATTTATGAGTCCCCATGTTGACCTTTTTTTTTTTTTTGGATTAGCTAACCAACGATCCATTCCAACTGTACAGTACTAAAAAGGCTCTTCTGGGGGCGCCTGGGTTAGGGTTAGCATCCAACTTCAGCTCAGGTCATGATCTCACGGTTCGTGGGTTCAAGCCCCACATCGGGCTCTGTGCTTACAGCTCAGAGCCTGGAGCCTGCTTCGGATTCTGTGCCTCCCTCTCTCTCTGCCCCTCCCTTGCTCCCACTTTGTCTGTCTGTCTATCTACCTATGTATCTCTCTCTCTCTCTCTCAGAAATAAACCTTAAAAAAAATTAAAGATAAAACAATCAAAACCTAGCCATAGCCAAGCTCATCACTGAAGTTCTTCGCCACCGTCTTGCTGCTGTCTGTTCTGGTCTTGAATGGGAGAGTTCCCAGAGGCGACCAGTGCAGCCACAGTTTACAGCACTTTTGTTCTTTTGTTCATTTCCAGACTTGGTGGCAGAAATCTCCTCTGAGCTAGCACTAGGAGGAGCACTTACTCCTTTTAAAAAATTAAAAAAGGTTGGAGGGGAGGGGGGAGACAATTGGGAAAGGGAAAAGTTCCTAATTAAAGATGCACTTTAGGTGACTGTCCCTGGAAGGCCAAGTGCAAAATGGTTTCAAACTCACAGTGTAAAGTGACTGGAAAAGCAGCAATGTAAAAGTGAGTTCAAGGACACTAACCAAGCGATATATTCATGCATAACGTTACGAGCAAATATTGCTTGAGATAGAGTCATTTGGTAAGAAAATACAAATCTGTAAAACACTCTGACCTTATCGCTCAGTTTAAAATGTTTAATTATAAAAAAAAATGTTTAATTATAGTTTGTGAAGATTCTGGTTTCTGATAAATACTATTAGTAAAGGAAGTTAATAGGCATCTATCACAAGCTTCGGTTGACATACTTTACTTGCCAGATACTTTACTAAATTATTGGAAGGCAAAAGTAATATTGTTATCCTTCTTGAAAGTCTGAAATGTACCTTGAGAACCTAAGTAACAAGGAAGTAAGGACTGGGGAAAGAGACGGAAAGAAATTAACATTAAATGGGTACCTATTCTGTGTCAGGGCTCCACACATTATACAACATTGGGCAATAGGAACTGCTATTTCCAAATTACAGATGAAAAAAAAGAGATCCCAAATGAGTTCCTGGTCAAACAGAGAATAAACAGTAGAATAAGGGGTGCCTGGGTGGCTCAGTCTGTTAAGCATCCGACTTGGGCCCAGGTCATGATCCCACATTTCGAAGGTTCGAGCCCCACCTCAGGCTCTGTGCTGACAGCTCGGAGCCTGGAGCCTGCTTCAGATTCTGGGTCTCCCTCTCTCTCTGTCCTCCCCTGCTTGCACTCTGTCTCTCTGTCTCCCAAAAATGAATAAATATTTTAAAAATAAAAAATAAATAGTAGAATAAGCTATAACCTAAATCTGTCTGGTTCTGTTGCCTATAATACAAAAAAAAAAAAAAAAATCAGAAGTTGTTTCATTCATCTGGCACTTCGGTCAACTTAAAATAAATACACTTTATAAAGAGGTATATGTTAATATCACAGCATAGGACAAGAAAAGAATGAAACAGCAACAACATGAAAGACGGCTTGCCCTCTGGGAGCTTACAATTAAGGAAAATGTTCACACATGCCAGCTAAGCAGTGATTAATCACTACCTGAGGGAAGCCATCAATAAGCAATACGGGAATTCATAGGAGCCTGGGCTCTGCATGTGGTTTCAGCAGTTAAGAAAGGCTCTATGGGGGGGTGCCTGGGTGGCTTAGTCGGTTAAGCGTCCGACTTTCGCTTAGGTCATGATCTCGCGGTTCATGGGTTCGGGCCCCGTGTCGGGCTCTGTGCTGACTGCCAGCTCAGAGCCTGGAGCCTGTTTCAGTCTGTGACTCCCTCTCTCTCTGACCCTCCCCTGCTCACGCTGTCTCTCTCTCTCTCTCTCCTAGAAATTTAAAAAAAAAAAAAAAATCTAAAAAAAAAGAAAGGCTCTATGGAAGATGCAAGATGGGTCCCGGGATGGGAAATGTCGGACCGGTATACAGAAAGGTATTGCAGGACAGGGAAACACAGAGCTAAGGATGAACATGACAAATGTGAGTAGCAGTGAAGAGGCCGGCAGGACTATTTCAAAAATTAAAGGACTGAGTGGAAATGACCCAAGTGTCCATCAACTGATGACTGAACCAGCAAAACGTGAAACACCCACATGATGCAACACTACTCAGCAACAGAAAGCAAGCACTGATATACACTACAACACGGATGAACCTCAAAAACGTTACGCTCAGTGAAAGAGGTTGGTCACAAGAGACCACATGCTGTATCATTTCATCCACATGAAATGCCCAGAAGAGGCAAATCCACAGAGACAGGAAGTAGGTTGGTGACCCCCAAAGGCTGGAAAGGGGGAGAAGAAGTGAGCAGTGACTGCTAAGATGATGAAAACGGTCTACAACTGACAGTGGTGATGGCTGCACAGCTCTGTGAAAACACTAAAATCGACGGACCTGCACAGTTACATGGGTGAACTGTAGGTAGCATGAGCTGCATCTCAATGATGCCATAAAAAAAAAGTTGAGGGCCTGATGGAACATCACGCTGCACAGCTAAGATGGAGCCACTTAGGCCAAGGTTAAGGGTCTAGAACTGATATGCAGTTAAAGATATTTAAGTAAAGATTTACCGAATGCAAGCACAGGATACTAATGTAGGGCCCTTCTCAAACAAAATTATTCACATATTTTAAGTACATTTCTAAAATATATGCCAAAATCGCGAAGAAGACAGAGAACAGGAAAATGATGATATGATAGGGCTTTGACTAAGCCACAAGCTGTGGCAATTAGCAAAGCTGTTTTGCTTCAGCACTGAATGCCACAGATGGATGTATCAGCATCGTATTTATGCAAAACCACAAATTCATCTGTGTAATGTCTTCATATACCGTAATGTTCTAAACTTGATTTTGAAAACTGCATTAACAATTGATCTGCCATATTTTAGGGTGAGATAAGGAACGCTGTAATTTGTTGTTCACTGGATGGCAGTCCTCTGCATATAATATTTCAGATACTAGATTCAACGCAAATGCTATCAGAACCTCCACTGACAGAAAGTTGGGCTAATGCAAACAAATGTGTCTGAACTCTAATGTAACATAATATTCCAAAAACAGTTTTAATACACAAAATAAGGAAGCTAGGGGTGCCTGGGTGGCTCAGTCGGTTAAGCATCCAACTTCAGCTCAGGTCATGATCTCACAGTTCGTGGGTTCGAGCCCCACGTCGGGCTCTGTGCTGACAGCTCAGAGCCTGAAGCCTGCTTCAGATTCTGTGTCTCCCTCTCTCTCTGACCCTCCCCTGCTCATGCTGTCTCTCTCTCTCTCTCTCAAAAATAAATAAAACATTTAAAAAATTAAAAAAAAAATAAGGGAGCTAAAGAAGCAAATCTGACATTCAAAAACAGGTGGGGGGAATCTGGATATTAAAGATCCAATACAAAGTAAAGAGTAAAGTACTCAAAAATAAACCTGAAAATCAAAAGAAAAAAAAAAATAGGTTTGGTTACAAGGTTCTATAGCATTGGGAGGTACGAGATGAAAAGAAAAAAAAAAAGGAATAGAGTACATTTAAAATAAAAGGCTCAAGGGGCGCCTGGGTGGCTTAGTCAGTTAAGCGTCTGACTTTCGCTTAGGTCATGATCTCGCGGTTCGTGGGTTCGAGCCCCGCATCGGGCTCTGTGCTGACTGCCGGCTCAGAGCCTGGAGCCTGTTTCAGTCTGTGACTCCCTCTCTCTCTGACCCTCCCCTGCTCGCGCTGTCTCTCTCTCTCTCTCCTAGAAATAAATAAAACATAAAAAAAAAAAAAATTAAAAAAAAAAAAACACTAGAAATTTAAAAAATAAATAAATAAAAAAAAAAAATAAAAGGCTCAATACGGGCAGATGAGGCTGTTAACAGAGAACTCATCTAGAAGACAATGCCACACCCACCCCTGAATCCTAGGGAAGAAAGAACCCTTTCAGGCAACGTGTTGTTTGTTATTCCTTCAGAAGCTGTCCTACTGGTGAAATCCCGAACCTATACACAACCAAACTAGTGTTCGCTTGCCTAGTCACCTTGCAAACCTCCTTCAAGGTAGAAGCGCCACAAGAAACTAAAGGAGACATCAGATCTCTTCTAAAACTCTCTTGTCTGAGAATGAGAGGACCCATCTGTCTCTGACGGGCTTTGTAAATTCCAGAACTGCATGAAACTTATGTTCAGTGTCTGAGAAATACAGACAAATAAGACGCCCCGGTTCACTAACAATGAAAGCAAAACAAGAAAGGGCTCCTAAAAAAGAAACCTTGTCATTGATATCTGGAATTAGGTATCTGCTGTCGAAAGTTAAGTAGAGTAAGACTCTCCGTTTCCTAACTGGAAGCCAGAATTTATGCGAAAGAGAATTCAGTGGGAGGGAAGTAGGAACTTATTATACAAATCAGTAACTGCTGTATGTTAGCAGAAACTTATCCAAAGTCTCATCAATTATCGACCTACTCTAAACAAAAGAACTATGAGAAAAGGCAGAAGTTTACAAGTATTGTTCACCATACTGGACATGTTAATTATTAAGGAATACAGTACTTCAACTATAACACAATAAAGTATCAAAAAAAGGTTAAACATGGAATTATTCTCTGTGTAAACACCAAAAACAAGTACTCTTAATTCATACATAAATAAAAGTTTTCTGGAGCGCATGATTTCGCCGTTTGTGAGTTTGAGCCCGGCGTCGGTCTCTGTGCTAACAGCTTGGAGCCTGAAGCCTCCTTCCAATTCTGTGCCTCCCTCTCTCTCTCCGCCCCTCCCGTGCTCATGCTCTGTCTCTCAATAATAAATAAAAATGTTAAAAATTTTTAATAAATAAAAGTTTTCTTTTAAATAAACAGGGAGAAATCATGACAGCGTGCTACCAAAGATCCCCAAAAGAGGCGAAATAACACTAACGTAAGGTCTAATACACAGAAAGATTTTCAAGCGATAGAATTATTAAAGAGAATGGTCTAAATTGTAAGCACGCTACAATTCTGACTACACTAAGCGCAGAAACCCAAGAAGCCATGAAAAGGCTAAAGATTAATTCAGAGAATGAAAGTCATAGCGAAGGACTGTGGGGTTTTTTTGGTTTTTGTTTTTTTACAGAATCCTCCACTGACGAACACGGGACCAGAGGCATGACCTATAAATTAGAAAGGAAAGCAGGAAACTTGGCCAGCACCTGAACCTGGCAGTCCTGACCTAAGCTAAGGAAACAAGGATGATAAATATCTCAGCAGGTAAATAACACCAGGTTTCAAAATCAGATTCTAAAACACAAAAGTGAAAAGTAATTTGCCAAGGGGAAAACATGCCGCGGCAAGTCAAAGAAAAAATTTTAAAACAAATGGGACACAAAACGCCTTGGGAAAATTTCTGCTTCTGAAGTATTTTCACAGCTAAATTCATTCATGTTCACTGCGTTAGCTTTTAGGAAGCTAACGCCAAAGTTTTTTAAATAGTTGAAATTCTGTAAATATGTGCCATAACCGCTTGCAATGAGCAAGTTTGCAGAGCTTGTGAGATTAAACTTACATGAGAGCAGGCTCAATCACATTTTAAAATCTTTCAGACAAAATCGCTGAGCTTACATAGCAAAAGTAATATAAAACAGGATGTCCTGAGTAACAAATTGAACTACCCTCTTTGTGCGGGGTTTTTTTTTCTTTATAGCAAATAGCACCTAACATTCCGACTCTATGATTAACTTAAAATTAATCACTGGACATTCTTTAAGTCTCATCTAAACTTACGGGAGAGAACAACCAAAGCCAGAAAATAAGGATGAGATCAAATTCAAACGCTTCGCTGTTCTATTCCTCCTCCTCCAAGAAATATTCTAGAAGTTGGCGGTCTTATTTGATCTCCGTTCTCAAATGTGGAAGTCCGTACCAACACCTTATAACACAATTATGTTATGTGCTACATAATTATGTTATGTGCTACACATGCCAAAGTACTCTATTCAAGTAAATCTGAACAGAACCGGAACATGACATTTCACAAGCGTTCATCCGTGCAGCCACAGGCAAGAGGCAACAATTTCACAGAAAAGACTTCGGGAAATACCTGAGCAGATAAACAGCCCTTTCAATATCACTGAGGTCTTCATCGACTGTCAACCTTTCTATTTCTTCTGGTGTCTGTCAAGTGTAAAATAACAAAAAAATATATAAATTATGCACACAACCTAGGGTCAGTCCGCGCCCCCCCCCTCCGTGACCCTCCGGGAACCCCACATGAGTAGAAACTAATGAAAAAAGTTTCACAATTAAACATCATCACTGAAAACTAATCAAGAGTCTGAGGACTCCAGATGCCGGCCTCAACCACAGAGGTCTCTAATTGTCTCGAATTGTTGGGTTTGGGTGGTGCAGTTTAGAGGTTGTTTTTGGTTTTTTGTTGTTTTGTTGTTTTTTTTTAAACTCTTCCAGCTTCTAGACTGAAGCTTGCGAATTACATTGTGGCTTCGGAACACTGTTGTTTAATCGAGTTTAGAACTCGATTTTATAGGCATATACATACATACTTTTAAATCTCTTATACCCCAAGGAGGCTTTTCCGGCATTTTCTACCCCAGGAAATGCTAAAGGGAGGGGATGGATGCAAACTGCAACCGAGTGAGAACGAAAAAGACGAAATGTGGAGTGGGGGGAGGGAATGAACTGTGGGGCTGGAAGGAAAGCAAACATTCGCGATATTGCGGCAGGTGGGAGTGAGAGGAGCTTAGGGAGCTAGTGAGAGGGCGGCTGGGGGAGGGGGTGGTCCGTAAAGTAGGTTTGCCGGCAGTGAGGGTTGGAGGCTGGGGCCAAGATGACTCTGCGGGGTGGGGGAGCAAACTAAAGGCTGACGCCCTCAAGGCGGGTGGGGATCAGGGTCCCGGCTGGCGTCCTGGAGGGGCTGGCAAGAAAGGACGTGCAGTGACTCAGGAGCGGGGACCAAGGGTCGAGAGGGCTCTGAAGATCGGGAGCAGGACGACTCCGGGAGGGGTGCTGGGGGAGGAGAAGGGAGCCAGGCTGACTTGAGGGCACAGGCGCCCGATCTTGCTCCGATGGAGGAAGGGGCGAACGAGATCCGGGGTGTCTCCGGGAGGGGGGCAGGAGCTGTGATGACTGAGGAGTGGGACGGGGACAGGCGTTGGGGGGGTGAGCACTCAGGAGGGGGACCCGGCGGCGGCTAGAGGGGCAGCTCCCGCAGGGCGGAAGGGTGAGGGGGTGAGGGGCCAAGGCTGTCCGAGAGGGACGGCTAAGGGGACGCCGCCGGGCCGGCCGTTCCTGGGGGCGGGTTGGGAAATGGGTCCGGGGCGGGGGACCGGGGAGCCCAGGGCGTCCGAGGGGCCAGTCCCTCGGGAATTCAGGTCCGAGCTGGGAGAACCGGGGCTCCATCGAAGCAGGGGCCCCGGCAGGGGCCGGTTTAGGGTGACACGGCGACTGGAGGCGGACTGAGGTGCCAGCCCGACTCCCGAGAGGGTCCCGGGCCGCTCGGGAAGGAGAAGGGGACGGGACGGGGTCGGAGCGCGGGCCAGTCGCCAGGCGCCCTGCGGGCAGCTCCTCCTCCCGGGGGCGCACCTTGAGGCTCCGGCGGACCGGCCTCTCGATGATGGTGAGCTCCTGCAGGTCCTCCATGTAGCCGAACAGGCTGTTCTGACTGAAATCCATCGCGTCGGCGGCGGGCGGCGGCGGATGCATGGACCGCCGGGCCCCCTCGCCGCCCGGGCCAGAGCGGCCCCGGGATGCCGGACGCTCGCAGCCCCGCGACCGCCCACCAGCAGGACTTTCTCCCGCTCTCGGCCGCGGGAGCCGGGGGGGAGGCTAGCTGGCGGCGGGAGAAGGAGCGCGGCCGCCGGGGGGGCGGGGCGGGCCAGGCGAGGGGGCGGGGCGAGGCGCGCGGGCGTGCTGCGGGGGCGGGGCCAGGGGCGGGGGCGGGGCCAGGGGCGGGGGCGGGGCCACGAGCCCGCCTCAGCCCCGCCCCCTCCGGCGCCGCGCGCTCGCGAGCCGGACGCAACTGCCGCGCTACGCCGCGGTCGCCCCCACCGCCCTTCTGCGCCCTCCTCTCCCCGCGCCCCGCCCCGTGGCGCGTGCGCAGAGCCTTCCACCTCCTGCAGCCTGCGGAGGTGGGTTGGGGGCGGGGACCGGGAGCTGAGAGACTGAACCTGTGACCTGGGCGGCAAAAGAGGGGGAGGTGGGCCGCTGTGGTGTTTAACCTGATGGACTAACCTTCCAGTTCCTCGCGTGATCGCGCACTCCCCAGCAGGCGAGCTGTGGACTTGGAGATCACCCTGGCGCAGCTGTAGCCCTGGGGGGGGATGTGTACCCAAAAATGAGCAGTTACCACGTGGTGTGTGCCCGGGTGATGGGGGAATAGGGTCCTGCAGAAGCTTGCGTTTGGGTGGGGCAGCGGCCCAGTAAGGACTCCCGGAGGGGAGACAAACTGCATCTTAAACGATCAGTTAAGACTTTGCTAGAGAAATAAGACTAAGCCCATTTCGAATAGAAGTCTAGGCGTGTTTGGGTTGTGGGAGGTAACGCTGGGCGTGCAGGGAAAGCGACTGCTTGGCAAAGTGGGTGGAAGGGAGAGGCAGGTCCTTTGTGGAGAAAGGCCCTGCTCTGGGCAGGCACGCTTGAGTCGCTTGCATTTGATTTTGTTAAGAATAGGAAGCCATGGGAAGGGGATTGGGCCGTTTTTTCGTGCGTCCGGGACAAAAGTTGTGTCGATCATGCTGCTTCACCAACAAGGCCCCTCTTTTTAATTTTATTTTATTTTCCACCCATTTCCTGTCCACACTCCCATTTCTCTATCCCCCATATGCATCCGATCTTTTTTTAATGATTATTTTTGAGAGAGACACAGGGACAATTGGGAGAAGGGCAGAGGGAGAGGGAGACACAAAATCTGAAGCAGGCTCCAGGCTCTGATCTGTCAGCACAGAACCCCGCCCCCCGCCCTCCGTGGGGCTTGAACCCACTAGGAGATCGTGACCTGAGGTGAAGTCCGATCTGAGCCATTCAGGCACCCCACACCCTCTCTCTTATATTTAACACATGTTCAAATATATGTGCATATCCTCCAAAAATGCTGTTGGTTTCTGTGTTTTTAATATACATGAAAGGTATTGTGCTAAGACTCTTTTTTCTTTTTTTTTTCTCAACATAATGTCTTAATGATTCATCCATAGGGCTATCTATATATACTACGAGTTGATTAGTCCTGACCGCTAAGAGCATTCAGTTAGTGCATCTAACTCATTTTACTTAGCGATTCCTTCAAAATGGACAGTTAGGTTGCTAGCCGTTCCTTGTAACCACAGACAACACTGCATGGTATTAGACGTGTCCCATTAGAAAGAAATGAAACTGCCAGGTCATGGAGTGTACACTGCTTGTTTTCACTCTGCCAAGTTTCCCTCTAGAGTGGCTTTGCCAGTTTGCAATGCCAGCAGTGGTACACGAAGACAGAGTCCTGTTTTCCCACTTTATATGCTAACCTTTGGTATTAACCAATGTCCTCATTTATATCAATTTGATATCAGGAAAGTATAATCGCATTGTCATTTCATTGAGTTTTTTGGTTGATAAGTGATGTTACCCATTCTTCCATATACTTAAGAACCGCTGAAATTTGTTCCTTCTGTGAATTACCTATTTACATCCTCTGCCTCTTTTTCTGCTAGATTTCCTATTATTTTTCTGAATGAAGGGAAGGAGTTTTTTTAATCTGTTCTAAATATTAATCTCCTGTCAGTCTTAGACATTGTATGTACTTCTCCCAATCTTTTACCCATCCTATTAGCTTGGCCTTTGCTATCCTACAGTGTAGGGGAAATCAGTATCTTAATGTAAACAAATACATCTAATTTGAGCCTTGTGTAGTGTGTTTTTGAGGGATCTTGTCTAAGAATCTTTTCCTACACAAAATATTCTCCTACATCTTCCCCTATTTAATAACTTCATCCTTTTACCTATCGTGGTTAGGGCTTAACTCATCTGCAGTTCACCGGACATATAGTACGACCGGGAATACAATATTATTTTCCCTGCATAGTCTGCCAATCTGCCCAGCAGTACCCACCAAACAATCCCGTCTTTTCCCCACTGATGCGTGATGGCGTCTGTGTCCTACACCAAGTCTTAACAGCTGCACGTGTCTGTTTGTGGGCTCTCGTGACTGCTCTGTTGATCTAGATCTGCTCGTACGCCAGCACTGTACCGATTCTATTGTGGTGTTCTCGTTGTACGTCCTAATGTATGAGCCCTCCCACACTTTGCTCTTTTTTTATTCAATACTGCCTCTGAAGTTCAAAGGAAAAACGGTCAGTGGTTACCCAGTGGCTAAAGTCCAGTTATTCCGATCCCTGCTCCACATTATGGAGGGATGAAGGGAAAAATGGAGCTTGAAGAGATCAGGATGCAGAGGAGGCAGGGTCGCGGGTGCTTTTCCCTAGCAATACCTTGCAGCCTTCCTTTTCTGTCCGTGTCCAAAATTGTCCTCTTTACCCCTCGCTTATAACCGATAGTGAATAATATTTGTAAACTTTGCCCTGTTTCAGCGAAGAAGTATTATCTCCTATCTACGTTTTGTAACACCATCATTTGAGACTTGATGATATCCTTCAATGAAAAATCAATTGAATACACAGGCATAGCTTTGATGTTGGCCGTTACCTGCAGGAGACTGATGAAGGGAACTTGTTCTGTTTCGTGACTAGAATCTGTTAACTGCTGTAGTTACCAGCCTGTGGGAGAAAGAGCCTGCCCCAGCGTGGCTGCCAGGAAAACTGCGTCCCAGTCCCAGCTCTGCCAGTGACCTGCAGTGGACAGAGTCTTGGAGCCCTATTTTCCTCATCTGGACTGCTTTTCTTACAATTTGTCTCCATGCATCCTAGAAGCCACCCTGTGAAGTACAGAAGAAATGCGCCACTATTCCAATTTTACCGGCCATGAAATTGAGGCTCAGGCACAAGCACACAGCTTAGGGAAGCTAGATTTATTCATTTCATGTATTCATTCAACAACACGGTGGTTAAGTGCATGGACTTTGGAGCCCAACTGCCTGATTGGTCCTGATCAACTGCCTAAAATGCTGGCTTTCCTACTTCCTATAGTGCAAGGTACTTAACTACTCTGTCCCCCTCTTTTCTCTACGATCAGAATAAAAGTGGTACACAGCACAAAGTCTTTTTTTTTAATGTTTATTTTTGAGAGAGAGACAGAGCATGAGCCGGGGATGAACAGAGAGAGGGAGACACAGAATCTGAAGCAGGCTCCAGACCCTGAGCTGTCAGCACAGAGCCCAACTTGGGGCTCCAACTCATGGAACTACAAGATCATGACCTGAGCTGAAGTCAGATGCTTAACCGACTAAGCCACTCAGGTGCCCCCGGAACAAAGTCTTATATGAATTAAATGAGATACTATGCCCACAATGCTTAGAGAAATTCCTGGCCCATAGCAAGGATTATTTCTACCAGACCAGTGTTCCCTGTACGCAGGCTCAGAGAAGATTCAATAAATTGTGCTGAATCCGTTGATTCTTGTGGCAGCTAGAATAATGTTCTCCCAAAGAAGTCCATGTCCTAATCCTCCGAAACCTGTGACTTTGTAACCTTACCTGGCAAAAGAGAGTTTGAAGATGCGCCTAACGCAAGGGCCTTGAGATGGAGAGATTATCTTGGATTATCCAGGTAAACCCAGTAGAATCATAAAGGTCCTTACGAGTGAAAGAGGGAGGCAGAAAATTCAGCAGTGAAGTTCAGATGCAAGAGAAACGACCAGCCATTGCGAGCTTTGAAAATGAAGGGGCCCACAAGTGGTCAGGTTTTAGAAGCTGAAGAAGTGGCACCTGGGTGGCTCAGTTGGTTAAGCGTCTGACTTTAGTTCAGGTTAAGATCCTGCAGTTTGTGAGTTCAAGCCCCGTGTCGGGTTCTGTGCTTACAGCCCAGAGCCTGGAGCCTGCTTCAGATTATGTGTCTTCCTCTCTCTCTGCCCTCCCCGACTCATACTCTGTCTCTCTCTGTCTCAAAAAAATAAATAAGCATAAGATAAATTTTTTTTTTAAATATTTACTTATATTTGAGAGATAGAGACAGTGTGAACGGGGTAGGGGCAGACAGAGAGGGAGACAGAATCCAAAGCAGGCTCTAGGCTCTCAGCCATCAGTGCTGAGCCTGATGTGGGGCTCGAACTCACAAACCTCGAGATCATGACCTGAGCCAGAGTCAGACACTTAACTACCTGAGCCACCCAGGCGCCCCAAGACAAAATTTTTTTTAAAAAGCTGAAAAAGAAATAAGTAAACTCTCCTAGGGCTTTTTGATGGGAATGCAGCCCTGATGGCACCTTGATTTTAGCCCGCTGAAACCCAGTTCTAACTTCCAGAACCATCAGATAATAAATTTGTATTGGTTTAAAGGCACTTAGATGGGTGGTAGTTTGTTGCAACAGCAAAACTAAAACTAAGCAATTATCTCTATGAGAAAAATACTTAAATTAGATTACTACCTCAGACCATACATAAAAATGTCAGGGGCGCCTGAGTGGCTCAGTCAGTTGAGCATCCAACTTGGGCTGAGGTCATGAGCTCACAGCTCGTGAGTTTGAGCTCCGCATCAGGCTCTGTGCTGACGGCTCAGAGCCTGGAGCCTGCTTCAGATTCTGTATCTCCCTCTCTCTGCCCCTCTGCTGCTCACGCTCTCTCTCTCTCTCAAATATAAATAAGCATTAGAAAATATTTAGCAAAAAATTAATCTCAGGTGAATCAAAAACCTAAACGTGGCTCCCTGGGCTTGGATCTAGTAAGTAGTAACACGGCCAAATGCACCAACGTCAGACTTGTGAGCAAATACAAGACACACTAGGGCGCCTCCCTCCAGAAAATGGTGAAGAAAATGGAAATAAATCAGCACGCCAAGTGCATTCATTCCTTCTGTGGCAAAACCAAGACAGACGAGCTGTGGGGATCTGGCACTGTGCTTCCTCCATGAAAGTGGTAGCTGGTGGCGCCTGGATCTCCCTCCTCTGTCATCTCAGAAATGTGACCGGTTGAAGCTCCAGCATTGGAAACATTGCTAGCCTAACCGAGTTCATTCATGTCACCATCACAACCACAGCAAAACCTACATGTGAAAGACCGACCTTCCAAACTTTTCCAAGACGCAAGGATAGTTTTATGACATCTGAATAGGGAGAGTTTTCTTAAACAAAACAAAAAGCACAGGCTATAAAGCACAAGAATGATAAATCTACTTTAAAATCAAGCACTTGAGGGACGTCTGGGAAGCTCAGGCAGTTAAGCGTCAGACTTCAGCTCAGGTCATGATCCTGCAGTTTGTGAGTTCGCGTCCCACATCAGGCTCACTGCTGCCTGTGCGGAGCCCACTTCGGATCCCCTGTTCCCTTCTCTCTCTCTGCCCCTCTCCTGCTCATACTCTCTCAAAAATAAACACTTAAAAATTTTTGAAAAGAGAAGAAAAATAGGCAAAATATACAAACAACCACCTTACAGGAAGGGAATCACCAAGAAACCTATGGAAAGAAGCTCAACCTCACTTTTTTTTTTTAATTTTTTTTAAATGTTTTATTTATTTTTAGGAGAGAGACAGCGTGAGCAGGGGAGGGTCAGAGAGAGAGGGAGTCACAGACTGAAACAGCCTCCAGGCTCTGAACTGGCAGTCAGCACAGAGCCCGACGCGGGGCTCGAACCCACGAACCGTGAGATCATGACCCAAGCGCAAGTCAGACGCTTAACCGACTAAGCCACCCAGGCGCCCCTCAACCTCACTTTTATAACCAGGGAATGGTAAATGTATGTACCCCCTGAGGGAGCAAAAACGTTAAAGGCTGACTACATCAGGTGTTTGAAGGATGTAGAGCAAGAGGAACTCTGACAAAACCCTGGTGGACGTGAAAATGGGTGCAACCACCTTGGAAGCCACTTTGGAAAGTAATTGGCCATTGACTTGCCAAATGGAATAAATCTCTTGAAGGTATATACCCTAGCACACTTGCACCAAGAGACCTGCATGAGGAAGTTCCCAGCAGCGCACACCCTAAAGCAAAATCC
Organism: Hyaena hyaena; assembly: GCF_003009895.1. Lineage (NCBI taxonomy): Eukaryota > Metazoa > Chordata > Mammalia > Carnivora > Hyaenidae > Hyaena > Hyaena hyaena. Next base: position 31,514 of record NW_024081125.1, on the reverse strand, counting down.
GGGTTGCAACTCAAACGCCTGTCTACAGGAGAATAGATAAATTAATCATTTTATCCTCGAATCAGTGGAATATTATGATTGTGAAAACGAACCACGAGTACATAATGCAATAAAGATAAATCTCAGCAACATGTTGAGCAACATATGCAAATTGCCCAAGATGATCTACAATATGATACTCTTTATATGATGTTCAAAACCAGTACCAAATATAATATCCCTATGTGGTTAAAATGACCAAGAAAAGGAGACGATCCTCACAAAAACGTAGTGTATTGTTAATCTCTAGGACTGAGATGTGATCCGGGGCGGGGCACTCAGAAGGCATAGGTGATGTGTTATTTTTTTAACTGAATGTTGATACATGAGTATTTATTTGTTTTATTGTTAGGCTTCAGATGTATGTAGCATTCCATATAATGTTGTATGCATGGAATATGTTAGAATGTTTTAGGTCAGGGAGATGATGTGGTTTCCAGTTCTAATTTAGCACTATGTTCATCCATTCATTCAAAACATATTTCAAGAGGGGCACCAGGGTGGCTCAGTCAGTTAAACATCTGACTTCGGCTCAGGTCATGATCTCACGCTTTGTGGGTTCAAGCCCTGCGTCGGGCTCTGTGCTGACAGCTAGCTCAGAGCCTGGAGCCTGTCTTCAGATTCTGTGTCTCCCTCTCTCTCTCTGACCCTCCCCTGCTCACGCTGTCTCTCTCTCTCTCTCAAAAATAAATAAAACATTTAAAAAAATTTTTAAAAACATATTTCGAGTATTCAGACTATGTTCTCAGCATGGTTCCAGGCTAGGGCTGGGGATACAAAGCAAGCCAGGCCCAGGTGTTCCCATTACAGAGCACAAAGCCTAAGGAGAACAATGGAAATTGACCCAATAATCACATACTATGATTAACTATATAATTACAAGCTATGATAAATGCTATGGAAAAAAATACAGGAGCTAGGATACTGATGGAGAAGGACCACCCCACCCACTCTTACATAAGTGATTTTTGTCACTGCGGCAGGGTCCACCTACCCCCAAGAGTGACAACAGAGAGACCAGGTGGGGAATGATAGTAGCTCAGACTAGAGTCACTATGATAGAAATGGAGTGATGTGGGAGCACCTAGGTGGCTCAGTCGGTTAAGCGCCAACTTCAGCTCAGGTTGTGATCTCACAGTTCGTGGGTTCGAGCCCTGCCTCCAGCTTTGCTCTGACAGCTCAGAGCCTGGAGCCTGCTTCGGATTCTGTGTGTGTGTGTGTCTCTCTCTCTGCCCCTCCCAAGCTCATGCTCTGTCTCTCAAAAGTGAATAAACATTTTTTTAATTAAAAAAAATGGAGTGATTGGAACAGATTCAAGAGATATTTGAGGGTTACCAGCAACGTACTGGGGCGTGAACAGAGGTCAGGGAGGCAGAGGCAGTAAGGATGATTTCCATGTTTTAGGCTTGTGCAGCTGGATGGATGGACACATCACCCACCCAGAGCTCGTTCTGTGCTTTCTTTTTTTTTTTTAAATTTTTTTTAATGTTTTTTATTTATTTCTAGGGGAGAGAGAGAGAGACAGCGTGAACAGGGGAGGGTCAGAGAGAGAGGGAGTCACGGACTGAAACAGACTCCAAGCTCTGAGCTGGCAGTCAGCACAGAGCCCGACGCGGGGCTCGAACCCACGAACCGCGAGATCATAACCTAAGCGAAAGCTGGACGCTTAACCGACTAAGCCACCCAGGCGCCCCAACTCGTTCTGTGCTTTCTTCAGTGTCTGAGTGGAAGGCGGCCACTAACAGCTCCTGCAGAGCAGCGCTCCGCCCGCACCCCTAAGCAAACTGGCCAGCGCCTGCCCCTACGTCAGCAACTGCTCCCCGCAGCTCCCCTCCCCTTCACCTTGGTCCTTGGTGAGCCAGATGATGCCCCTGGTGAGCCAGAGATCTGGCTGGAATCTACCCAGCACCGGTCGTGACGGTAAGCACACAGAAGGGCTTTATTAATGTTCACTGAGAAAGACAAGGAAGCAGGGGGCGGGGAAGCTGGGACAGAGGGCACCACACTGGCACTGAGGAGAGCACCCACTGGGGTCCACCATTAGTTCTCACCTGGGCGGCTGAGCCTCTGCTTCTCTTCTTCCACTTTTTTTTTTTTTTTAATGTTTATTTTTGAGAGAGAAAGAGACAGAGTGTGAGCGGGGGAGGGACAGAGAAAGAGGGAGACACAGAATCTGAAGCAGGCTCCAGGCTCTGAGCTGTCAGCACAGAGCCCGGTGCGGGGCTTGAACTCACGAACCAGGAGATCACGACCTGAGTAAAAGTCAGATGCTTAACCAACTGAGCCACCGAGCGCCCCATGTTCTTCTGTTTTTAAAGGTCTTAGATGTTACCAACACAGCCAGGGTGATCCTGTTCATACGCACGTCATACTCAGTCACCTCATGCTCTAAAACAGGGCTTCTTGGGGGCGCCTGGGTGGCTCAGCTGGTTAAGTGTCTGAATCATGATTTCCGCTCAGGTCATGATCCCTCGGTTCACAAGTTTGAGCACCTCATCGGGCTCTGTGTTGACAGCTCAGAGCCTGGAGCCTGCTTCCGATTCTGTGTCTCCCTCTCTCTGTGCCTCTCCCCAACTCATTCTCTCTCTCTCTCTCTCTCTCTCTCAAAAATAAATAAAAACATTTTTTAAAAAATTTAAACAGGGCTTCTCAGGGCACCTGGGTGGCTCAGTCAGTTAAGCTTCTGACTCTTGATTTCGGCTCAGGTCATAATCGTGCTGTTTGTGGATTCAAGCCTTGCATCGGACTCTGCACTGTCAGTGCATGGGCTTCTCTCTCTCTCTCTCTCCCTCTCTCTATCTCTCTGCCCCTCCTGCGTGCTCTCTCTCCCTTTCTCTCAAAATAAATAAGTAAATATTAATAAATAAATAAATAAACAAATAAAGAAAACAGGGCTTCTCAACCTTGTTACTATGTGGGCCCTGGTGATTCTTCGTTGGGGAAAGGGGAGGAAATGTTGTCCTGTAAGATATTTATTATATTATATTGTAGAATATTTAACAACACGCCTGGCCTCTACTCACTAGATGCCAATGTCTTATCCTGACCTCTCCCACCCACCACCATGCAGTGGAAAATGGAAATGTCCTTGGATGTTGCAAAATGTTCCTGGGAGCAAAATGCCCTTTTGCCCCCAATAAGAACCCATGCTCTAAACTCTGCAATAACTCCCCGTCTCACACAGAGGACGCCCTCCCCCACCCCCAGCCCCACCTCTCTCATCTCATCCTGTTTTCTCTCCCCTCTTACTCTGCTGTCTTCATGCACTCTGGCCTCTTTACTATTCCTCAAACGCTGGAGGTCTGATCCGAGTCAGAGCCTGCTGCTCCCTCTGCCTGGAATGTTCTTACGTTGGATTTTCAGGTAACTCACTCTATCACATCCTTCAGGATATTACTCAAATGTCACCTTCTCGGTGAGGCCAGCTCAGGACATCTTTCATGAAGTTAAAATCCCACTGTATGAGTCTGCTAGGGCCGCCATAACAAAATACTACAGAGTCAGTGACTTAAGCAACAGAAATTAATTGTCTCACAACTCTGCAGGCTGGAATTCCAAGGTCACCTTCAAGGTGGAAGTGGGCTTGGTTTCTCCTGAGGCCACCTTCCTGCTGTGTCCTCACATGGTCTTTGCTCATGTACGCATCCTTGGTCTCATTGTGTGTCCAAACTTCCTTTTTTTTAGATTTTTTAAATGTTTATTTACTTTTGAGAGAGAGAGAGAGAGAATGCGAGAGGAAGAGGGACAGGGAGAGAGGGAGACACAGAATTCTAAGCAGGCTCCAGGCTCCCAGCTATCTGCACAGAGCCTGACGCGGGGCTCAAACCCACGAACCATGAAATCATGACCTGAGTCAAAGTCCGATGTTAACCAACTGAACCACTCAGGTGCCCCTCCTCTTTTTTTTTTTTTTTTTAATTTACTTCTTTATTTTGAGAGAGAGAGAGAGAGAGAGGGTGCAAGTGAGAGAGGGACAGTGAAAGAGGAAGAGAGAATTCCAAAGAGTCTCTGCGCTGTCAGCATAGATCCTGAAACAGGGCTTGAACTCATAAACTGGGAGACTATGACCTGAGCCAAAATCAAGAGCTGGATGCTTAACCAACTGAGCCACCCAGGTGCCCCTAAATTTTCTTTTTTTTTTTTATAAGGATACCAATCATGTTGGATTAGGGCCCTCTCCAATGGCCTCATTTAACTTAATCACTTCTAATGGCCCTATCTCCAAATACCGTAGCATTGTGAAGTCCTGGGGGGTTAGGGCTTCAACATATGAATGGGGGGGCCACAGTTCATCTAATAACACCTACCATCACCACCAGCAGCACTTATGAGTCTAACATTCTGAATGTTTTACATCTTCACCTCATTTACGGTTCTTTTCTTCTCCAATCTTCCACTCAAATGTTGTGTTCTGGGGCGCCTGGGTGGCTTAGTCAGTTAAGCGTCCCTTTCGCTTGGGTCATGATCTCGCGGTTCGTGGGTTCGAGCCCCACGTTGGGCTCTGTGCTGGCTGCCAACTCAGAGCCTGGAGCCTGTTTCAGTCTGTGACTCCCTCTCTCTCTGACCCTCCCCTGCTCACGCTGTCTCTCTCTCTCTCCTAGAAATAAATAAAACATTAAAAAAAAATGTTGTGTTCTATAAAGGCAGAGAATTTGTCCATTTTATTCACCCCCACCTTCCTAGTGCCTAGAATAATGCCTGCTACATAGTAGGTGCTTATTTATTATTTGTTAAAGCAATGAATAGGCATAATGTAATGAATAGCAGAGTAATGAATCTCCACCAACTAGCTGTAAACTTGGTGACATCACCTACCTTCTCTGGGCCTTGGCTCCCTCTGTCCAATGAGGGAATTAGGCTAGATAATATAGAACTAGAATTCTGCTCTATTTGAATCTTAGTGCCAATTTAGCCCAGAATCCCTAGAAAAGTCTGATGTTTAAGTGCTAACATTTCCTTGAAAGGTACAATCCCAGGGCAGCCAGAGTAGGAGGGAGGGAGGTGAGGTGGGGCAGGAGGGAGGGGAGGTGGGGCAGGATGGGAAGCAAATTCACAGACAGCACTGCACTACCAGGCCGACTCCCAATCCAGGAAGAGGCCCCATCCAGGACATCTCCGGACAGGCTGTGCAGCAGTCCAGCCTTGGGAACTGCCCACGGGAAAGAGGCTTTGGGAACTGTCCACAGGAAGGAGGCAGTAAGGCTTCTTCTTGCCCTTTGCTTACTGTTGGTCAAAGTTGGCTTCTTGGGGAGTTAACTCTCTTGCACTTTAACAGTCTCACCGAGCTCTTTCAGCAGCCTCTGGGGGCGCCAGATCCCAAGCCCTCAGGACGAAGAAGGCTTCAAATGGGTCAGGAGTCTGAAGGGGGTGGCCTCGGGCTGCAGAGAAAGAGGGTAATTGGGACAGCAATCCCTGGTCCCTAGGGCTCAGCAAGTGGCTCAGAGCCTCGGAGACAGGTGGGACAGGAGGGCCGAGGGAGCCAATGAGTGAGGGGGGAGTGCCTGACACAGAGGCCAGGATAGAGCTGGTGGGAAGCTCTGATCAGTTCCAGCAATTGAGGAAGGAGCTCAGAGGAGCTCAGCCTGACAGGCAGGGCACTTGGGATGGCCTCTGAGCCCAGGATCGAGGAAGAACACCCGAACTCATCGCCCGCGGGGTCAGATTCCAAGTGTCTGCGGTGACAGAGGGGCTCTGATGTCCCAGGCAGGGAGCCTGGCAGGAAGAGAGCTGCTCATGAGCAGCAGGATCCGGGCACCCAGCTCCCCGCATCCTCCCTAGCCACCGCCGCACCTCTCCTGGCCATCACTTTGCAAACTGCTCCTGAATTCCAGCTGCCCCCTCGGCTGTCTCTGGAGGGAGAGAGGACCGGCGCTCGCTGCCACTGCCCCCTTCCTCTGGGAGGGGGTGGTTTTCCTCCCGTGGGGGCCGTGTGCGTTGGGTTGTATCCCAACTTGAGGGCAGATTCCTCCCTCCAGAGGTGATGATACACTCGGAGAGCAGATTGCACATTTGTCTCCTGGGAGGCAGTGGGCGAGGAAAGCAGAATTCGGCGTGTGAGCGTGGGGAGGGTGTCTCCCAAGCTGCGATGGGGTGACGGGCCCCAAGAGCGGGGGGCTGACGCGGCAGGCCGTCTGTAGAGGCAGCGGGAGGCTGATTATAGGGCTGGGTCCTGTGGCCCTGGATGTGGGTGCAAAAAGCTGTGTACGCACTTGACTGTCAAGGTGGGAGTGACGGTTACCCGGGTGACCGGGCTAGGAAGTGGGTTGGCCTCACAGGCAGAGATGCTGGAAAGAGAATAGAATAAGCACCAGTTAGCGCTTCTCTCTTTCTCTTTTCTTTGTCTTGATTGGAGCACCAGTCAGATGGCGCCTTGTCATCAAAAGGACAACGCTTTCAGTGGCTGGGCCCGCCATTTCCTCTTCTAGTTCTCTCTGCACTCACCCCTGCCACACCTTTAGGCCGGCCTAGCGGACCTGGGTCCTATAACCCTAACTAGCCCTGGGACCCGGGGCAAGTCACTTCCTCTCGAGGCCTCACGCAGACCAGGCCACCTCCAAGATCCCTTTGTGTTCTGATTCCTGGGTTCCCCACCCCCCACTCCCCACCCCACCCCCCACTCCCCACCACCCCCCTCCCCCAGACATTTGATTCAGCAGGTCTGGAGCTCCGCCCAGGAATCAGCATTTCAGCCACACCCGCAGGTGTGATTGGGAACCACTGCCGCCTGGCGTTGAGACCACAGGGGTGAGAATCAGACAAACCCAGAAGCTGCATTAAGCTCCGCTCCTCTGAGCCTGCCTCCTTGCCTCCGCGATGGGGGAAGGACGCAGCGGTACCATGAGAACCAGCTGAAATGAGGCCGCAGTATACCGCCCAGGGCCAGGCACACAATGAGTGTCCTGCGTTTTAGCTTATCATTGTCTCTCAAGCTGTAGTGTCTCTACCTTCTTCTCCGTTCCCAGCAGCCCCCTTCCATCTGCTCATTCTTCCCCAGCCATATTCCACATGCAGGAAGACGATACTACCCTAAGCAGGGACCCAGGCAGAGGAGGAGCCGGTACTCACAGCTGGGGCGCTCACACCCAGTTAATCTGTTGCCATGACGACTCCTAGCTTACCACCCTCTTCAGGGCAAAATGACTTCCTTCAGTATCTAAGGGCTCAGGACGTGCATGGTCATTTCACCACCAGGAAACTGGAGGGCCCCACGCCCACCCTTATCCCGACCCCAATCACCACATGTGCATTTCAAGATAAACTGAGGGCTTCCCCAGGGTGAGGATTTAGCTGAATTGCACTTCAAAGCCCCAGGACCTAACACAATGCCTGGCACACAGTAGGCGCTCAACAAATAGGGGATGAATGAGTACATACACGTGATAGAAATTTGATTCTCTTGAATCCCTTTATCAACAATGAGCTTCATTTAGGAGTGAGGCAAAAATGAAATCGGGTCTGGGCATCTGCCTTTGGGTTTCTTTCCCACCTATTCCCTTTGGGAAAACTGCCTTCCAGACTCTCTCAAAGGCATTTATTGACCTTGGCATCAATACATGAATACACAAGAATGCCCAAGGCATGCAGGTACAGCTCACCAGCCCCCCCAAAGTTTTGAAGTAGTTTTGCCGCAACAAATTTGTTCACAGCGATGTGAGAATCAGGCGAGACGAGGCTGCAGTATTATAGCACAGTAGTTGTTAATATATCAAATCCTAGACGCCACGAAAATTCATCTTTCTTTGCAGGGACTTGCTTCCCCCAACTGTGAATTTTTCATGTCCCATCAATTCCTGCCCTCCTCTCTCTTGAGGACCTCTTCTCTCTAGCAAAGAACAGAATTGATTAAACAAATCTGCTCAGTATCGCAGCTGATTAACAAATGTCATAAAAGAAAAAGAGATTAAAACTCTTGGCTCAGAAGTTCTTTTTAAAAATTATCAGAGAGACTAATATTTCTATTCCGGTCTGCCATTAAAAGACAATTGTGAGTTATTAGAGATTGTATGCATTGGTCTCCCTGCCCCTGGCTCCTCGCACAGAGCTCCTAAAACCCTTGTAAATTCCTAAGTGATAATAGCACTACGAGCCGTTCTATTGAGGTGGCTCTGTGTGGGCTCTTGGATGGCTCCTGGATGGGAGCTGATCTCAAGAAAGACCAAGCCACGGTTAGAAGCTTGGAATTTTAGGCCCCACCCCTCATCCTCTGGCGAAAGGGGAGAAGGATAGAAATGGAGTTAACAATTGATCATGCCTAGGTAAGAAAGCTTCCATAAGATCCCATAATCAGGAGGTTTGGGGAGCTTCCTGGTTGGCCAACAGGTGGGTGGGGGGGGTTGTGAGGAGACTGGCACACTCAGACAGAGTGTGTAAGCCCTGGGCCCCTTTCCTTACACCTTGCTCTATTGATCTGCCATTGAACCTTAGATAAAACCTGCCCCTTCCCATACACCTTGCTCTATTCATCTCTTCCCCTTGGCCATTCATCTGCGTCCTTTATCACATGCCTTTGCAGTAAACCCCCAAACAGAAGTAAGCTATTTTCCTGAGTTCTGTGAAATGCTAGCAAATTAATCAAACCCGAAAAGGGGCTCATGGGAACCTCTGATTTATAGCTGGTCGGTCAGAAGCACAGTGACACCCTGGACTTGTCACTGGCATCTGAAGTGGAGAACTGTCTTGTGGGACTGAGCCCTTCCCCTGTAGGATCTGATGCTACCTCCAGGTAGACAGTGTCGGAATTGAGTTGAATTGTAGGACAGCCAGCTGGGGAGAATTGCTTGGTGGATGTGTGAGGGAAGCCCTTCGCCCCCACCACTGTAACTGGGTCCTAGAATAATCTCAATAATTGAGCTTCGGTTAATGTGTCCTGTGCTTAAGACAAAACATTCAGGGGTTGGGCGTCCGAGGAGCCTGGAGCCTGCTTCGGATTCTGTGTCTCCCTCTCTCTCTGCTCCTCCCCTGCTCGTGCTCTGTCTCTGTCTCTCTCTCAAAAATAAACATGAAAATAAATTTTAAAAAGACACAACATTCATTCATTCATCCACCAAATACATATTGAGTACTTCCTGTGTGCCCAGCAGGGCCAGCTTCATGGGCTGGCAGCCTGGACAGCCTCACAGGGAGGACCTGGCCCTCAGAAGGGCCCCACACTCGAGCTTTTGATGCTCTCCCGTCACCTTCTTAAAATTCTTCTAACAACTTTAATCTCTGAACTTGTGTTTGGTAAGCAAAATCCCATAGCCACTAGAGCACGTGTTCGCAGGAGCAGAGCAGATACGCCGATACGTGTGTGAAGTCAAGCTTCCCTCCTTCATCAGTTTCTGAGGCTAGGGTTCTGTGTTTGCTGGCCGGCACGATATTTTGGTTTGTTTTGTAATTTGGATTTCTTTTTGTTTTTTAATTTTTTTTTTAATTTGTTGTTGTTGTTTTTATTTCTGAGAGAGAGAGACAGCGTGAGCAGGGGAGGGGCAGAGAGAGAGGGAGACACAGAACCCGAAGCAGTCTCCAGGCTCCGAGCTAGCTGTCAGCACAGAGCCCAACATGGGGCTCAAACCCACAAACCATGAGATCATGACCCAAGCCGAAGTCAGACGCTTAACCGACTGAGCCACCCAGGCGCCCCTGTGATTTGGATCTCAAAGCTACTCAGGGAAGCAGTGCCAGCCAGTTTGCTTCCAGCCTTGTGGCTCCCTGTTGGCAAAAAGCTGGCCACAGGACAGGTTTGTTACTGGGCTGTGTTTCTACCTCGGGTTTATCCTTTGATTCCTTCAACGACAGAGTGGAAAGCCAGTTTTGGTGCCTCTCCTGCATGATCAACTCTGCTGCATAAAGGAAGTGATTCCTTTATTCAAACCCAACACGGAAAATGTGTTTGATCTAACAAGAACACATAGAAAGCAACACTATACTTGTCTAACACCATGTTTGGAGCTATAAGAGAAGGAAGGGGGTGAAGCCCGTGCCTGGGCGAGCTTACAATCTAAGAGGAGAAACAAGATACGTGAACCGCTAAGTACAGGCTTCATCTAATGACCATGACCACATGCTTTAAAACCAAAACTGATTATAGTCACTCAAGAGTTATTTCTTTTTCTTAATTTTTTAAATGTTTATTTATTTTTGAGAGAGAGAGCATGTACACATGAGCAGGAAAGGGGCAGAGAGAGAGGGAGACAAAGAATTTGAAGCAGGCTCCAGGCTCTGAGGTGTCAGCACAGAGCCTGACACAGGGCTCGAACTCACGGACCATGAGATCATGACCTGGGCCAAGGTTGGATGCATAAGGGACTGAGCCCCCCTGGCGCCCCACTCAAGAGTTATTTCTAAGATAAAGGCAGGGAGTGTGTGGTGTAACTTATATCCATGGGTAAATCAAATCTTTATACTACTCACTCCTTCCCCTTAAAAAGACAGGGAGGAGAGGGAGTAAACCCAGGGTAGGTGCATGCTGTTCATGGAGATTGCATCAATGAGTCTTTGGCCATCAAAGGTATTCCCTGAATTATTTGGGGAGCAGGAATGAAAGTCTCCCCCTCTGAGAGAAAGAGGAGAGGAGGGATAGTCAAAACGCAAGGTGTGGATTGCGGAAAGACTTTTAAAGACAGTGATGTCCAATATTCAATGTTCAGTTGTTGACTTTGCTGATTTGTAAAGGCCCCTCCTCTGCCAATAAACCTTAAATAAAGCCTTCCCCTCCCCCAGACAAAGGTACTGTGTCCCGTGAGTGGGGCTTCTTCCTTCACCATGAAGAATGACATTCATTTTTGTGTCCGCCAGTGTGTCTGGCACTTGGCAAAAAAAAAATTGATGAGTATCTATTAGAAGAGAGAAACGCTTAATGAATGGACACAAATGAGAGAGTAAATAATGGTCCACTAGCACAAGGGTCTCTCTAGATCTCCCCATTCGGGTACAAATTGGAGATTCAGGATGCACAGTGAGGTGCTTGCAGAGGGTTTGGGGTGGATGGGGAGATGAAGCTGAGCTTGTTAATTTCTATTTGGAGACACAGCTATAAATAGCTGCTCTGGCCCAAAAGACTCACAGCATCTCAGAAGTGAGCCTATGTCAGAATGGATTCAGGACGAAATGGACTCAGCTGATATCAAATGCTTCTCCACAATTTCTCAGCAAGACCGTGCACAGATCTCTAACGCTGTGCACCATGAGAGCATTTGTCTTGGCAGACAGAGCGAGGCAGTCCGTTCCCACCTGTTTGCAACAATATTCACCAAGGCTCATTCCTGACTCATGCCAGCTCGCTGTTTCCTAAGGGGGAGGGGGGCAGCTCCATTTCTCTCCCTGTGTCACCCTGATCATTATTAAGAACAATAATTCAAAGAACAAGAACCTACAATTCTCTGGTAACAGTGCAAAAGTACTGTTGTTTATATCAAAGTAATCTCCCAAGTATTGGGTCATGGAAACTATTATGTTCTGCTTCCATTTGCATGACAAGTGTAAACCATGGCTGTGAATGAAATTAGAATCACTCATTCATTCATTCATTCATTTATGCATTCATTCAGCAATACATATAGAATACCAGTGAGTGGCATGTAGTGTGCCCTGTAGAGTCTAGAGCCTGGCTTTACTCCCTCCCACATCTTGACCCAGACGTAGGGTCTGCCAGAACAATGGCCATTTGATGCTGGCCTGCAAGGGAGTCAAAACATGCATCACAGACCCCTAAGAACATTCTGGCCACCATATTTGATGCGTCACAATGTATTTAGGGGTTCACGTTTCAAACCAGAAACCTGCCCACGGGGACAGCACAGTGGGCAGATCTGGGTCTGAGTCCTAATCCTAGCCTACCGACCTGGAACATCACTCCAAACCTCTACAGCGGGAGGTAAAATAGAAATGAAGTAGGTCCTCAAAGATGATTCGAACAACAGGACAGAGAAGGGATTCATGGATTTGGAAACTAAGGCAGATCTTAAGAATAAGCAATTTATGCTTCTCCAGGCACATCGTTATTACTCAAGGCACAGCATGCATTCGATGGTTAGCATAAGCAGACAAGATTAGCTTCTCTTTGGATTAGCTCCAAACCCATGAAACAATTTCAGGAATACTGTAACCTTTCAAACTCTTTATTCAGTGATGAGGTTGCAATGGAGCCCAGAGAAGAAATCAACGCATGCACAAAATGTCCATCTACGCTCAGCAGTGACTACAGCTACCAACACGCAGGAGCTCAAACACAAACAAGGCCAACTTAACAGTTTCTAGTTTGTTGCTAAGAAACCGTGACTGTCTGGTATGAGTATATGACCACTCTGTGTCTTGTGTCAACTCATTATGGCCACATAATCGGAGGGAACTTAACACTGGAGAAAGGAATGTGGCAATGCATTTTCATCACCTATACAATTAGTCTATTATTGCCCCAAGGCCTAACACATATTTTTTCCAGAACTAGGTGAAAGAACAGAGAGGTCAAGGAAGACTCGAGATCACGTGGAGGAAGGACAAAAGATTCTTCACGTGACAATCCACAAAAGCCTACCAACTGGGTGCCAGATCATCTTCTGTTCTCTTTCCCTTTCAACTAGTTGCTGTCACGTTGGTCAAGCATGGACGTTTACGGCATGGCGCCATTACATCAGTAGACCAGAAGAGTGAGGGCCAACATTCCCAAGGCTGTGCTCATGGCGCCCTAAGCCACTCCCTTCTCTTAACGGGCATGTGACTGCATTCTCCTCCCCAGGAGAGAGAGGGTCAAACGTGATTGGTGTTTCCTTCCAGTAGCTCTGCCCCACCATCCAGCCTGTCCCAGGTGGCTGGGCCTCCATTAGACTGTCGGTGGCTGTGGTTTCCCAGAAATCCACAATCTCCCTGCAAGACACGCACGAGATGGCTTCTTTCTGAGTTTCTGAGGATAGGTCCTAAATCACTTCTCTTAAGAAAGCAAGTGATCTTAAGATAACTCAACATGATTCATTCACGCCCTCCGCTGGATTTAAATTCCCTGACTCCATTCCTTGTCGATCAATTTTTTAAAACATCAACCCAGGTGATGGCACTCCAGCACTGGAGAGAGCATGAGAGACGGGTAAGTTAGCAAATGACAATTCGGTATGGTGAACCACGTGATCAATATAACACATGAGGCTGTGGGGCCCCCAGATAAGGCACCTATTCCTGAAGGGGACAGATGTGTATGTGTCAAAGAAGGGGTCACTGAGGAGGTGACAACTAAGGGCTCAAACTGTGGCTTCTCTGCTCAAGAGCACGCTTGACCTCACTGACCTTTGCATCCACCCTCTGCCTAGCACAGAGCCTCATACATGGTGGACATGAACTAGCCATGGCCCCGGACTATCACCCACACAGGCACCTCAGATGGCCCCTCACTGGCTCAGCCACTGCTTTCACCTCTCTCCAGCCTGCTCATCTCCAGAGCCCTGGGGGAGGCTAACTTATGCTTGTTGCACTTTGATTTGACAGTTTGATAAAAACCAAATGAAAGCCAGCTTCCAGGCTCTCTTCTTGTCTTGGAAGAGGAGCCCTTCCACTGCGGGTCTAAGGAGAGCCACGTGCCCAGGGGGCCGTTTCTGGGCATCAGTGCCCAGAGGCTTCTCAGACCAAACCCTCCTTTTCAGCACCTGGTGGGGGTTCAGGCCAGTGGGGTTGGTGGCCGGCCACTAGCTACAGGTGCTCACCATGTCCATTGTCAAAGCAACAGGGTGCCTCTCACAGCTGTGTGGCCACATACACACTTGTCGGTTTTACGGCGGGGTGAAGGTGGGGCAGTAGTTTTCCAGAAAAGCAATATAAGTGTCATTTAGCCTTATTAAGTCAGAAAACATGAGAAAACACCTACTTTACGTGTTAGCTACAATTTGAGTGACAACCCTTTTAAAAATATACCTGATGCCAGAGGCAAAATACACAGTGATGGGGTTTGAAAGTCGCTTGTTATGAATACCTGATGTATACAGCTGTAGCATGTGCACTCTTCAGAGTCCCATCTGCGGGGGTCAGGTGTGTACACCTCGTATTTTAACCTTCCTTAATCACCGCTTCCGTCCCTTCACTCTTCTGTTAAGAGCTTGAGCTGATGCCTGAGTTCCCCGGACACCAGTCCACTGTCATGGGCCCCATATTTTTTTATTGCAGTTCCCTCCCAGCTGACCTGCTCTCACCAGGATTGTGGCCTCTGCTTGTCTGCTTGTGCTTATCCCTCCCTCCATACGCTTGGTCATGCTGTTCCCCCGCCATGAATGCTTTTCCCTTTGCTCCACTAATAGCAATTCACCTTGCCCTTCAAAGTTCACTTTGTGCTTTCCTCCTGGAATGATCTCGGGTCACCTTAACGCTCCTCCCCTCTCTAGTCTGGGTCTCCCTGTTACGTATGCGTGTGGGCTGCTCCAGTTTTCTACACTCCATGTGTTTTCTGTCTCTGTTATGGATGCAGAAGGCAACACAGTAGAGCAGGAAGCTCACTGGGTTTGGAATTGAGCCTCAGCTCTACCACCTGTCCACTGTGTGACCTTTGGCCAGTTACTTAACCTCTTTGGACTCAGTTTTCTCATCTATGAAAAAAGGACGATAACACCTACTTTGCAGGACTGTGGCGATTACTCGAGATAATGGGCATTGACACACGTGGCAAACAGGGAGCTTAAGAATGGCGGCCACTGTTGACATCGATGACCTCTAAGGCCTACTTCTTCTGGCCTTTCTCAAGGGACATGATTAATGAGTGCTGGCTGGCTGCAGCAGAGTCCTGTCTGAACTTGCAAACTCCTCCCACCTCCTGCCGCACGTGAAACGCCACTCACCTTTGTTGGCTTCTCAGATAAACTGTTCATTTGTGTCTCCTCTTTCTGCCCCTCCCCCGCTTGTGTTTTCTCTCTCTCTCAAAAATAAATAAACATTAAAAAAACTTTAAATAAAAATTCAAAAATAAAAACCATTTTATGTTTCTGTATATATTTAAAGATCATTATTAGTGTGAACTTAAAAATTCATAGTGATCTTAAACTTTTTATGTTTATTTTAATGTTTTTTATATTTATATTTTTTAATGATTTTTATATTTATTTTTAATGTTTTTTTTATATATATTTTTTAATGTTTATATATATTTGTGAAAGAGAGAGACAGAGACAGAGTGCAAGTGGGGGAGGGGCAGAGAGAGAGGGAGATAGAATCCCAAACAGGCTCCAGGCTCTGGGCTGTCAGCACAGAGCCCAACTCGGGGCACGAACTCACAAGCTATGAGATCATGACCTGAGCCGAAGTCGGACGCTTAACTGACTAAGCCACCCAGGTGCCCCAAAGTCATACCAATGTTAAATATTTAACCTTGAGGCTCCTGAGACTATGTCAGAGACCCCTGGCATTTGGAGTATTCCTCAAAAACGTCACGTAGGGCCCTAAAGCAATGGCCCTGCTTGAGGGTGGCTGAGGAGATGCCAAACAGGCCATTCTCTGAAGGTCATGGCCTTCACATGGCAGAGGCTTTTCAGGAAGGAGTACCTTCTGTCTTCTCCTCGGAGCCGCAAAGCCACAGTGTCCCCCAGACAGCGAAGAGCTGGCCAGGTCAGCGGCACTGAGCAGCGAGAGAACAACACAAAACTCCAGGGGTCTGTCTCCCCATGTTGCTGGGGACAGCAAGGTCAAGGTGTGCTGGAGGAAGCACCCCATTTCATTTGCCTAAAAAAAATAAACAAGACATTTCTTGAACTTCATGGTTTGGCAGAGACTATAGTAGTCAGCCCCTCCTATTTTGCAGGAGAGACTGGAGCAGTGGCCATCCACGACAAGGGTCCTATATCCCAGACCCTTTGTGGTTCGATGTGAGCAGAGTTTTGGGGTCCTGCCCTAAAGGAAAGGGACACGATCATAGGAGTTTATTGTCCCTGAGCTCTGCTCTGTGAAGTCACAGGGGCCCATGCTCCTTCTTCCCCTGGGACAGTGATTCCTCTGAGGGCTCCGAGTTGGCTCCCCTCTTACGTCTGCCTTCCAGTGGTTACCAGGGGGGTCCAGATGGGGTGAAGTCACCTGCAAAGCCCTCAGAGGAGGGGATTTATCGGGGTGCTGCATCTGTTCTGTATCTTGATTAGGGCGGGATTTACACACGCTTATACAAGTGTTCAAATTCATAGAACTATACACCAAAAGGGAGAAAAAGGTAATTTTATGGCATAACTTAAAGAATGAAATTAATACACACACATATATATCTCTATGTGTATACACGCACGCATATGCACTACATGTATACACACAGTGGTTAGTGTGTACCTAATGTACAGAACGTGTTCTAGAACTTCTAGAACAAGGCTCCTGGGCATGTGGTCCACAGCCCAGCAGCCCACAATTAGCATTCGGTCCGTGAGGTGACAGAGTCTTGTGTTAGAAGATAAATGAGCTAGTTTGCTAAGCGGACTTCTCTTGCTCACAGTGAGACTTTGTCAGCGGCATGACCGGTGTGCTGGTTACGCTCTGATGCGAGCTCTGGACAGGCATGCTGAGTAGCACCACTCTAGAAAGTGTGGCTGTGGTCCCGTTCATGTTATTTACAGGAGAGCATTACCACTGGTCGCCGAGGGCAGAGACCGTGGCATTGATCTCTGGGTGACCAGCGGTGGTGCAGGACTGGCTGGCAGAGAGGAGCTGTCAAGTCAGGTGTCTCCAGGGAGAAAATGAGGAACTGGAGGGAGAATTGGCCTGAGCACACAGCTCATCCACTCCGTTCCGTTCGACTGATGGCATTTAGTGAGGGCCTGACGGATAAATGACATACTCTAACGTGAGGCGTGTTGAAATACCAGCTGAACGGTTGCCCAAGAAGAAATAAAAAAGGGGTGACAACCTGTCGAACTAGTGTCTTCCCCTGATGCCAGAGATTTTGCTTTATCCACATGCACCCCTGAAACCATACAGTCTTGGAGGCTTCCCACTGCCACCTGTTTTGAATCCAGAGCCCTGTGCCCCGCTTAAGAAAAGTCAGGCAAGAGCTGGTCCATGACAAAGCAAAGAGATGACGTGGGGTAGAAACCTGAGACCACAACTGGGAACCCAGCACCCTGGCCCCAGCGCTGCCCTCAATAAGCCGGGTGGCCTCGAGCAGGTGTCCCTGTCCAAGGGCCTCTACTTCCCCAGCCGTGCAATGGGGGGGCTGGGCTCTCAGCCTCTCTCACCTTGTACCTGACATTCTCAGACTCACTGGGACCAAAATCATCACTCATTGATTGGACCCTTTTCATCCTTCTTTTACTTCCATGATCTGCAATTCTGAGTATGTAGGTCCTTTGCCAAAGGCCAGCAAGCCTTGGCCAGAAAGAAAAGCACACGTCCATGCTGACAGGAGATGCAGAAGTCGGACGCCTGGTTTCAACCTCCCCTCCCTTCTTGAGTTCTGCCTCGGTGCCCTCGATCAGCCCGCTATGGCCCCAGCAAATCAACCCATCATCTAGGCCATCGCAACAACTTCTGGCACATCGCAGCAGCCTCAATTATTTCCATGTATAATGTATACGGCCCATTTCCACTGCCAAGGACGGCCCCCAAAGCACACCTGATCTGGCACCGGGAAACCGGGAGCTCTGCCCTCAGAGACGTGTGTGCTCTCCACCTATGGCCACACACAACTTTTCTGGAGTCCTTCGTTTTGCTGGGGCGCCTCCCTAGGCCAGGAACAATGGGACCTCAGAATAAGAAAGGACAGTCACCACAATTTCAAGGCCGCTCTCAGAGGCAGGGGCATCAACCCCAGAAACGGTATGTAGCAGGTGCAGAGTGGTACCTAGCAGGCCAAAGCCTGCAGCCTCACGCCGGCCCGTCTTCACGCGCCCCCCCCCCCCCCCCCCGCCCCAGCGTTGCAAACCAGGCATCAAGTTGCTAATCAGAAGCCTGGGTTCCAATTCCTTGATGCTGCCTGCTACCCAGGAGGCTTCGAGCATGTCCTGCCAGCTCTTGGGACCCGAACCCCTTCGTCTGTAAAATATAAATGCACAGGCTCCCGCCTGCCAGCCCTTCTGGGTTGTGGCAAGGATCAGGAGAAATCACATGCGTAGATGGGCTTTGTAAAACACTATATACTCTGGCTCCTCAAAGTGTGGTCCGTGGACCGGCAGCATCCGCATCACCTGGAAGCCTGTGAGAAATGCAGGCCCCTCTCCAGAATCTGACGGCTGTCAAGCCCCCCAGGTGGTTTGCATGAGAAGCACTGGGATATGCACCTATAGGAGCAGGACAGGGCAGGAGTTTGGAGCCCGGAGTTCCTAACGGACACGTGGCCCAGCCACAGACCGCCTTTGTGGCCTTGGGCACCTGCTGGAGCCTCTTCTCCTCCAGTAGACAGTGGCGTCACACTGCCGGGTGCCCGAATGTGGGATGAAGAAGAGAGCGCACAAAGGGCAGGGAGGGCAGAATGACAGGAAGCCCTTAGCAGGTGCGGCGACAGGAACGTAAGGAGTCAGGGAGGGACTCGGAGGATGGGAAATGGAGAAGATACAGCGACAGAGAAGAGCAGGAAGTCTCTCCCTGCTTCCTTCTGCCTGTCCTATGTTACCCCCGCCCATCTCTCCCCCCCAGCCACCAAAGCCTCGTGACGTGGGCTCTCAAGTTAGCTGTTGACCAAAGGCAGAGGAAGAGTGGACAGCTCCCGCTTGGCTCGCAGAAGACCAGAGGTGACAACCAAAAAGGATGGAAAGAGATGTCCCGAGGCCGGAGACGGTGAGGGTCTCCTATTCCTCCAGGGGGGCTGGGGGGAGGTTCAGCCTGCTTCCAGACCACCTGCATCCCACGCGTGGTACCTAGAGACCCCAGCGTGTGGGGGAGGCACCAAGCAGACCCGTCTAAACTGCAGGGGGCAGATGAGGAGGTCCTACGCGCTGCCTCAGAGACCTTGCCGGCTCACTTAATGCGAGGCACTCTTGCTGCACTGGAGTCTCTATTAAGCGAGCTTCCTGATAGAACTTGAAGGTGAGGGTACTTGACCTGTGTTTCAAAATTTTCCGGCAATGCTGGGAAATGGACTGCATCACACTCAACAAAATTCCATTCAAGTAATTACCCAGGGAGAGGCATTATAATTGTACAGATGTAAGTGCTCCATTTCGTGGGTTTAAAAATACCCCTTTTCAGGGCTGCTGCAAGCATTAAATGAGATAATGTGTGCACTGCACTTGGCCCAGGCTTCTTATTAGTCTTTTCCCTGCGGCCTTGCAGAAGAATCAAAAGCTTTGCTCTGGCCCAGAGGCCTTGTCCTTGGCCTCCGCCCCGGCAGCTACATTCTAATGGCTGTGCTAATGGATATTTCCCATCCACAGTGACGGAGCCCCAGACCCAGATCTTAAAAGCCCCAAGTCATGGCTGGTGGAGGTTTTTTGTTGTTTGGGTTGTTTTTTTTTTTTTTTTTTTTAAAAGCCCCAAGTCATGGCTGGTGGAGGTTTTTTGTTGTTTGGGTTGTTTTTTTTTTTTTTTTCTCTCTCTCCAGAAAGAGCTGTTCTATTTTTTCAAGCACCCCAGGCAGCTTGGCCCTTTGCTTTCTGCAGCCAAAAGCAATCTCTTGAGGAAATCAAGTTAAAATCCTCCCAGACAGTGGTTTTAAATGCTCCAGGGTACACATTTGAGACCCAGAGAATATACAAGCTGACTTGGAATAAACAGGATGTATTGCACACTGACCACGTGTGAGAGATCGAATGACTGGCCCCCATTCTTCACCTCGCCCTGTGCCCACACCCTCGCCATGGCCTCATTTTGGGCAGAGTAATTCCATACTCCTTGATGTGGGGCTTGACCACGTGACTGGCTTCGGCCAATGGGAGGGGATGGAAGTGGGTGACAGACACCATTTCCAAGCACAGGTCTTAAGGGGCCTCACGCGTTTCTGTCATCACCCTAAGAAAGACTTCCTTTTGGGGGGGGGGGCTGCCCCCTCATCAAGGTGGACTCCAGGAGAAACACACGTGGATCCTGTTTTTTCTATTTGTTTCTTAGATAAAAATACTATTTCTCAATACAAACGTCTAAGAAAACTGGGACAATGAAAGATGCACTGTGCGGACCCCATGTGTCAATAACACGGGGGAGAGGGCTTGTACTGAGAACAGGAGGAAGGTTCCAGATTGTGTAGAATGCAAAGGCCTGGGCAGGTCCCTGATCGGTCTCTGTGCCTGGATGTGAGCCCTGGGTGTGGGCGCACTGCAGACACCTCTACCCCCAGCCCCTCAGTCCCCTTTGGCCAGTGAGGGAAGGCTGGGCAGGGGGAGGGGCCTCTCCTCCTAAGCAAGAGGAGACCTGACCTGGCCCGTCTTTCGGCTCCGTCTCATGGGAGAAGAAAGAAGCCCCTAAAAGAGATAGTCAGGTGGACAAAAGCCAAGAGACATCAAGTGGCTAGTACCTGAACCCAGTGCGTTTTGGGGAGAGCCTCCATTCTTCCTGTAAATCCATCCCAGTTGCTCCCAAGGACCCAGACCTGCACCTTCCAGGGGGGTGTTACCCACCAGCCCTATGGATGCAGTTCCATACTCTCCAATGGATCTTCCCAACATAAACACCAATGTCTGATTATTACATTTTTTAAAAATGTAGGAGGATCATCGCATGTACTGAAAACCCTCCAATTGTTCCCTATCCAACAAGAGCAAGAACCAAAGTCCCACAAGGCCTTCTGCCAACCCCCCCCCCAACACCCACACAGCCCATCCCGCTCAGCTCCCTCCCTCCACCCCTCTGATCTCGTCTTCAGCCCTCACTCATTCCACTGGTCACATTCACATCCTTGGTCTTCTTCAAACACCTCCTGCCCCAGGACCTTCGCACTTACTGTTCTCACTGCACGATGTTGTCACTGCACGATGCTCTTCCCCAAAATGCTACGTGGCTCCCTCTGCTTCTTCAGTTCCTTTAGGTCTTTGCTCAAGCCCCACCTAAGCAGAGATGCCTTTACTGACTGCTCTGTCTACATTCACTATTCCTCCGACTCCACTTTTCATTGCCTCAACACCATCTGACGTCTTAGGTACTTATGTGTTTGTTTTTCTCATTGTCATCTCCCCTACATGACAGTAAAAACATCTTTTTTGTTCACTGCTCTTTCTCCAGTGTCTATAGTGGTACTTTTTGGGATGTAGACATGACCAATAATTATGTGCTGAATGAATAAATGAGATAGGCACCAAGGCCAGACATGGTAGAACTTCTAGTAGCTTAAGACCTGGGGCAGCAGACACAGTAAGTTCTACGAGTATCCCAGAGCCCCAAGTCTAGATGCAGCCAGGTCTCAGGGGCTTCCAGAAAGGAGAACACAGACAGGGCTCTCTCTTTCTCTCACTCTCTCTGGCTTCTTTCTGAACCTTTGCACCATTTCCCCTTATCGGCAGCCCAGCGTTCTCTCCCACTCAGCCCACAGGGAGAGATCAAAGAGAACTAAATAAACCGCCACCCCATTTCCCATGTTACTGTAGACCCAGCTGTGCAGTTAGCTGTCTGTATTGCTCTTTCCGAATTTCCAGGGAAAGAACTCCGCTTGGGCCAGATTTGCCAAGTGCCCACCTGGGTCCCATCACTGCGGTCCAGGAAGTGAGTCCATGTTCACAACCACGGATTTCCCACCCCGTGGATGGGGAAGAAACAACATTTAATGGCATGTCTGGGAGTGGGGGAGACATCCTAAAAAGAAGGTACTGGAAAACCCCTTTCACTGTGAGATTTCTGCTCGCCCAGGACGAATGTTTGCTCTAATGAAGTGAGCCACGCTTGCAGCCCATCCAGCTTGAGATTCGTGCCAAGACTTCTCCAGCATCTGAAACAAATCTCCATCCCAGCCAAGCGGGTGTTGTGTGTCTCCCTGTCCACATGCAAGTAGCTTCGGTTTGAGATGCTGCCACAAGGGGGCACTCAAAACCAGGGCTCTAGGGGTGCCTGGGTGGCTTAGTCGGTTAAGCGTCCAACTTTCGCTTTGGTCATGATCTCACGGTTCGTGGGTTCGAGAGCCTCGTCCGGCTCTGTGCTGACTGCGGGCTCAGAGCCTGGAGCCTGTTTCGGTCTGTGACTCCCTCTCTCTCTGACCCTCCCCTGCTCACGCTGTCTCTCTCTCTCCCTCCTAGAAATAAATAAAAATTAAAAAAAAAACCAGGGCTCTAAATCTTCCCCAAATTCCCTCCTCCCGGTGGCTGCTGGCAAGGGTAATAGAGTAGGACTCGGGGGCTCTGGAATCTCGGCCCGGCGCCCAGCGCTGCCACATTTCTTGAAGGATGGCACATCCCAGGCAAATTCATTCACGCTATTAGGAGTTGGATGATTGACTCACAGCCCAGTATAATCTCCAGAAAAGCAAAGGCAGGAGGCCTCAGCTAGAGGCGGGCCTAAGGACTCCACCGCAGGCTGGCAAAATGGGGAGAAGGCCATGCGGCAGAAGTGGGGCTCGGTGAACCGGGGCTCTTTGGTAGGCAACCAAAGGACTTTGATTTTTTTTTTCCTCTTGGCATATCTAGAATGTCTAAATGTCCTAATGAACATGAATTGCTTATATAATTCACTTGTTAATATCAGCTTGGGGTTCTTGTGAACAGGGGACTATGCTGAACAAAGTCGTTTTGAACGTCGTGTGCAAGTCTTCAAAGGTGGCCAGATCTCGTCATTTCTCGTGAGTGAACACTTGAGGTGGAGTAGATGGTTGCACTGAATCTATAGGCCAGTGTGTGAAGTGCTGGCCCCTGAAAATTCAGTCTTCCAACCTTGGAGTATGGCTTATCTCTCTCTTTTGGGTGGGGTCCCTTCATTTCCCCTCAGCAGTATTTTTTGGGTTTCAGTGTACACGTCTTTCATGTCCTTTGATCGTATGTTCCTAAATGTTTTCCAGTTTGATGCCATTGTGTCATTTGAAAACCTTTAGAGGTTATGAAGTGTCATTTTGGCTTTTGCCACCAGCATTTGTAGATGTTACCGATTTATACCGAATCGGTGAGTCCACTTGTTAGTCTTAGAAGTTTTGGGGGAGTCTTTGACTTTCTACGTAAAAAATCATGTTATGCATGAAGAAAGCTTTACTGCTTCCTTCCCAATCTTCATGCCTTTCTCCCCACACACTCCCCCTTTCGTCATGATGCGGGGGGTGGGGGAACCCGCAGCAGAATACTGGACAGAAGTGGTGAAACTGGACACCCCTGCCTCCTCCCAAGCTGAAGAGGAGAGGAACTCATCCAATATATCAACACAAAGAATATATTTCTTGTTGATTTTCTTCATAGAAAACTTTTGTAAGATTGTAGAAGCTTCAGGACACCTGGGTGGCTCAGTCGGTTAAGCATCCAACTTCGGCTCAGGTCATGATCTCGCGGTTCGTGGGTTCGAGCCCCGCGTCGGGCTCTGAGAGCTAGCTCAGAGCCTGGAGCCTGCTTCGGATTCTGTGTCTCCCTCTCTCTCTGCCCCTCCCCTGCTCATGCTGTCTCTCTCTCTCAGAAATAAAAAAAATAAAAACATTGAAAAAATTTTTTAAAAAAAGATTGTAGAAGCTTCTTTTTATTCCTAAATTGCTTCGAATTTTTCTTCAAAATCTATTGATTTATAGGAATTGTTTATTTTTTGTTTATTTATTTTTAATTTAATTTTTTAAATGTTTTATGGGGGGCGCCTGGATGGCTCAGTCGGTTGGGTGTCGGACTTCAGCTCAGGTCATGATCTCACGGTTTGTGAGTTCGAGCCCCGCGTCGGGCTCTGTGCTGACAGCTCAGAGCCTGGAGCCTCCTTCAGATTCTGTGTCTCCCTCTCTCTGCCCCTCTCCGTCTCATACTCTCTCTCTGTCTCTCTCAAAAATAAACATTTAAAATATTTTTTAAAAAATAAAATGTTTTATTTCTATTTGAAAGAGAGCGCAAGCAGAGGAAGGGCAGAGAGATGGGGACAGAGAATCTGAAGCAGGCTCCGCACAGACAGCAGTGAGCCTGATGCAGGGCTCAAACTCAGGACCCATGAGATCATGAGAGGAAGTCAGACGCTCAACTGATTGAGCCATCCAGGTGCCCTTGTAGGAATAATTTATATATTCTGGATATCAACTGTTACTTATATATATCGCAAATATTTTCTCCCACAGCATGGCTTGATTTTTCATTCTTCTCTTGGTGCCTTTTGTTGAATAGGGCTTCCGATTTTTAATGCATTCAATTTAATACTCTTTTCCCTTAATGGTTAAATGGTTGTTTGTGCTTGGTTTGTCTTTATCTGCAAATTCGAGGATATCAGTAAAAGCTCAGGGGAGACTGAGAAAGTGGCTGGTACACACGTGAGTTTTAGGTTATCTTTGGAAGCAGCTTCTAGAAACAATAAAAACTGTTTGTGCTTTTTAAGTTAATATTCAATTTATTGGAAAACAAATTAAAAGCTAATAGTCCTTAAGTATTTACATTTCATTTAAAACTTTATATTCCATTTATCAATCTAAGAGAACTTTACATCTTAGTTAATCAAATTCAACTAAATACTTTCAGGTTGCATAGGTATTTACAACCTATTTTCTATTTAGGTTTGAACGTGTGTGTACAAAGATAAACTGAGGCATATTAAGAATTGTAAGAGTTAATAAACTCTTTTATTTTTATTAATAAGAGTTTATTAACTCTTACAATTGATTCAAATTGGGCAGCACCCAACCTAGGGGATAGAAAGGAGCTCGGGGGAGCTGTAGAAGACGAAAGACTTATAGGCAGAAGAGAGTAGGAACAAGGAAACTACACGAGACAAAAAAACAAACAAAAAAAAAAAGGCAAAAACAAACAAATTAAAAAACCAGGACGGTTATCACAAGGTTACTTTGCTTTAGGAAATGACAGAGGTTTATGAAGCAAATGATTAAACTAGTGCTGACCAGGCACTTCCTCCTGATTGACTGGTTTAAGATTCTACTTGTAGGGCACCTGGGTGGCTCAGTTGGTTAAGTGTCTGGCCTCAGCTCAGGTCATGATCTCACGGTTTGTGAATTTGAGCCCCATGTCATGTTCTGTGCTGACAGTTCGCCACGGGAGCCTTCTTCTGTTTCTGTGTCTGCCCCGCTCATGCTCTGTCACTCTCTCTCATTCTCTCTCAAAAATAAATAAACATTTAGAAAATTTTTTTTAAAAAGTGGTTCTCTCCACTTCTGGGAGAACCAAAACTGTAATTAGGTTAAAGCTCAGTTTAGTGCTGTGGGGCTTAGCATAAGTGACTCCATTTGGGCCTATGGTCTTGTTTTCAACATTTACAGTCCATTTCCCTTTTAAAGAAATTTTGTTTCTAACAAGCAAAACCTTCCTATAAACAGTGGTAAACCACATACATTCAATAAAACAAGCTTATACCATTTTTAATTTTAAGTATTCTTACACAATACTTATTTTCAAAATTGGTTGACAGATCGAACCTTTTTCAATTTTATCATCACAAGATTAAATCTCTCACTGAAGTACACCATTAAAATTAGAATCTGAATTCTGTCACACATACCAAGTTCTTATGCACAAGTTAAATACTCAATATGCACAAATTATTCTTAAAATTAATGCCCCAAATAAGATTTTTATTGGTTTATTTTATTTTATGTTTTCTTTAAATAATTATAAACATCCCTAAGATCCCTAGGTTTTTTAAGTTACTGGCTAAGAGGATAGTTTTTAGCAGGATGGTACTGCACCCTAGAGGACATTTTGGAAATTTGATTATTTTATTTTTATTTTATTTTATTTTATTTTATTTTATTTTATTTTATTTTATTTTATTTTACTTTATCTTGTTTAGTTTAGTTTGGTTGATTAGGCATAATGATGGAGGTATGTTACCAGGACCTATATACTTAGAGACAAGGGATGCAGGACCATCTCTCACAGCTAAAAGTTATCCTGTAGAAATTTCAAAAGTCCCTTCATGTAAGCAAAAAAACTAATAATTATCTGAGCCTAGAACTCACCATATTTTACATGTAAGTATTGTTTTTTTAGTTTGGTTTTTTTTAAATTTTTTTTAATGTTTTATTTGTTTCTAGGAGAGAGAGAGAGAGAGAGAGACAGCGTGAGCAGGGGAGGGTCAGAGAGAGAGGGAGTCACAGACTCTGAAACAGGCTCCGGGCTCTGAGCTGGCAGTCAGCACAGAGCCCAACGCGGGGCTCGAACCCACGAACAGCGAGATCATGACCTAAGCGAAAGTCGGACGCTTAACCGACTAAGCCACCCAGGCGCCTCTTTTAGTTTGAACATAGATTGAATTTTCCAGTAATTGCAATTAGCTTGCAAATCAGGGAGAGATTGTACTTTGGTTTGGCCTGACTTTTACCACCATTTGTGACATGGTCATTTACACTAAATATATTTTTTGGACTTAGAACAAGGTTCACGGCTCACATTTCCTCAAACTCCTGTAATTTCCTGAGCAATAAGGGCAGCGAGAGCATCTTTTGTCATTATGTTTGGTCTCTTGTCCTCAATCCCTGAAGTACCTGTCTTGTTATTCATAACAACCCCCTTAAACACTACTACATTTTGTTGATGTGGGGACTACTTTAAATCTCTTAAAGGGGTGGGGTGCACTGGGACCAGAGATATCAATTACAAAATACCAGATTGGAGCTTTCAGCCCCACCCCTCATGTCCAGGGAATGGTGAGTGGCTGGAAGTTGAACCCATCACCAACGGTCAATGATTTATTCAGTCACGCCAAAATAAGGAAACCTTTATAAAAACCCAAAACGAGAGGGTTCAGAGAGCTTCCAGGTTGCTGAACCAGAACCCCTTTACCTGCCACCGGGCCAGGCCCCCAACTCCATGAAGACGGAAGCTCCTTCGTTGGGGACCTCGCCCCATGTATTTCTTGAACTAGCAGCGGATTCATATCTTTTGTAATAAACTGGCAATCTAGTGAGTAAACTGGTTCCCTGGGTCCTGTGAACCACTCTAGAAAATTAATCCAAACCCAGGGAGGTGGGCATGGAAACCTCTGATTTGTAGCTACTTGGGCAATATCACAAAGTAACAGTCTGGACTTGTAACTGGCCTCGAAGTGAAAAGCTGTCGCATCAAATGATGCAACAAAGTACAAAATAAATACCAATGAGTCCATACTGATATA
Organism: Hyaena hyaena; assembly: GCF_003009895.1. Classification (NCBI taxonomy): domain Eukaryota; kingdom Metazoa; phylum Chordata; class Mammalia; order Carnivora; family Hyaenidae; genus Hyaena; species Hyaena hyaena. The sequence goes on along the minus strand of NW_024081125.1, from coordinate 4,412 downwards.
AATATATGATTAAATTAATTAAAAGGGAAGAGGGCGCCTGGGTGGCTCAGTTCTGTTGAGCTTCTGACTCTTGATTTCAGCCCAGGTCATGATCTCAGGGTCGTGGGATCAAGTCCTGAGTGTTGGACTCCATGCTGGGCATGGAGCCTGCTTAAGATTCTCATTCTCTCTCTCTCTCTCTCTCTCTCTCTCTCTCTCTCTCTCCCCATGCCCCCCCTCACCTGCTCTCTCTCTAAAAAATTTAAGTTAGTTAATTAAGTAAATAAATAAATAAAAAGGGAAGAAGTAACAAATCTCCCGTGCAGAAGAATTACACATAATTTACAAAGACACTCCACCTGTTTGAGGTAACTCCTCAATCTTTAAATGTGGGCTGCAGTTCCTTTCTTCCCAAAAGGCCAGTATGGAAAGATATGGAGAAAAGTGACTTCGCACTGGAGAGAAACCTGGCAAAAAAACTCCTTTACTCCGCCAAGTGTTCAAGGTCAATTTCAACCACGGTAAGTCCTACTGATAGCATGTACTTCTGTCCTGAAGCGATAAGAATGGCACTCTACCTCTTTGGTCTTCCTCCCCAAACCCATAATTCTAATCTAACTATGAGGGGGAGAATTCAGACAAATCCTAGTGAATGGACATTCTCCAAAGCATCTGACCAGTACTCCTCAAACTGTGAAGGTCATCAAAAGGGGGGGAAAAAAAAGGAAAGTATGAAAAACTGTCACAGCTAAGAGGAGTTTAAGGAGACTCGATGACTAAGTGTAATGTGATCTCCTGAATGGGATCCTGGGTCATAAGAACATTAGGTTAAAACTAAAGAAATACAAATAAAGTATGGACGTTAATTCACAATAATCTGTCAACATTGGATCATTAATTCTTTTTTTTAATGTTTTTATTTATTTCTGAGAGAGAGAGAGACAGCATGAGCAGGGGAAGATCAGAGAGAGAGGGAGATACAGAATCTGAAGCAGGCTACAGGCTCCGAGCTGTCAGCACAGAGCCTGACGCAGGGCACGAACCCATAAGCCGTGACATCATGACCTGATCCGAAGTCGGACACTCAACCGACTGAGCCACCCAGGCGCCCCCATTAATTCTAACAAAAGTACCCTGTTAATATAGGATATCAATGATAGATAGGGAAGCTGGGTATGGGTATATTTGACCTCTCTGTACTATCTTTGCAATTTTTCTGTAAACCTAAAACTTCCTTTAAAAATATCTCATCCTTATACAAACACAATTACAAAATTTTATTAAGGAATATAAAAAAAGCTTGACTAAGTGGAGAGACTTACTGTGCCCTTGGATGTAAAGAATAGTTTCTGTAGTTTTTCTTCCTGAATATTTATTTAAAAATTAATTTCAATCAAAATAGGAATTTTGGGGGAGAAATTGAAAAAATATTTTTAATTTTTTTAATGTTTTTACTTATTTCTGAGAGAGAAAGAGATAGTGTGAGCAGGGGAGGGTCAGAGAGAGAGGGAGACACAGAATCTGAAACAGGATCCAGGCTCTGAGCTAGTTGTCAGCACAGAGCCCTATGTGGGGCTCGAACCCACAAACCGTGAGATCATGATCTGAGCTGAAGTTGGACGCTTAACCGACTGAGCCACCCAGGCGCCCCTGAAAAAATATTTTTAAATTAAAGAATTAAAAGGTAGGAGGAGCCAGAATATTTTTTAAGCTGAGACCAAAATGAGCAGATATATATCAAACACAAGTTTATAAACATTACAGCAGCATGATAGCATTGCCAAAAGAAATAGTTTATCAGAACAGAAAATTCCAAAACACCTATGCTGGTGTGTGTGTGTGTGTGTGTGTGTATAATAGGTATTTGCAAAGCGCCTTATATGTACCAAACTGAATTCTAGGTGGACTAAAAAATGAAACCCCAGAAGAATCTAAAGAAAATACAGGTGGTGATGTATCTGATAGTTAATGGGAACAATCCTTTTAGGCACACAAAGACAAAGATAATAAAGTATTGGCAAATTCGAATAAGTATTAAAAAGTTTTGTGTTAAAAAAGGCAAAAAATAAGTAATGAACTTGAAACAAAATTCTGCAACATACGTAAGAAGGGATTAAGAGTATTAATATACGATTCCTAGATATCTGCAAGGAAAAAAAATAATAACACCTCTGTAGGGAAAAAAAAGAGTGTGAGAAGATAATTTACAAAATAAGGACTGCATAAGCGTAATAAATTTAAAAATAGTTAGCCTCTGTTCGGACGCCTGGGTGGCTCAGTCAGTTAAGCATTGGACTTAGCTCAGGTCATGATCTCTCAGTTTATGAGTTGGAGCCTGGAGCCTGAACCCGGATCTGTGCTGACAGCTCAGAGGCTGGAACCGGCTTCAGATTCTCTCTCTTTCTCTCTCTCTCTCTCTCTCCACCCCTCTGCCACTCATTTTTTCCCTCTCTGTCTCTCTCTCTCAAAAATAAACATTAAAAAAGTAGACTCTGTTAACTTTCAAAATAAAACTGCCGGATATTTTATCAGTAAAAATTAGTTTATTCGGGGACAGTAGAGAATTACAATCTCTGACATAGAACCTATGGCCGAAGCAAAGGCAAGCCTGGAGAACAAAGAAATAAGCTCTTTTATAGGGAGAATGGGTACATTGGGTGGACTGTTAATAAGAGTCCATTGGAGTAAACTGGGAGTGCAAAGGTGACTAGCTCTTCATCAGCTCAGTTGGGTGGCTCTCTTTTGGGCTGGACTGTTGCCAAAGTAGGAGGAATATCTTCCTCCACCTGTGGTCGTAAAGCAACAACTAACATAGTATCTACTTGACTTTAAAGAAAATCCTGTGGAAGAATATCAAGCAGCCTGAGGAAATGTAAATGACCCACTAAGCGGGGACCATGAGCACCATACAAGGTACTGCGCACAATGTGATTGGAACTTGGAAGGGGGTTACATGTTCAGAGTGTGACAGAAATTGGGCGACCCTTTTGAGGTAGACTGGAAGGAAGTGTGTCTCCCTCTGGAAATGAAATTAAATGCGGTTGACCCTTGAGCATGGGGGATGGGGGGTTATGGGCACCAACACCTTACACAGTGGAAAATCTGCCTACAACTTTGACTCTCCCAAAACTTAACTAGTCATAGCCTACTATTGACCAGACGTCTCACCAGCCACATAAACAGTCAATTTGCAGCTATTTTGTGTTATATGCATTAAACACTGCATTCTCATAATAAAGTAAGCTGGAGAAAAGAAAGTGTTATTAAGAAAATCACAAGAAGAGGGGCACCTGGGTGGCTCAGTTGGTTAAGTGTGGGACTTCGGCTCAGGTCATGATCTCAAGGTTGGTGAGTTCCAGCCCTGCATCGGGCTCTATGCTGACAGCTCAGAGCCTGGAGCCTGCTTCAGATTCTATGTCTCCCTCTCTCTGCCCCTCTCTCACTCACGTTCTCTCTCTCTCTCTCTGTGTCTCTCAAAAATAAATAAACATTAAAAAAATTTTAATCACAAGATAAAATATATTTGCGGTACTGTACTATTAAAAATCCACATATATATGGACCCATGTTGTCCAAATCCATGTTTTCCAAGAGTCACCTGTATTTTTTTTTCACATTTTTAAATTTTTATTTATTTATTTATTTTGCTGGAACCTATTTCTCTGTTGTTCAGATGCTTTAGGACGCTTTTCTCTTTGACGGAGCCACCAAGTAAGCGGGAAACCACCAAGGGGCAGAAGAGCCGTAAGGACACAAGTCTAAACCAGACTGACTCCATAACAGGCTTTAAGTTTCCCCTCTAAACTAGAAGGCCCAAGTTTCAGTTTGCCTGAAACTATCAGGCAGGTACACATTGCCCAAGGCCGAAGAAACTGCCCACCACATCACTCCACCACATTACCTTGGCAACGCCAAAGCAAGAAAGGCCAGCAACTATAGATAAAACTCTGTTACCTAATGTTAAAGTTAACCCATTAGCCGCGAACAAGACCCTAGGCTCACTCTGTGATTGGTTAAATTTAAAAGTACTCTAAATGTTGTCATTGGGTCTCGCCAAAAGTAACAAATACTCTAGACAATGTGTATGGTTAAACCCGCTGTCAATGATATTGTATAGTTATGATTGGATCACTGTTTCCATGCCACAACTTCTGTAATTCCCCTGTCACAAACCCCAGAAAAACCCTACTCTGCCTTTGTTTGGGGCTCACAGCACGGACCCACTGCGCTGGTAAAGTCTGTGAGCCCGAGCTCGAGCCCATAGTAAAGCCCTTTGCCTTTGCATGCGTGACTCGGTCTCCCCGGTGGTCTCTGGTCGTTAAGGATACCGCAATCTGGGTATAACAGAGCCAGGTGAGGAGTGGGGGGCCCAGCTGGAGAGACCTGCCTGCAGAGAAGCAGAGGGTGGGGCGGGAGGGGCGTGGGCAGCTGAG